>NC_048599.1:136570967-136870967 GCF_003668045.3 Cricetulus griseus
GGTGCCCTCTTCTGGTATGCAGACATACATGGAGAACACCGTATACATAATAAATAAAATCTTTAGAAAAACAAAAGAAAACAAGACTGATAGTGTTAGAGGAGCAATAGAAGACGACCCCTGGACTCTGTGCACATATGAATCTGTCTGCACATATCTGCAAAAAGCAAAGGGTTTTTTTTATTAAATAGGGTTTTATTTGCTGGAGTGTGTTAAAGACAACTTTTAGGAGTGGGTTCTCTCACTTGGTGAGTTCCTGGGATTGAACTCAGTCTGTCAGCCTTCATGACGGGCATTCTTTACCTCTGAGCCATCTCACTAGCTCCAAAGGAAACTTTTAAAAAATTTTTAGTTTATGTTCACTGGTGTTTTGCCTGCATAGATGTCTAGGAGAGGGCATCAAAAGCCCTGGAACTGGAGTTAGACAGGTATGAACCTGGGTCCTCTGGAAGAGCAGCCAATGCTCTTAACCACTGAGCCATCTCTCCAGACCTGAAAGTTCTTTCTACATTAAAAAACAGAATGAGGATTTATTAAGTATAGAAATGAATGTCTTACTACAGGGGAACAACTCTATTGGACAATCCATACAGCTGTCATCTGGGAAACCTGACTCAGTGCTGACTTCTTCAGTGGAGGAGGACTAGGGTAAAGAGCCCCACCATGAAATAAGGCCTGCTTATCAGTTGGGTCTTGGGGAGCAGTGGGAGTCCCTTCCCGTTTCTGGCTCCTGAGCTCTGGGTGAATGGGGCTACCTTCTAGGGTACCCTGCCTTGCACAGGACAGCTTCCTAGCTGTTCTTTGAACCAGAGATGCTGTGAGACTGGGAGCACTCACAGGGTTAATAGATGGCTGGGTCCATAATGCTGGCCCCTTCATTATGGTTACCAGGCAACAGGTCTCTTTTCAGGGAACGAAGGTGGACCAGAAAGGGTTGAACCAGCAAGGGCAGAATCAAAGCAAATGACAGCTACTCAGAAACACAACCTCTTCACTCCAGAACCCCACTACATCCCTGGGTAAGAGCTGGGAGCTCTACAGAGAGGTTGGGGTTGGGAAAGAGGGATGAGCAGTAGGGCTGGGGTTTAACCTAGTCTACAGGAGGCTGAGGACCAACGCTGAAGAAACCCAAAGCCAGAGTTACCAAGTAGTGGAATAGAACACCAGGGCTAAAGAGCTCTGGAACAGGAAATCCCTGAGGTGAGCTGCAGGTGAAGGCCTTATCCCGAATGCAGTACTAGATGGTCAGAATGTCTGTCAAAGGCAAAAACTATGGCAGCCAAACAATTTGACAGAGACTAGATAAGCAAATGCTGGACTGTCTCTCCATAGGAAGAGGTAATTTGAGATGGAATAAATGTAGTCCTGTTAAAAACAAAAACAGACAAGGTTCTATCCAGAGGTAGGGTGCCTAGCATGCATATGCAAAGTCCTGAGTCTGATCTCCAACACTGAAAAATAATAAAATAAAAAACCTCCAAAGAAAGTGTGTGTGTATACCTACCCAGACCCAAGTGCTACATGGGAGCACATAAAATAGGGGAAATGGAAGGACCTATACCTCCTTTCAACTTGGTCGCTTTTGGAGGCATCAGTGGGTGAGGGATGGAGTGTTGAGAATGGCTGGGTGCTAGACTGGAGAGATGGCTCTGCTCACTTGCTGGTCTTGCGGAGAAGGGAGGTTCAATTCTCAGCATCCACATGGTAGCTTCACAACCATTTATAACTCCAGTTCCAGGAGATCCAACACCCTCTTCTGACTTCCACAGGCACTAGACACACATGTGGTACACAGACATGCATGCAGGCAAAGCACCTATTCACTTAGAATGAGAGAATTGGTGGGTGTATGGGTCCACTGTGGAGGATAATCTGATAGCAGTGATGACAGTGAAGACCTGGTGACTGTCAGATTTGGCACATGCTACCCTCTAGGAGTCTCAGAAAATGGGTCCTTCCATTACCTTCATCTAAAGTGAGCAGAGGTCAGGTAACCTGCCTGGCCAGGTTAAATGCCTGCTAATTAATAGGCAGGAGTGGCATCTCCCCTGCTTCTCTCCACAGCTATGCTGGTTTCTATCCTCAACTGCGCTACCAGGTGGGAAACACCTATGGCCGCACCACTGCACAGTTGCTCACAGATCCCAGCGTACAGAAGAGCCCCTGCTCTGTTTTGTCACCTATGTCCAAGCCCAAGTTCATCGAAGACTTCAGCAAATCTAAGCCACCATGGATTCCCTGCAGGGACCTGACAGAGCCTTACATCCCCCACTATACCAGTGAGCTTCAGGTCCAGGGTGGGACCTGAAGGAGGCAGGACCCCACCCAGCCCTGCCTCCACTGGGTCTCCACCCTCCTCCTGTATGGCTCAAGAACTGCCCTGTCTGTATAGGTCTGAAACCCCACAAGAATTTTGAGATCCTGGGCCAGGTCCCACGCCAGGTGGACACTCAGGGGCCGCCACAAGTAGAGAACATATGCAGAGAGGTTCCAATGTCTGCAGACTTCCTGCCTTATCCCCCCTACCCGCCATTCCCTCCGGGCAGAAAGGGAGAAGCTAGAGACCTGGGACATCCAGGTCTACTGCTGGCATATGGGGAAGAGGCCTGGAAAAATGCAGCACCTCTTAAGGAGACCCCAGGGCAGTACCAGGTAAGTGGAGACACCCTGGCCTGGGTTTCTCCGTCTTCCCCCAGCACACCCAGGCAGAAGCTGTGTTACACTTTACACTTCCCTGTTCCAGCTATACCACTACAGGAGGGACGAGTGCCTGCCTCCACATCCCCCGCAGGAGACACTAGATGTGGGCAGGTTCCAGCGACTACCCCAGCTAGACCACCCCAACCTAATCCAACGCAAGGCCATCTCAGGTACGTGCTGGGTGCCTGAGATATTCTCCATGAGGTTCCAAGGGTCCAAACGAGATGGTGAGAACAGGGTTTGGCTTCACTTTTTTTCCTTGAGCCAGCCCAGCTGCTCCCATGAGGAGTTAAGTTTGGCCCTAAGAGTCAGCAGCCAACCTTTAGGGATGGAAGGGGCTTAATAGCTAAAT
This sequence comes from Cricetulus griseus, assembly GCF_003668045.3. NCBI lineage: Eukaryota > Metazoa > Chordata > Mammalia > Rodentia > Cricetidae > Cricetulus > Cricetulus griseus. The sequence continues at coordinate 136,574,020 of NC_048599.1, forward strand.
GTTCAGGGATAAAGGAGCTCAGCATTTCTGACACATCTGGCAGAATGTAGATTATGCCCGGAACGCAGCCAGGGAAGAACCCTGACACCCACCCATCTCCAGGGTATGCTGGCTTTGTCCCCCGGTTTGCCTGGGTGATGGGGATGAATTACCGTGATGGAGTCACACAAGCTATGGATGAGTTTGACAAGAACCAGGTAGGAAAACATGGGCCTAGCCTGCCTCCAGGTGCCTCAGCTAGGCTCTATCTGCTTCCACTCCCACCTGTAAGCATCCACTCCCAGGGGGGTCACCCTTAATTAAGGCCAAGTTTGTTGAGGGTTAAGGCCTCCACATCCTAACAAGGTCTGATTACCTATCCTGGCTAAGAGGTGGGAGGTGGGGCTGTTGGGTGGTCAGTCAAAACTCCTAAAGCAGGATCTTAGTCACCTATGTGGGAAAACAGCCCTTGTCAGCACATACCCATTTCTCTAGTTCACGTTCAGAAACCCAGTCTGTGCTCTGGGTGAAAGGCTGCCCAAGACCCACTGGCCAAACAACACCATCTACAGAAGCCAAGGCCTGATTCCTTTCTACATGGGCTTCATCCCATGTGAGTACCCATACCCACTTCAAAAGGACAAGGTTATACTACACACCAAACCTATGACAGAACAGGGTCAAATGGCTGTGATCCTGCTTTACCTGCCACAGTTGTTGATAATCAGCTGTTGGCCCCCTGACCAGAGTCCCAGTTCCATCTTGAACTACCCAGTCAATACCGGTATCACCAGCCCTCCCCCGTTAAAACTAACAGAACAGAGGCAGCAAGGTTACTCCATGCCTATGTGAAAGGGCAACCTCAAGATCCTAGAGAAGCTGCTGTTAAGTAGCCTGCACTGACCTCTCCACTGTGCTAATCCTGGGAACTCAGCTTACTTCTTTCTTTCTCCCTTGTAGCCATGCAGGACAACTATGCACTGACATTCGGTAACAGCACCCGAAAAGCTTATCAGAAGGAACTGGAGAGGCGAGGCCACATGCTATGAATTGCTTTAATGGTGGTATCTGTACAAGTGATGTCAGGACAGGACAGCAAATGCACAGTGGACATGGCTAGCAGACAGGCTGTGAATGAATAAAGAGTTCACACTGCTCCCATGCTTTAGGCTGCTTAAAACAGCTCTAGGCCACCTCCTCTTCTGCCTCCTCCTCAAACTCTCCCTCCTCCTCAGCCGTGGCGTCTTGGTACTGCTGGTACTCGGACACCAGGTCGTTCATGTTGCTCTCAGCCTCGGTGAACTCCATCTCATCCATGCCCTCACCCGTGTACCAGTGCAGGAAGGCCTTGCGTCGGAACATGGCTGTGAACTGCTCTGAGATGCGTTTGAACAGCTCCTGAATTGCCGTGCTGTTGCCGATGAAGGTGGCAGACATTTTTAGGCCCCGAGGTGGAATGTCACAGACAGCTGTTTTCACATTGTTGGGAATCCACTCAACAAAGTAGCTGCTGTTCTTGTTTTGGACATTAAGCATCTGTTCGTCCACCTCCTTCATAGACATGCGGCCCCGGAACACGGCAGCCACTGTCAAGTAGCGCCCATGGCGGGGATCACAGGCAGCCATCATGTTCTTGGCATCAAACATCTGCTGGGTGAGCTCAGGAACTGTCAGGGCACGGTACTGCTGGCTGCCCCGGCTGGTCAAGGGAGCAAAGCCAGGCATGAAGAAGTGCAAGCGAGGGAAGGGCACCATATTTACAGCCAGCTTTCTCAGGTCAGCATTTAGCTGGCCAGGGAATCGCAGGCATGTGGTTACCCCACTCATGGTGGCAGACACTAGATGGTTCAGGTCACCATAAGTGGGTGTGGTCAGCTTTAGGGTTCTGAAACAGATGTCATAGAGTGCTTCGTTATCAATGCAATAGGTCTCATCTGTGTTTTCAACAAGCTGGTGTACTGAAAGGGTGGCATTGTAGGGCTCAACCACTGTGTCCGACACCTTGGGGGAAGGTACCACACTGAAGGTGTTCATGATTCTGTCAGGGTACTCCTCTCGGATCTTGCTGATAAGGAGAGTACCCATCCCAGACCCAGTCCCCCCACCCAGGGAGTGGGTCAGCTGGAAGCCCTGCAGGCAGTCACAGCTCTCAGCTTCCTTCCTCACAACGTCCAACACTGAGTCAACCAGCTCTGCGCCTTCTGTGTAGTGCCCCTTGGCCCAGTTGTTCCCAGCCCCACTCTGACCTGTAAAAGAAAACAGCTGGTCACTCACTCGTCATGTGCCTATGGTGCCAAAGGGTGTGGGGTTGTCACCTCTAAAAGTCAAGAGACCCCTGGTGACACCACAGCAACCCGCCATGCAAAATAAATAAGGGTAGGAGAACGCCAAGCTAGGACAGTAAATACTTCCCTAGGCATCCCTGCCAATATTCAAATACAGCACAGGGAACCCCTGCCACCAGGTCAGGTTTGCTCGCTCACTCTACCCGCACAATTAGACCTTCCCAAGCTGCTTTCAATCAAGGGATTGTGTGACTCAGCGGGCAGGAAGGTGTTACACCTGGGCAGCTAGTCAGCAGCGTCAGCCCCTTGACCTTTGAGCCCCACGGGTAGCAAGCTCCACCCACACCCCCACCGCAGCACTCACCGAATACGAAGTTATCTGGTCTGAAGATCTGCCCGAAGGGCCCGGAGCGCACTGAGTCCATGGTGCCGGGCTCCAAGTCCACGAGCACGGCACGAGGCACATACTTGCCACCTGGTGAAACAGGGGGACGTCAAACGTGGTCAAACCGGAGGGGCGGTCGGGAGGATGGACGGGCAGACAAGTCTTACCGGTAGCCTCGTTGTAGTACACGTTGATACGCTCCAGCTGGAGGTCGCTATCTCCGTGGTACGTGCCGGTGGGATCAATGCCATGCTCGTCGCTGATCACCTCCCAGAACTGCAAGGGACTCGGGCGTTAGCTGAGTCACGGCGGCCGGTGCGCCCCAAGGCAGCCCCGCCCCGGATGGGTGCGGCAGGCCCTTCCCCCCACCCCACCCCACCCCTGTCTCCAAAGCGCCCGGGAGACGGGTCCCTAGGGCCGCGCACGGTCCGCCCCCACAGCCACCAGCCACCGGCTCTACTTCCTGGCCCAGTGTACGCCGGTATCCAGGACGCAGTGAGGGCGCAGCCGCTTCCGCCATCTTTCCCGGCTGACCCTACCGCTGGTGTCCGTCCCGAGAGCCCTAGCCACCTACCTTGGCGCCAATCTGGTTGCCGCACTGCCCAGCCTGCAGGTGCACGATCTCCCTCATGGCGGCGGCGACTGCGGAGCGGCTGCAGAGGAAGAACAAGCAGCGAGGAGCAGGCGCACAGAGTGCTACAACCGACGCTCTACCAGCACTTATATACCCCTCATGGCCCGCCTTCCGCAGCCTAGGATTGGGCTCCCAGAACGAGGCCAAGGAGCACCCTTGTTTGATTGGCTATTTTTCCGTCAATCGGGTATTCTAGGGCCCGCCTTCCCAACGATATACGCTCATTATTGGTCCGTTCTGGCTAGGGGGTCTCCCTATCACAATCCCCGCCCTGGCGCCGCAGTGCTCAATTCATTGGCTGTTTCAAATGATTGATTTGCACCCCCATTGGCTGCCTCCTGGGAGCACGCCGAAAACCTGACACTATTGGCTGCGCTGGGTTGGCGTCCTGGTAACCGCCGCAGTGCAGCGCGCGGGCGGGACGTGGAAAGCAAGCTTCCGGCTGAGAGGGAGGGGGAGTCTTTTCAGAGTTTTGTGGGCTCAGTTTGTTATGAGGGTCTGGGTGCTGTTGCTGGGGAGACAAAGAGTGTAAAGCATTGCTGTTCGGTACACAGTGAGGTCCAGTTTGGGGGCTTCCAAGCTGAGGCTGACTGCAGCCAGAAACAGCAACAATAATAAGCTCCGGCGGTGGCGCTGGGTCCTCCTGGGACGCACTGGGCAGGCGCGGGGTCTGTTTGTTCCCGGGAGGGCCCTCCCTCCGCCCCTTCGGCTGTGCTCCGTGTTGTGGAAACCAGCTGGCCTGGAGCCGGTCTCCTTGGAGCCTCTGCTCCAAGTGCGCACAGAGTTGCATGGAGACTGCAGGGCCGGGCATGCCTGGCCATGACTCTATGAGAGGGAAAAACAAACGAACAAACGTATAGACGTTAATCAAGTCCCTGCCCTATAATAGATCGGTTACAGAATAATACATTTATATATTTCTGCAAGTTTGTCCTCCCTCTGAGGTGTCAGGTTCAAAGCCCCGCTACCCTCAACATGGCAGTGTTGACCTTGTCCTAAACAGAAGGACTTGGCCAGGAAACAAACCTAAAAAGCTTTCTGTTTACTAGAAAAATAGATCTTTTAAGGTGTTTTCGGTTCACCAGGAACTACCTCCCTTAGCCTTCCCCCCAGAATAAACTGCCAAGGGCACGTAGTTCTGAATCCATTTCTGCCATTTGGTCTTTTCCCCCTCACCCACTATGGCCTTGGCAGTTTGATCCCCATTAAATCTTTCTGCCCAGGAACAGTCTAGTTCGGTTGTTTCTCTGTGCCATCATTTCATAGGAGGCAGGATCTTCTAGCCCGTAACCTGGAATTCAATTCAAGGGAATTCTGCCTTAGCCTCAAGAATGTAAGGATTTACAGGCCTTCCAATACCTGACTTTGTAACTTTTTTTTAAAGAAACGTTACACTTTGGGGTCTGTTCCAGACTAACCAAGTTTTTGGTATGAACTACTTCTAAAACTAAGGTGTTAGGCACTCCGTATTAGTTGTGGTATCCAATGACCAACAATGTCCCAAAGAAAAATCATCAGGACAAGCAGAATCCTATATCCAAAGCAGCAGCATTCTATTGGGTGGAGTCCCATTGTCCGTGTTTACCATTCTAACCAGTGTGCTAGTCTCTAGCCAGACCTGATTGTCCCCTCCCCAAAAGGGTTGCTCAGAAAGGAGAATGTGAAATTTGTTGCCTACACATACCTCAGGAGAGCTAGATGTGTATGAGGGTGCATCAGGTTACTTTTGGACATGCTGAGAGTTATCTCAATGCCCAGAGCATCTTCTTAGTCGACTCATCCTTGAGAAGTAGCTTGGCTGCCAAGCAGTAGACTTAACCACTAGAATCTCAAAACCAGTACATTCATATCCATGAAGGAAGCAGAAGCTCTGAGTTTTAACACAAAGACCTGCCAGGGTTTTTCTTTGAGATGTTTGAGTCCCACGCTGGACAATAGGTACCAATAACATAGCAAAAGACCGTGGCACTTGGGAGTCAGAGGCAGGTAGATCTCTGTGAGTTCGAGGCCAGCCTGGTCTCCAGGGTGAGTGCTAGGACAGCCTCCAAAGCTACACAGAGAAACCCTGTCTCCAAAGACAAAAACAAACAAACAAAAAAAGACCGTGGCTCTTGAGCATAAGCCCACGAAGGACAGTGGCTACCCACAGCTGATAAGGGAAGAAACTATACATCTTCATCATGTGTTGGGAGATGTTGGGCTCCAGCCCCCAGGGGATCTCTGTGAGTTGCTTGTCAGCTAATAATTACAGGAGTATCCTGTTTTCTAGTCCTAGATTACAGCCCCAGCCGTACCCCACTGGCATAAAAAAAGATGAGCTCTTACACCTGGGGTTTTTCCACTGTGCTGTAAATCTGTATATAAGGCTGCTCCCTCCCTGAAAAAAAAGACAGACGCGCACACACATTCTCCTAGCACAAACGACCGGACTTCTCTGCTTTTAACTAAATCTCCAGGCTTTCACCTGATACCTTGGACTTGCTCATGGTGCGGGTTTTGTGCTAGCGAGAAAGAAGGCCCAGTAGGACAAGAAGATCCGGAGCCTATAGCCTGAAAGGATGTGCACAGAGCTGGCCAGAAGAGCAGGGAAGCAAGGCAGAATGGGCTGTGGGAGCATTAGGTGCCTGTCCTCCCTACCCAGCCTGCAGCTGTTGGAGGCTGCACAAGGAAGGCTCTGTTTACTGGTGGCCATGGTCCCAGTGGGAGGGTGCATTACTGCCAGGCAGGAGCAGCAGGCAGACAGTCTTTGCGGCCTTAAAGGACCCTGTGGTCAGCTTTTGTGGAAGGCCTTCCCTCACCCCGGAAGAAGCGGTGCCAAGGTGTTTCCCCTGTGGACGAGGCCTCACTGACCTCCCTGAATGGATCTTCCAGGGAAGCAGTCTGGCTCAGCCCCGCCTCTGGAACATCAGAGAACACCATAAGGCTGTGTAAAAGCACCCTGCAACCAATCAATCACAAGAGTGGGTGAACTAAGGCTGCAGTGCACAGACCTTGCTCTGTCTTTCCTGGGGTTCATCTCTGCAAGTCCTTGGCTCCCAGAGCAGGCAGTCAATTCTCTTGATAGACAGAATGAATTCCAGGCCCAGGAATCCTAGGAGCTGGGGTAGGGCATAGCACAGAACTTGGGTGACATAGAGGCTATGGGTAAAGAGGCCTGGGTTGTTCTAAGATACAGAAAGAACCATAGAGACATTCACAATGTGTGTGGAGGATTGTAGGGAATCAGAAAATACAAAGCGGCCTAGACATATGGCTCAGGAGTTAAAAATGCTTGTTGCCCTTGCAGAGGGCCCAGGTTTGTATCCCAATACCTACGTGGTGGTTCACAGCCATTCATCCATCAAGGTGACCTGACACCTTCTGACTTCCAATGGCACCAGGCACAAGCTGTGCACATACATACACATAGCCAAAAAAAACAAAACAAAACAAAACCCCCCAATAAACAACAACAGAAACACACACATAAAATACATAAATCTAAATAAATGTTAAAACACACAACCAGGCGGTGGTGGCACACACCTTTAATCCCACCACTCAGGAGGCAGAGGCAGGTGGATCTCTGTGAGTTCAAGACCAGCCTGGTCTACAAGAGCTAGTTCCAGGATATCCTCCAAAGCCACAGAGCACAGAGAAACTCTGTCTCAAAACCTCTCTCCCTCTCTCTCTCTCTCTCTCTCTTTCTCTCTCTCTCTCTCTCTCTTTCTCTCTCTCTCTCTATCTCCTCTCTCTCTCTCTCTCAATCAAGGATAGTACCCTAGAGGCTCTCCAGGCTTCATCTCCCTGAAGGCCGTATCTGTTGACCCACAGTATCTGGCTAGGCAAACCTGGAGGTAGGGAAAGAGGTACTGGGAAAGGTTTTGGGGCAAGAAAATTCACACAGATGTGGGCAAGGGTGGTTATAAATGAAACAACTCAAACTAGTGGGCTTACTTATAAAACATTGAGGGTTTTGTTGTAACTCAGTTGTACAGTTCTGGGTCATGAGCTTTGCGATGACAATGTCGTGCCTCAATGTCAAAAGACTGGACATGCCTGAAAGTTGTGATGGACAGACCAGTGGATATCCCTGTCCAGTCCAGGGTCAGCTCTTCTGTGGGTCCCACTGCTATAATCCAGTGCCTGAGTTTTGGGTGGCTTTTGGGGGGGGTGGGAGAGGTGGGGGTAGGGTTGTCAGCAGCCTTGAGCTATAGGAAGTGGCGAGAGGCCTCTGCCTCTTTTCTGGTGTCCAGTTACCTTTTGGCTGCAGGACAGGACAAGCCTTCCTGTTTAAAAACCAGACCGCCTGTGGGAGGCACGGAGAAGGAGGGTAAGAGCCCCTACCAGGGCCCCATCCTCTCCCAGGGCCTTTCTTAGGCACTCAGGCAAAGAAAATGTCACCAACCACCACAGAAATAAACAAGCCCTTATATCCTTTCAGCTAGATGGGCAAGTCCAAGCAGGCTTTCTGGACAAGTTTGGGCACCAAGGTGGCGGAGGGAGGGTGCTGTTTAGGATCTCAGCAGGAGGAAGGGTGCCCCCTGGCGGCTAGGGAGACCATGCCTGACCAAGCTATGGGGCAGGACACAAGCTGAACCTCTTGAACAACTCAAACTGAACCTCTTGAACAGTCATATACTCTACTGTTGGGCCCCAGCCCCCATGGGGTCTCTGTGGGTTGCTTGTCAGCCAATAATCACAGATGCATCCTGTTTTCTTTTCTTTTTTCTTTCTTTCTTTTTTTTTAAGACTTTATAGCCTGGCGTTGGTGGTGCACGCCTTTAGTCCCAGCACTTGGGAGGCAGAGGCAGGCGGATCTCTGTGAGTTCGAGGCCAGCTTGGTCTCCAGAGCGAGTGCCAGGATAGGTTCCAAAGCTACATGGAGAAACCCTGTCTCGAAACACCCCCCCCCTCGAAAAAAGGCTTTATTTATTATTTATTTTATGTAAATGAACACTCTATTTCCACATACTCCTTTATTCCAGAACAGGGCATCACATCCCACTACAGATGGTTGAGCCACCATGTGGTTTCTGGGAATTGAACTCAGGACCTCTGCAAGAGTAGTGAGTGTTCTTAACCACTGAGCCATCTCTCAATCCTGTATCCTGCTTTCTAGTCCTGGCTTATAGTCCCTGCCTTGCCCCACTGGCATCAACCACACCTGGGAAAACACGAGTTCTTAACACCTGGGGTTTTCCCACCGTGCTGTAAGTCTGTATATAAGGTTGCTCCCACCCTACAATACAGACACACACATTCTCTTAGCACAAACAGACGTCTTGTCTTTCATTTAAATCTCCAGGCTTTCCCCCCATACATTAGATTTGCTCGTGGTGCAGGCGCCACACTCTACTGTAGGTTCTTCACACCCATCGCCTGGTGGATGGCTCTCTGGTCTCCCTCTCCACGAGAACTTGGGCTCTCTGCCCTGCTCAGCCTTCCCAGACAGCCCCCAGCCGGAAGGCCTCCTGTAAACCGGCTGTCACCAACCACCACAGAAATAAACAAGCATCGACCTAGGGGTAACTCTAATCCCGAGTTTCCGATAGGGGCAGCATGGAGCTGCTTGTCAGCCTCAACTCTGTTGGGATAGGTGCTTCCTCAGGCGGCATTACCTGAGAGAGAAGGTCAACACTCCTTGGTAACAGCGTCATTTATTTGCAAAGAATGGCATACAGGAGACTAGAACGTCCATGTTGAGCCCCTCCCCTCCGTCCCCAGGGAAGACTAGCGGGTGGTCTCTCCAGCCTCCAGTGGCCTGAAGCTGGTGTAACTAGGTAGATGTACTATGCCATCCACTTTTCACAGCTGCTGGGAAGCTATGATCTCTGGGTTCTCATAGCAGTTAGCCACTTTGCTGGCCATACTGGAGTTGCTTTTGCAAGCCCTGCAGGGGCAACAACCAGTCACCAGGCGGTCCCAGGGCTCCAGAGAATGGAGCCAGAGAGGCAGCCAGGCCCAGGATCGAAGACAGTGAGGCAGCCAAGATGGCCGGTGTCTTTGCAGGATATTAACCAGGATGATAAGGAGCACCAACCCCACCAGAGGACCTCCCACTGCAGCCAGCACTGAGCCCCCTGCCAGGGAAAGTCCAAAGGCTGCCAAGGGCAGCAGCAGGAAGGTGAATAGTAGGTAGACAATGGCTACCCAGCGGTACTGGGCAGTCAGGTCCCCAAAGCGCTTGGCCAGTGGAATGGGTAGTCTCAGGACAGGCACCAGGTACCACAGCAGTATGCCAGCCAGGTTGAAGAAGAAGTGGATGAGAGCAACCTGGTAGGCAGGAAGGGCAAGAAGGGGTGAGAAGCTTGGACCAGATGATATGGACCACTGGGCTTTTAGAAACCGGGCCTTTTGCCTGGTGGTGGTGACTCAAGGCTTTAATCCCAGCACTCAGGAGGCAGAGGTAGGCAGATCTCCGTGATTTCAAAGTCAGTCCTGTCTACAGAGAGAGTTCCAGGACAGCCAGGGCTACACACACACACACACACACACACACACACACCCTGTCTTGAAAAACAATAAATAAAACAAAGAAAAAGAAACCATGCTTTTCCCTGTTCCGCTCAAGTCTGAAGCTTGTCTGTTATGTCCCGCAGAGTGGTTCAGATAGACCGATTAGGATGACAGGGTCCATCCAGAGTAGGTTGGTGTTCACCACATAACCTCCCCCACATTTCGGGAGATAAGGGCCTATGCCAGCATTTGTGTGCAGTAACACATCCCTGCTGCTGTCAGAGACAATGCAGGGTGGAGTGGGGTGAGCAGGGAACACAACACATGGCCTTTCTGTGAGTGAGCACAATCCAGAGGACTGAGAAAGGATGGTTCATGGTCAGGAGGATCTGAGTGACAAAGATGACACAGAGGCAAAGATGCAGGTGGGGGGGGGGGCGAGAGAGGGCTAGGTTGGTGTTTTTCCTGGGAGCAGCAGCTAGCGCTACCCAAGATTTCAGAAACCGATCCTGTCCTGCACAGAGGGAAGTTAGAGTCAGAGCAGTGGACCAAAGACTAGGTGATTTAGAGGGTCAGAGCTCAAATAGGACTAAGGGTGAGGCACAGAGCTGCAAGATTTAGGGTTAGGGGGAGACAACTTAGAGGCAGAATCATGTCTCAGATGAGGTGGCATGATGCAGCTAGCACAGGTGCACACGTGAGCTGGGACATCCCCAGGGTGGGGTCTTTAGCTAGTGTTCTTGGTACATGGAGGAACAGGAATTTTGGAACAGTCACATTGGAAGTGTGGACCAGAGGGCCACTCTTGGATACCCCGAGAGGAGTCCAGGATGAAGGGACCAGAAAAGTAGTGATCCTTCAGAGGAAGCTGGGGTGCTGCCAATGATAGAGGGACAAAGGGCATGAGATGAAAGTAGCCCTGGAAAGGAAGAACTGAGGCTAGAGCTGTAAGTGGCTGCAGTGGCCCCCCGGATCTGGTGCTGCAGGCCTGTGGTTGGAGTCTGAGGACCCCAAGAAGAACTGGAGCTGTAACCAGCTTTGGCTGTGCTTGGAACAGGGAAGTGGTTGAGGGCTGTACCTGGACTGCGAAGAGCATCATGTCTGCAGGGCTGGCCAGGGCAGCCAGCAGGGCCGTGGTGGTGGTGCCAATGTTGGAGCCCAGGAATAGGGGGTAGGCCCGTTCCAGGTTGATCACCCCAACCCCTGGAGGAATGAAGGGTCAGCAGGGGCTCCAGCCCAGCTCCCCCAACCCCAAGTCCATTGTCCACTTTGGCTTACCCATGAGAGGCACAATGGCTGCTGTGAATACACTACTGCTCTGAAGCAAGAAGGTTAGGCCTGCACCAACGAGGATGGCCAAGTAGCCACTGAGCCAGCCAAAGGGGAAGGGGAAGTCTGCAGGGGTGTAGGGTGGAAGGCAGTCGGGTCATTCTTAACTTCCTGGCTTATCCTCCAGCCCAGTTCCAGGGCCCCATACACCTACCTGCATTGATGACAGTTCTCACAGCCTGTGCGATGCGGCCCTGCAGCACAGAGTTGAGCAGCTTAACGATAAGGACCAGACAGGTACAGAGCACCAGCAGAGAGCCCGCTAGCAGGATGAAGCCTACAGCCAAATCCGTGAGCCCGGTGCCCACAAATAGGTGATTGCCTGTGGCAGGGCAGGGTGATGAGTAGGAGGGAATTAGAGCAGTAAGCAGGGTAGTGGGTAGGACTGGTGGAGGTACTCACAAGGCACTTTGCTCTCCTCTGGGGATGCTGTGCTGTTCTCTGTGCAGGGGTTGAAGATGCTGCATTCTTCATTGCTGCCCTGAGGCTGAGGGGTAGGGAGGACTCAGGCCAGGCTCACAGCGGGCAGATAGAAGTTAAAAGGATCAAGATCAAGGGTGGGATGATTCAGCAGGTCAGAGGTCAAATGAGGGATGGGGTCAGAGGCACCTCACCGTCTCCTCCCTGACGCCACACCATTGCTTAATCAGGCTGCTGTTAGTGTTGTTGCTGGTAGCACTTCCAGTGATCACGCTGCTATCCAGCTGGTAGACAGAGGGGGCATAATTATGTGTCTGAGATTCTTTATCCCTCAGCCTATTACAAACCTAAACCCTCTTCTGTCCCCATCCAGGACAGGGCTTCTGCCTCCTGTTCCTCATCAGCCAGACACCGGTACCTTCTTATGGCACATCTGTCCTCACCTGGATGATGAGGTGTGTGAAAGGCTGCGTCAGTGCCTTGAGGATGTCGGGGGCCTGCCCCCCTGGCTGCAGGCTAGCAGCACCCAGGGCCAGTTCACTCAGCCTCTCTAATGCTGCTGTGGCGCACTCCAGTGGCAGCAATACCAACACTGTGAGCCAGTTGAAGATACCATGCACAGCCGAGCCGCTGAAGGCCCTGCAGTCACACAGGGCAGGCTGTCTGTCTGAGCAGCCTCTACTGAGGCCAAGGCAGACCCAGCCTGGCCCTTCAGTCATGACTCACCTCTGGAACTCATCCCGGTCCCCTGACTGCGCCATTGAGACCAGGGTGCTGGTGATGGAAGTGCCCACGTTGACGCCCATGATGATAGGCACAGATACCTGGACAGTCAGCACTGTAGGGGTGCCGTTTCAGCAGCCCTGCCTGTTCACCAACCCACCCACCGCTGCCCTGGGAAAGAGAGATGCACTCACACTTTGAGGCCACCATGCTGACCACGATAGAGGAAGATGTGCTGGAGCTCTGTACAAGGACTGTGACCAGCACACCAATGACCAAGCCAGCCACAGGGTTGGACAGTACCACATTGTCCTTGAAAATGTCTCCAGCCATTTTGCCTGTCCCACACAAAGAAATGCAATGAGGCTGTAAAGAACTAACTTCCTAGACCCACCCTGGCCTCCCCCCCCCCCCGGTCACTCACTGCCTAGCAGCTGGAAGGCAGAGCTGAGGATGTCCAGGGAGCAGATGAAAAAGTAGAGGCTTCCCAGGAGTCCACACAACTTGAGGAAGCCGATAACCACCTTGCGAAGCCTGCTGGCCATGCTGACCTCTAGGGACACCAGATAGACAATATTTGACCAACTGGCTACTACCCGGCAGCAGTACCCCCTCCATATATACACACACTTTGTTCCCGATGAACAAGGACCATGTTTCCTGTCACCTCTCAGGCAGAGCACAGGATCTCCCTTCTGTCCCATTGGACAGGAACCCATGTCCTCCTCATGTGTTCCCCAGGGCAGAGTCTGTGTCTCCTCCTTTCTGTGTCTCCTCCTTTGTCCTCTCTTGTTCCTTTGCCATATGGCTAAGCCCATGACCTTGGAGGGGGAGTCCCAGAATTGGAGCCATCATCAGGGAGGAAAAGGAAGACAAGAGGCTGGAAGGGGAATTTTCACTCCATCTCAAGCAGATTAATGTGGGTTTCTATGAGGTGTGTTCTGCTAAGTCCCAGCCTATACTCTGCTGAGAAACAGGAAGCCAGGGACCTGCCTGTCCACTGTCTCATCACCCCCAAACCTACCTTTCAGTTGGCCAGTGTTCTTCAGCTGAGGGAAGGCCCAGGGATCTGTGCTTCCCTCCTCCAGGCCTGGGATAGAACTGGAGGTCCCTGCAGGGGTCAAGTCAGATAGGGCTGTTGGTAGAACCCCCAAGGAGGAGGGACAAAAGGAAGTAAGAGGTGTAAGGGGCTGGGTACAAGGGGCCAGGGTGAGGAACAAGCAGGGAAGGGAAATGGCTCCGGTGAGTCTGGCTCAGGCCAGAGGTGTGAGGAGACACTAGAATCCTTCAAGAGGGCATCTAGAGAAACCTCATTTTGCCTAGTGTAGAGGTAGAGCCCTGGGGAGGCCTGATACCTGCATTTCTCGGATTCCGGTCTTCCAGGTCAATCGCATCCAGAGTAGGGTTGGGGAACTGGCCACCAGCGAGGGAATTCGGCATGGATTTCAAGCAGAGAGTGACCCAGGCCCAATCCTAGATCTGCTGAGGGCAAGGCAGGTAAGAGCTGGTTGTTCTTCCTACTTCACCTCTAGCCCACGAAGCAGTCTGAAGTCAGGCCCCTGATCTGAACCGTCAGCCACAGCCCCCACCACACAGGTCTTGGTGGCTCTCCCCTCTGACCATAGGCAGATGGCTACTGTGACCTCAGGTGGTTGTCAGGAGAGCCCAGTCTAGTTTTAGAGGGCAGAAGACAGGGACTACTGGAGCCCCAGCTCTCTTACTGGTCTTGGCTGGAAGAAGGTTTGACAGCTCACTGAGGGCACAGGGTTCTGGGGCGCTGGCTGGAAGTAGCCGGTAGCTAGAGAGCCCTGGGATTTCTCCTATCAAGTGTCAGTGAGGACACTGCAGATGGTCCCAGCTTAGACTTTGGTATTTGATACCAAACAAGTGACGTCTTTGCTTGATAAGAGCCCCACCCCACCCCCAACTTAGGAGCAGGGCTTGGGAGCCCCCTGCTCACGTCAGGTCCCTTCTAGCAGCTCTGGCTCCATGGGTCTCTGGGTATGGAACTCTTTGAATCCTAGTCTACCCTGACCCCCTTCCCTAGTGCTTGGGCTCAGGTCCAGGGGTCCTTTGTGTCCCCTCCCTCTGGCTTGCCCTTAGGTTCTTCTCACTTGCTCTAAGGTCCTGGGGGTTCAGAATGGTGCCCAAACCCTGGAACTGGTGGTCACTCAGCTCTGGTCTAGTGCCCCTTAGCTTGGTCTAGTTCTAGGAGCTCCTACCTGCATGTGTGGTGAGGGGCACCAGCAGGAAGGAGGCCCAGCAGGAATAGCTGCAGGTCAAAGATCTGCCCAGTGTGCACATGACCTGCTGTGTGTGGAGCCCCATTAATGTTTACCCAGGAGCTGGGGCCCCCAAGGGGAGACCCTGCCTGGCCCCGAGGACTTACTCAGGTCCTTGTCATCCTAAGGTTAGGAGTTCTGATCCCCCAGCCTAACTCTTTTGGGGTGGAACTTCTAGGGATGGGCAACACATGGCCAGGAGTATAATAGAGCTAGACACTGCAGCCACCAGTAGGCATCTGATACATTTAATGGACACTCTACACCACCCAGGCAGGACGCTTTCATTCTGGCTGCGGCTGCCTAGGGACCCCGGAATGTTGCCCTTCTCTTTCTGTGTTCCTTTGAACTCTGCAAACCTTATCATGATCATCTGTGCACCTGATAGAGATGAGATGGAAGAAGCCCTTTGCACCAACTGGGTGTGGAAGACAGATTTCCTCAGGTGGCCTGGGAAGGTACCCAGGCTCTCAGGTCAGCAGATTCAAATCTGAATTTAAGGGTAGTGCTAGGTCCAGAAGGGCTTTCTGTGGAGACTAGCAGGGGGCCAGGACACAGAGTCTCTATCTGCAAAGATGGAGGGAGGAGGGCAGAGCCCTTCCCCATCCCACAGTGTTCATTGCCTGAACCCTATCTGAGTATCTTTTCCCAGATGAGTGCTATTCTGAACCCATGTGCTGTGAAATGTCCTGTCTTGTGGGTCAGCCCCCTTCCAGCCCCTGGGTTGGGTACTAGGCCCTCCCCTGCAAGCTATTTCTCCAGCAGCCCTGTAGGCTCCAGCACCCTGCTCTGCTCACTGCCCAGCTCTGTCCCTGGGTGCTTGAGGGACTTTGCCCAGGGAAGGAGTCTTCTTGATGTCTATTCAGCAAATTCTCTTTCTTCCCCATCCTACAACCACTCCTCAGGAGGCCCCTCCCAGGGGCTCCTGAATACAACTCCTTCCTAGAGGGATGGAGGGTTACAGAGGGTTTGGCCTGAGGGTTGTCAGTAATCTGTAACCTTGAGCACCTATACAAGAGTCTATGTTATTATGGTCACCAGAGGCAGAAAGAGGCTGGGAGTCTTGAGATAGGATGATTGAGCCGGGCAGCGGTGTTGCACACCTTTGATCCCAGCACTGGGGAGGCAGGGAGTTCGAGGCCAGCCTGGTTTACAGAGAGAGTTCCAGGACAGGCTCCAAAACTACAGAGAAACCCTGTCTCAAAAAACCAAAACAACAACAACAAAAAAATTGTATGAGATAGGATGATGAGCTGTGAGACCTCAGGCAAGACTCCTTGTCCTTATGGTACCCTGGTGTGATGCCTGTCAAAGAGGGGGCTTTGTGCTACGGCAGACACTCTCAGAATAGTGCCTGGCTCATGGGAGTAGCTCAGTGGCCACTGTAGAATAGATGAAACAGGTAAGACTCCGGGACAAAGGAGGTAACCTGCTCTCCCTCCTGGCTCATACCTCTGAATGTCTACCGAGAGGCAGACCTGCTCTGATGCCAGCCACTCATACACAACCACAGCCTGGCCCTGTCCCAGCCACTTATTCCCACAGACTTGTAGGAGCCACTCTCTGAGCTAAATCCTGGGTTTACAGGTGACATAGACAGAAGAATGTTGGTTAGCCAAACAAAGTCAGGCTAGTTTGGGGTATGGAAATCTAGACTAGTATAATGGGAAGTCACCAGCCTACTGTGGCCATTGACTCTGACCTTAGGTTATAACCTGAGATGTCTCTGGTCAGGGTGACGCCACTATGTTGGGTCATGCAGGACTATAAGGAGGATTCCCTGCTAGCAGGCTGTTCCATTTGCACGGTGTATGATCAGTGGCTCCAAGGCAGGCAAGCTGCTAGCCCGGTTTGCTTTGTGGAGGTGGAGATAGCCAGAATTTAGATCTCAGGGTTCCCAGGGGGATACCAACACAGTCTTCCCCAGCCCCAGCAGCAACAGCCAGGCTCAGGAAAGTGGGGTTGGGGGCCCAAGGTGGGGTAGAGTCCAGCTGGCTGCTGAGTGATGGTAGTGCTGACTTTGAGGGGGACAGAGGACCTGGGTTCTAATCTTGATGGTTCCCGTTCAGCTTTGACTGCCAAAAAGGCAGCTAGGTCCAGGTCCAACATGGTCACCCCTCCTCGGGGCATAGGGGTACTTTGACGGCACTGTGGGCAGGGGATCCAGTGCTGTTCCTGGGCTGGAGTGTCCAGCCGCCGCATGCATGCCTGGCAAAAGGTGTGGCCACAGTAGAGGCGGCGAGGCAAGTGTACTGAGAGGTCATAGGCAGAGTAGCAAATGATGCAGTCATTCCGTGGGGCTGTCAGGGCTGCCCCTTCCTCCAAGGCTTGGGGGCCTTCAGGCTGCAGCATCCTAGGGAAAGTAAGAGGGAACCAACAGGGCAACAGCACAAGCTACAGTCCACCTCAACCCACCTATGTGATGTTTTGGTCCATGTTAACCCCTAGATGACAGATGACAGGGCTAAGGGACAGTAATGTCTGCACACCTGGAGGGAAGATGTTGGCCTTGGGCTAACACCAAGTCTGGACATACCTCTCGTTTCTGTGGCCATCGCCTGAAACAACACTGCACCTCACTGTTGAGACCCTTCCATGGCCCTCCCCAGCCCTTAGCCTTACTGAACCCCAGGCTTCTCTTACCTGCATCCACTCCACCAAGAAAGATATTCCCAGCTAGAGGATTGCAGGAGAAGGGGGTGGGGACCCTGGACACCTCATGGCTCCTTCCTTGGGCTCGCGTTACTGGCCACACAGGCAAGTCGGCAGGAGGCAGGTGGTGGCTGCATCAACTGAGAGTGGGCTCCCCTTTCAGCCACAAAGCGCCTGCAACTGGATCTGAGGCACCACCCACTGGGCAGGCAATCAGGTGAACCAGCCCCCTGCAGAACGGATGCTATCCAGACCACTCCCTCCTGTAACTCCTAGAGATCTGGCTTTATCTTTCTCCACCCTAGATGTCCCCAGAGTTTATGTCCTCCCCATTCCTGTACCCTTCTCCCAAGCTCAAGCCCTCACTCCTCATTTGATCCCCCTTTTGTAATGTTTTCCTGTTTTGGCCTGAGGGATGCTCACTCTTCAGCCTCAGCTCACATCACCTCCCAGGGAACCTGCTCCTACCCCTAGCTCCATGGTAGGGAGCATATTCTTGCTAATTTATGGCACTTCTCAGGATCACCTTCCTCCCTACCTAAACTAGGTCTATCCTGTGATGTCACAGGCAGGAGCCTGCCCATCAGCCCTGAAGTGGCACTCAGATAGACTCCCTCACACAACCATCATCCCAGAAACCCCACACCCCATCCCAAGCACCTCCCAATTGATTGCCTATGGGACCCTTAGCCTTTGCAATAGTCCAGACAGACAGTTGAGGGAAGTGGGATCAGTGTTCCCTGTGATGAGGACTGGAGACAGCACAGAATGAGGGAGACCCAGTTGAGATGGGACAGGCTGGCAGGACCCCTAGGACTGCACACAGGGTTGCTAGGAGAAAGCCAAAGGGCACAGCAAGCTTCCTTTCTCACTTTTACCCACCTGCTTGGCAATCTGCCTTTAAGACTGGTCAAACGGGTTCCTGTGCTGGCCTTCACTGGATCAGGGGACAAGGGGCTTGGAGAGGAGAGTCAGGGCAATGAATGACCTGGAGACCTCTATACACTACACATCTAGCCTGCCCTCTTATATGACCTGTCTCTGCATCAGGGGAGGGCCAACTTCAGGAGGACTCGTTTGTCTTGTGAGGCCAGCTCTTCCTCTTCATGTGGCGCTGTGGCTCTGCCCTGCCCCGGAAACACCAGGCTACCCAGAGCTGGCCTGCTTGCACACTCCCTACCCTGGTGTCTCATACATGCCCCCAGCAGGCATCTTACACTGCTTGGACAGACAAGAAGAGAACACTCCCCCTTCACCCTTCCCTGCCTCATCTTCAAAGCCTGGTACACATCACTCGAAATAGGTTCAACAGCAGAACTTTGGATTGTAGGAATTATCTTTTGTGGGAAACTAGAAACATGCCCTGGCTGAGGCCGGGAGGTGACTCACATTGGGCAGGGCTGGGTTTTGGGCCCTGGATCTTGAGCTCCCACTCCCTGAAACCTGCTAACATCAACCCCACCCACCAACAGCCCTCCAATCTGATCCTTCCCCAGAGTATTTTCTTGGGGCCCCCCACAGTGGCAAGTATGAGACCCCCATCTTGTGACTTGGTTAACCTTGTTTACTACCTCAGCTTTAGCCCTAGGGAGAACTGGGACCTGGCCCAGGGAGGTGAACATATTACCACCTACAGGCCCCTGGGTGGACTGAAGCCTGCAAGGCCCCTAAATTGTGGATGTCATGAGGCAGTGGCTTTCCAGTCTCTGGAAGGTCCCACAGGGTCTGGGAGCCTACTGGGGAGATTGTATTTGTGTATTTGAGGGCAAAAGTAGCTGTCCAGACTAGGACCCTCTCCCAAATGGGCCCCTGGCAAAAAAAGGAGTCACTGGCACAATGCTCACCCTGCTTTATTGCCAAAGTCTTGCAGGAACTGAAGGGTGTCCCTATTCTGCCAATGTGGTTGGTGGCTGGGACCATATTCCAGAGGGCGCCAGTTGATCCTTCCTGGTGGACAGGCTCCCCCGTCCAGACCAGCAAGTGGCTGATGCCCATGACAATGGCCGCTTCTGATGTCCAGCACCACTTTGGCATTGAGCTCAGGCCTGGGCCCCACAGCCCTGGATATTGGATAGCCAGGCTAGGAGACAACACAACAACAGCTGTGACAACGGCAGAATCGTGGACAGTGGCAGCAAGAGCAGCAAGGGAAGCAGCAGCAGTTGTGGGCAATGTCATCGCCACGCCCCACAGGCGGCAGGCCAGCATAGGTCAGTCCTGATGGACGCTGCCCACTGCTATAGGGATTGCAGGGTGACTGCCAGGTCTGTTGGCTCTGCTCAGGAGTACCTTTGATACCCTTGATCCCCTTGGGCCCTGGGGCTTCAGTGGGTTGCAAGATGCCCACTGGTTCTGGGACACAGGTTCCTGAAGGCAGAGGCTGAGTCTCAGAGGAGGAAGATGAAGAGGGAACCTCCTCTAACTGCTGCCCCAGGTCAGACCGCAGGTGAGCCCGAGGGATGCTGATATGGGCATATGGATTCTTCGTAAGTATCTCATGGGGGTCCATGGCCCAGGCTGCAGGGGTGAGCAGAGACACATATGTGGACACAGGGAAGAAAAAAGCTGCTTAGAAGCCTGTAGCCCAAGAAGACACCCATTTAGGAGGAGCCTGCCTTGTGAAGAGCCATATCACTGAGGTATCTGCAGGCAGATGTGGGGACATCAGAATACACACAAGGCCTATGTGTCTTGGAGGTAGGTCCAAGTACCAGTTGCCACCCTCCATCAAGTATCCAAGAAATGCTCCTGGATGCAGCTGGGAATGGGGATATAAGGCTAGGAGACACTGGTGAGCTGGTCCAAGGGAGAGTAGGGGCTGTCTTAGGAGGTCCCTCTAAGTACAGGTCAGTCACTGGGGCAAGGACTCACCTGCAGTAAGCAGCAGCAGCAGTATGTGTTCTTGTCTTCCAGCTCCAGGTCCCAGTGCCTGCGAACACAGCTACCAGCAGGTGCCTTTTCCCTCCTAGAGAGGGGTGGGGCTTTGGGGTGGAGCTCAAAGATGGGGTTCCCAAGATCCTAAGAGGCCTTAGCAACTAGAGCACAGCAGCCAGTCACCCCTCATTCCCAGATGGGTGGAGGCCAAGGTTTGGGCTCTAAGGGGCATTTGCCAATCTAGGGTGAGTCAATCACGATTCATCTACCTCCTTGGGTCATGGCCTCTGGAAGGAAGTGGAGGCAGGCCATTGGATTCTGGGGCCTTCCGATGGGATGGGGTTATCCAGCCGTTGCTCACATTTCTACAGCACTGTCCAGAGTTCCTCCTTGCCACCTACTGCCCATACCCAGCAGATACTGGGATTCTTGAGACTACTTGGAGGGTTGTCCACTTTAATAATAATAAAAAAATGTTTGACACAACTTTGTAGATATAATTTACTCATCTTATAATTGGTGACATGGATTTCAGACACAGTGACATTTTCGGCTTGTTTTTGAAACTGCAGTTTCCCTGTGTTGGTGAGTTGGGGTGAAAGTTTCCCAAAGTTTTCTGTCCCCTGCACCCATTCTTGGCCCTGGCACCCTTTTGCTTCTGTATCTTCACCTCCTTGCCCATAGGGGACACGAAGAATGACGGTGGGGCTAGGGGTGAAACAATAGTAGCAAGCTTATGGACCAACCGGTGAGCTCTTCTGGATCTACACTACAGTGGGACAGGCTCGGACACCATTCGGGAAAACACCAGGAAGGAGAGACCAAGTAGGACAGGGACTGCAAGCCAGGGTGACTGAGTAGCCTGCGTAGAGCCAGTCAGGCAGGTTGAGCAACTTAGCAAGTAGAAGGAAATGGGTCTGGGGGAAACATGCTTAAGAGGTGGAAAACCGAGCTCTCCACGTAGGAGTCCGACTCCGCCCCTAGCCGCGAGCATGCGTAAACCCAGCCGAGGTGCCCAGTGAAAACTTAATTCCCCAGAAGCCTTCGCGCTCCAGGGTTTCCCGAAAGACCCGGTTTGGATGGATCCTTGCCTTGCTCCACTCAGGATAGAACTGCGGCGGGGGGATGGGAGGAGCGCTTATTCTCCCACGGGGCGTGGCTTTATTTCACGGGGTGGGACTCTAGGCAAAGGGTGGGGCCGTAGGTGGCTTTGCGCGTGGGCGGAGTGGGTGGGTGAGCGAACGGAGACCTCCCGGGAAAGGTGGACTCATTCCTTTCTCTGGCCACAACTACCTGAGTTACCCCAGCATGATGCCAGGATCCCACAAGACGCCTCCCCTCCACATGCCCGCACCTGACCCCTTCTCTCACCTGGTCTTGCTGAAGGAGCCCTGATGTGTGTCCTTGGTTCCATAGAGCTGTAAAGTCTGGCCCAGCTTTGGCTCACCAGGAACACTTAAGAAAATCTGGACTGTCCAGGGTCAGGCAAGGACTCAGTGTTGGTCACAGGTATGGCACCATGCTGCATGGTGGCCATGAGGTGGTAAAGAATGGCATTCTGAACATGTAGATATCCTGGTCCCCAGCGTGTCCTTTGTCCTTTCCTCACGGAGGGCTCCCCTGAGGCAAAGGTGTAGTCCAGGTAGAAGAGGACCAGGTAGGAGGAGGAAGACGAAAGGAATGGGGCCTCTGCTGGGTGGGGTCAGTTTAGTACATAACTGAGACGTAGAAGCACGTGCTGACCTGATGCGATACAAGAAAGGGCTACTCCACCCTAGGCAGGTGAGTGCTCAGTGGGCCCTCCACCCAACACGTGGACTCCCATCCTGTCCGAGCCTCCTCGTGACTGCCTCAGCTCCCCTCTGTCCACTCCTCTGGTATCCGCTTAGCCCCTTATCCCTTTTACTGTCATATCACCCTCTTTGAGCTGATGAGTCTTGGGTGCAATGTGTGGATACGTCAGTGAGTTGGAAAACTCCCGGCGTTCAAACAGGGGGTGTGTCGGGGTTTGGAGTGAAGGGACCCTCCCTGCCCCTTCAGAGCTCGAAAGGTAGAGGCGACACTGGTGGAACGCTGGGACTCCTGCTCGGGCATTGTGAGGCTCAAATGTGAGGGAATAAAAAGTGAAGGTTTCCCTTAGAAAATTCGGCGGAGGGTTTGGCCCCTCCGAGTGCCAGCTAAGAGGGAAGGGAATGTTGGCGACCCGGGTATCCTGACCCTCCTGTAGCTAGCTGGGTGGGCGACCCTGAGAGCGGACGCCGGGCCAGGAGTGGATCGAGGGGCGGCTAGGAGACTGGCCCCGCCCCGTGGACCCCGCGCGGGTCCCCAGACGGGGGGTGGCGCTGCGGGCGCGGCGGGCGCCGCGCGCACTGCGGTCCCCGCGCCTCCGCCGCAGAACGCGCCACGCTCCGCACGCACCTGCCGCTGCCGTCGCCGCCGCTGTCGCCGCCGCCTCGCGGAGCCTTGCGTCCAGCACCAGCGCTCGCGCCCCTGGGTGCCGCCTTCGCCCGCCATCGCCCGAGGTCGCCGCTGGAGCCGCGAGAGCTATCGGAGCCGCTAGAGCGGGAGCGCCAAGGTGCGAGCGCTGCATCCGGGCCTGCCTTTGAGACAACCTCTGCTGCTGCGGCGGCGCAGCCGGGGAACGCCAGGCTGGGGCAGGTGAGCGGGGGGAGGGGCGGGGGTCAGACGCATCATTCCTTCCTTCTCTCATAGGGTCAGTCCTCCGGACAGTGAATCTGGCCTCGGAGGGCATACTGGGGAGGGGGTTGGGTTCAGAATTCCGTGAAGACTTGGATCCCACGGATGAGGTCAGGGTCAGAGGTCGGGCACCCTGTCCTTTGTGCAGGGGTGGGGGTGAGGGCGAAAGTGAGGTGGGCCCCGTGCTGCCCTCACGCTGTCTCTCACCCGCAGCTCGGGCCTGGTGCAGGCCTCTCCATTGCTGTTGCCGCGGAGCCTGCAGCCCAGGTCCTCCGGCAGCCAGGGATCAGGCTAGCTGCCTTCTCTGGGCGCCCTGTCCTGGAGCCATGGGGCCCACCTAGCCCCTGCCTGCCCAGATGTCCCGGCCCAGGGACTGCTGACCTCTGCTGCAGGAGGAGGCCCCTCCACGCCCCCTTGCCAGCCTCAGCAGACAGAGACCCTGGGTGAGCCTCTGGGTGAGCCCCACAATCCAAGACAGCCTCCCATACCCCCCTGCCCCCGCCTGCTTCCCCCTCCCCCTCCTCTCCCTCCTCCTCTTCGGACTGAACCAGATAAGCCATTGTGGCCACTTGGGGGGGGGCTGCCCCCCAACCTGTCACCGGCTGCCCCTTGCAGTCCACGTTGTAACCGGGGTCCTCACCAGGCCTGGCAGGACCAGGATGCAGCCCCTTCTCTTCCCCCACGGCCCCACCCAACACCCCCACCTGTGCCAACGTCCGGTCTGACTGTAGAGAGCCGGATGCCAGCTGACCCTGGGCCCGAGGTGGGCAGTGGATGGCCGGGCCTCCTCATGTCCTGCCTGAAAGGCCCCCATGTCATCCTCAAAATGGAGGCCATGAAGATTGTCCACCCTGAAAAGTTCCCTGAGCTCCCGGCGGCCACCCCTTGCTTCCCACCTGCACCCAGGCCCACTCCCACTCTGGCACCCAAGCGTGCTTGGCCCTCAGACACAGAGATCATTGTCAACCAGGCATGTGGGGGGGACATGCCTACCTTGGAAGGAGCACCCCACACTCCACCCTTGCCAAGGCGGCCCCGCAAGGGCAGTTCTGAATTGGGCTTTCCCCGGGTGGCACCAGTGGATGAGGTCATTGTAAATCAATATGTGATTCGACCTGGCCCAACAGCCTCTGCACCTTCATCATCTGGGCCAGTGATAGCAGGTGAGCCCCTGGAATGCCCCACCTGTGGGCACACATACAACGTCACTCAGCGGCGGCCCCGTGTGCTGTCTTGCCTGCACTCTGTGTGTGAGCAGTGCCTGCAGATTCTTTACGAGTCTTGTCCTAAGTACAAGTTTATTTCATGTCCCACCTGCCACCGTGAGACTGTGCTCTTCACTGACTATGGCCTGGCTGCACTGGCTGTCAACACATCCATCCTGAGCCGCTTGCCACCTGAAGCCCTGACTGCCCCATCCGGTGGCCAGTGGGGGGGTGAATCTGAAGGCAGCTGCTACCAGACCTTCCGGCAGTACTGTGGGGCTGCATGCACCTGCCATGTGCGGAACCCACTATCAGCCTGTTCCATCATGTAGTGTTCACCTGCCCACTACTGCCTGCCGGCCCTTGCTCGCCGCTTCTTCAGGGAACTGGCCCTGCCCTGTTGCCCGCTGACCCTTTCTCGCCCACTGTGGCTTCTGGCCCTACCCCGCGTGGCATTGTCGCTGCAGCCAACTTTGCCATTAAAACTCTTTGCCAAAGTTTGCACTTGTTCACTGATTGAAGCTTACTCCTGTGGCCTATGCCCACGCTTGGGCCAAGGGTAGGTTCCCAGGGCTGTAGCCCAGACAGGGTCTCATTAAGAGCCAGAAGGCCACCCAACTCCATTCAAGGTTAGTCTGCTCTACTTGTTGATGGCCAGGCTGGGCCAAGTTTGCTGCTGCTGGGTCAAGTGTGCTGCTCAGGAGACCTGGGACTAGCTGTGAACATATTGGTGCAGAGGACTGCTAGTATGTGGCACATGGGGCTGTGACCCAGCTAGGCTAGAATTTTCAGCTGTGTGTGGCGATGCTCATTGGTAATCCCAGCACTCTGGAAGTTAAGGCAGGAGAATTGTGAGGTCAGCATGGGTTACACAGTGAGATCCACCCCCCTCCCAAAGTACCTTTCCCCTGGCCAAGGATGTGTGGAAATGGCCTTTGGACAGCATGAGTAGAGGCTTACAGCCGGCTAAGATTATGGCAGGACAAGACCCAGCAGTCTCCTGTATGGTGCTGGTCTGCCTGTGACTGGAACAGGTACCTTCGAAGGGTGTCAGGAGAACTGCCTGGATGGCAGAGATGGAGTAATGATGAGGATGACTGGTAACAATGGTATCAGTAGCAACAGTTTATTGAGAGCCATTCTTACGCTGGGTATAGACTGAAACATCCTACCTTTCATTGCATCACCAATAAGCCACGAGGTGGGCTTACATTTATCTTCATCTCCCAAGTGAGGGCTCCTAGTCCAGTGACACGAATTGTAGTCAACTAGAAACAGAGCTGGACCTTAGGCATTTACAGGCTTCGGGGTCTGGATTGAACCTTGGCCCTT
Source organism: Cricetulus griseus (assembly GCF_003668045.3). Taxonomy (NCBI): domain Eukaryota; kingdom Metazoa; phylum Chordata; class Mammalia; order Rodentia; family Cricetidae; genus Cricetulus; species Cricetulus griseus. The sequence goes on from NC_048599.1 coordinate 136,599,255, forward strand.
GCAGTACAAAGTCAGTATTGATCCCAGTTGCTCTGGGGGCTGTCCTGCCTGGTGAGGGTATCTTAGGTTGTGTGAGGAGCTTTTAAGGCTATGTTTGTGCAGTGCAGGCCTCTCCTGCTAGCTACTGTGGCCTTCAGGGACACACCCCAACCTCTGGATCAGGTGAGAGGGTCTCTGCAGCCTTGCCTTCTCCTATAAACAAAATTACTGCTAGATCTCTGTTCACATGTGTCTACTCTCACCAGCTGGACTTCAGGAGCCAGTGTTATGACCCTGCCAATGCCTGTGGTCAGTAAAGCCCATGGCAAGCACATGGGTTTCTGTTCACAGCCCTTCCTGTTGGGCCAATCTCCTTCAGAGGCTGTCCTTGGGTTAGTGTCCTTGGCTTTAGCCAGTATCTGGGCTGCAGGGGTGTGTAAGCACTGAGGGCTGGCTCAGGCTCTTGGGCAGGCCTGGTCTTGGGATTGTGACAGAAAGTCTTTGCTGATTACCAGAATCTGGGCTTTGCTTAGCGGCCGGAACGGTCTAGGAGCATGAAGAGCACTCCTAGTAACATGAGTGGCATGAAGATGAGCACCAGCCCCAGCAGTTCTAATGCTAGAAGGCTTAGCAGTGAGAGGCGGCGGGCACAGGGGCCACGTTCCCGAAGTGCCCACAGCCAGGTACCTAGGCTGGGTGGGCAGGGTAGGAAGGGGAGACAGCTTCGGCCTCCCACAGGCCCTGCCAGAAAACGCAGCTGGTAGCGGTGCTCTAAGGATCCCCAGGGCCCAGGGTCAGGACGGAGGGGTATGGTGGATGCAGTGAGCGCTGGGCGCTGGGGTCCATCAGCTCGAAGCAGTTCCTCCTGCAGCTGACAGATCTCCCACTCTAGCATGGGTGTCTTCTGACGACACAGTGGACAGCACACACGGCCCAGGTCAGCTCTGGGGGTCATCCCTAACAGCTGGTGCAGGCAGCCCACACACAGGCTGTGACCACAGTTCAGCAGGGCTGGGTGGTGTTCATCAGGCCCATAAGGCTCAGTGCAGATGGGGCATTCCTCCTCTGCCTGCCCCTCACCCTCTTCCTGCTCCTCCATAGTTGACAGGGCCCAAGCACCAGTTGAGTCTCTGGCTCCCAGTTCAGGCTTACTGTCTGGACTCCTGGCACCCTGAGGGGGCATGAGATTATCCTCTTCATCTGATGGTAGCTGGCACAGTGGGTCCAGGAGCTCAGGACTCCAAGAAGCACAAGGTGAAATGGTGGGTGCAGAGCTGGTGTCATTAGGCCCCAGAGTAGAACCACCAGAACAGAAGTCAGGATGGGCAGATTGTGACTCCAGGGTGACAGCAGGGATTGATGGGAGTATGAAGGTTAAGTGTGGCCCCAGAAGCCAGGCAGAGTTTGATCTTGTCACTGGAGCACTGACCTCCAGGTACACCTTTGGCCTTGCTGGAAGTCAACTTCACTTGGGTCCGCACAGCGTTGTCAGCTCTTGGTATCTCAGGCCTAAGAGTGGTGTTGGCCAGGCCTGGTCTCTGTTCCAGCCGTTGTCGGACAAAGCAGAGGTTCCTCAGCTCCCAGCTGCCCTCGGACCTGTCTGACTCCTCCAACAGGGTTTCTCTTTCCAGGGGTAGAGGCCCTGCCCATGGGCGGGCCAACTCATATCACACCCCTCTACCCGCTCACTCTTCCAGATAGTACGTTCCAGCACTTGGTTGGGACTTTCCAATAGCTCTCTGGGCCCTCTGTTTGGCCAACAGAGAAGGGTATGAGCTTGGCTGAGCTGTTAAGGTTTAAGATCAGACAGAGCCAAGACTTGCCCTCTAAGAACAAAGGAGACACCAACAAGAACTTACGCATCAGACATCCAAGTGCAGTGTGACTCAAGCATAGCTATCTAACAAGGACACACACATACACAGTACATAGCCTGTGCACACGCTCTGCGAGGGTCTTTGGCCACCACTAGCAGATGCAGATAATCCATGTCCCACTTACCACCCTCAAATTTAGAAGAAGCAAAAAAGCAGAAGTGAGTAGCCACCCAGGCAGTTTACTGAAGATGTTAAGGACCCGGAGACAGACTGACTTGCTCATTTTCAATGCTCAGGAGACTTAGGCCTTGAGGTGTTGTGGGGTGAATGGAAATAGCACCAGGGCAGAGTAGCAGTGTAGCCCTCACAGACTCCATGCCTTTTGGAGGTCTTAGCAGGCCCCCGGTGGTATGGACCATAATGTATACCTGTGGACACAATGAAGGAGACTGAAGAGGAAACCAGGATGTAGGTTGCACAGGGGTTGGGATTAAGTGTGGGTGGGATACTGGATCCCACTAAGTATTCAGGGAGTGCTCTCCTAATCAGCTGGAGCCAAGAAGCTACACCATGGGTCTAACCAGTGTTCTGGGATCAGAGAAGGACAGGAGGTGATTTCAGTAGGTCTTCCAGTGCAGCTGTTATGTGGGAGTGAGCTAGCAAGTAGCTCCTCAGGCCCAGGTCTCAGTCTGGAAGCGCAGTGTCTGCTGGAGTCTGGCAAGGTAGACAGCTGCATCTGGGTTGGAGAGTTGTCCTATTTCTTGAAAAATGGATGTCAAGGCTTCCGCAACGTCCGTAGGCATATACTTTGCATTGCTGGAGGGGCAGGCCTCAGAAAGCTCAGTGATCCTGTGGCCCCAACCCCCACTCCCCACCTCTGAAGGCTGGACCACTCCTCTATACTCCCAAGTTGGCTCACCCCGCTAGATAGAAGTAGGCACCGCGGCGATCCAGCAGCTCCCAGACAAGTGGCCCTAGTTCTCGGAGCCGGTGCTGCACGTATACCTTCTGCTCCTGCAGGTATCAGAGGCTGAGTTTCAGCCATCCCCACTCCTGCCCCATCTAACTTGAGTATACTCACCTGCTCCCGAGAGAAGGCTGTAACCAGGGTCAGGCAGCCCTTCTTCTCTAGTTCCTGCCACTCAGTCTGCCAGTAGAAGTCCTGATCCCGCTGGCGGCAGCCAAAGAACAAGAAGTTTCCTGGGGTACAGAGGGTAGCCCCCCCCATCTGGATGCAGGGATTCAGTAAGACCAGTCTCAGTGGTCACACTGCCCTGGGACTCCTGTACTCACCAGTTTGGCCATGGGCCACTCGCTCTTGAATGGCTGCTCGAAAGGGGGCCACACCAGTTCCAGGCCCCACCATAATAATGGGGGTATTTGGTGTCTCTGGGAACACTAGGCTCCCAGGTCGCACCCATAGAGGCACCCGGACAAGTCCTGTTGCAGGAGGGAGATGTTGAGGAGGTCAAAGACAAGGTTGAGGTGCTTGCTCACTGGTGGGGCTTGAGCTCCTGTGGCAGGAGTCACAGGAGCTTGAGGCTACAATCTCTCCCACTCCCAGAAATATGGATTACCTTGCTCAGGATTCAAGGATGCTAGCCAGGAGGAGCAGAGGCCACGACGGGGCTCCTTGAGACGAGTCTGGTACTGTACCACAGCCACAAGGATCTGTAGCCTCCTGGGATGAGCCTAGGGGCACAGTGAAGGCCCTGCCCTACTAAACCACTCCTGCCTGCTACCAACCCCACCCAGAGACAGCCTCTGGTAGAGAAACAGTCCCTGTTCAGAAGACAGCCCCTGCCTGCCCTGTCCCAGCTTTCCCATGGCCATCCAGTCTTCACTTTTACTGGGTCCCTCACCAGCAGGGAGGAGGCGATGGAGAAGGCCCGTGGACGGATCCGAGGGATAAGGTCCAAAAGGTAGTCTGGAGGGATGGCAGCCGCCGTGTGTGGGAAGTCACATAGCACCTGGATAGAGGGAGTCTTAGCATGGTGGTGGTGTGCTACGGTTCAAGGGCCCATACCCACTGCCTGCCCACTAGCCCACCTCCAAGATGGTCCTGCGGGGCCGATTACAGTACTCCCAGAGCTCTTCCTGACCTCTGGCAGAGCTGAATTCCAGCAGCTTCTCCCGCTCTAGCCCATGTTGGGAAAGACAAGCCAAGAGCTCAAAGAAGGAACGGCGGGGCACGCTGGCAATGTCCAAGTACTGTGACACAAGATGCCACACAGTGCAGGGCTGAGGCAGTCCTGGTGGGTAAGGGACACCTGCAGGAATGGCATGGAGACTTACTTGGTGGGCAGGGACATCAGGTGGTGCCCTGGACCTTAAGAGTTGGTACATCTCCCAGACTCACCTGGCTCCCGTGCCTTAAGCACGAAAAACTGATTGGGGTCCAGGCACAGCAATTGGCAGAACTGCTGGATGTGGGTCTCCGAGTTAGAGGGCATAATTAATACGACATCACCAGCAGCAAAACTATATGGAAAAGTCACCAGATATGTGGGAATGGTGTGGGGAGGACAAAGGAGTTGAGGGGAAGGGAGAGTATGTACTTTGGGGGAGGATGAAGGGACTAAGTAGACTGAAGAGGAAGAAAGCGATTATTCAGGGAGGGCTGGAGGGCTGTGCAAAGATCTCCAAGCCAATGGGCTGCATGGTCCTTGGCTTTGGCAGACCTTTCTGAACCCCCACCTACGGCCTACTTTTTCCCTGACCACGCCAGTTTCCTAAGAACACACGGCACCCTGCCCAACTTCTTGAGGGATTTGGCCCCTCACCTGATACTTGAATCTGTAATGTCAAACTCAATCAGCCGAACATCCTGGAAATGTTGGGGGCCAGTGACCCTCTGGTTGGTGACCACAGGTGCCAGGAAGGGCTGTAACTCTGATGGGGGTCTCTGAGGAGCTGAGCTGGCTATGGTTAGCTCCTCAGCTCCCACGCTGGGGACTTCCTCAAGAAACTGGAATATGAACTTGGAGGGCAAGCTGTAGGGGAAAATGGAAATATCAGGTGTGCAGGGGCCACTCAACCTTACCTTGAAGGGGTGCTAACCAGCTCAAAGTCCCTTGGTATTCACAGACCAAAAGTTCAGACTCACGGGACTCCATGAGGGATCTCAGGAAAGTCAAGGGGCACTGGGTACAGTCCCAGTATTTTCTTCCAAAGGTCCCCCAGCCAGGGGTCAATGGCAGCATCAGGACTAGGAGAGAGCACAGGAATTGGCCTCTGTTGGCCAGAGCCAAGATGGGGTGCCAGAGAGGTAGCCTGCAACCACCACTTACCCCAGCTCATGCTGGTCATCACCTAGACATGGGGGCAGAAGGGCACTGCCTCCTAGCTGCAGCAGCCTACGATGTAGTTTCTTGGCCACGAAGTTGAACCTGTGAAGACAGCAGGCTGGCTGGGACAACCAACAGTGAGGAGAGGTAGTGTAGCTGACCTCTTGGGCAGAGTCAATAGTACAGGGCTTCCCTAAAGGGTTACTTCCTCAGCAGTGCACATTGGCAGAATCCTAGGAAGGGGTAGGGCTTCAGCAGGCAGGGGATGAGAGATTAGAGCACCGAGGACCACAAATGGTAGGTTCCCTGATCTCAAGAAGGTGTCACATGGAGGACAGTCGCATTTTATTGACCTACACATATTTCTGAAGTGACTCCCTTTGGTCAGGGCTCCAGTTACCATTTGAGATTGGGAGAGGGTGCAGATAACCATGTTTTCATGTAAAAGGATTTTCTTTCTTTGGTCTGTAAAAGACACACTGGTCCCTGCACCACCTTCTCTTTTTGGGGACCACATCCATAGTTGGACTCCCTCCCATGTGCTCTGTGCATCCACACACATTCAGTGAGCAAAATCTCTAGCAGAGCAAGGCCATGTTGCCACCCATCTCCCGATTTTCTATTCTTTTGGGTTTAGTGAGATAGGGCCCCACACTGAAGCACAGGCTGGCCTAGAGATTGTGGCAATCCTCTCATTTTAGCCTCCTTAGTGCTTGGACTATAGGTGAGTGAGGAGCCATCATGCCCAGCTTCTATTTTCTGTTCTTTTTATCTAAAGAGGTTAAGTACCCTGAGATGGGGGGCTGGAGAGATGGCTCAGTGGTTAAGAGCACTGACTCCTCTTCCAAAGAACCTGGGTTCAATTCCCAGCACCCTCTTGGCAGCTCACAATTGTCTATAACTCCAGTTTCAGGGGACCCAACACCCATGGCAAAACACCAGTGTACATAAAAAAAAAAAAAAAAAAAAAAGAACCCTGCCAAATACACAACTTTTTATGGTGCTCATAAATGCTGGATCCTGGGCCCTATGAAAACAGGAAATGTTCAAAGTGCTGTTTGTCTTAGGTATTAGAGATCTAGTTGCACCTCTGAGCAGAAATCCCTCATTATCACCACATGAAATAAATGATGCAAAGAGCATTGCTTGTTAAGAGACACAGCTATCCACAAAAACCCTGAAAGAGAAAACTCATGAGCTGTCTCCATGTCTGACAAGTCACTTGAAGGTAAGCTGTCTTTTCAAGTTGTCAATACTTCACAGATCAGGTGTTGCTGAACTTCATCATGTGTTGTAATGTAATGCTGGCTGGTCTCAGCCTCCTCACGCCCTGAATTCCGTCTCTGGTGGTACTCTTCCGCCCTGTTCCTTCCCGGACTATGGTCTCCACTGTGCCAAGGCCTTACAAGAAGTAGGGTGCCTACCAGGGACTATCTGTGGATAAGATTGATCAGCTAACAGTGCAGGGACACATGGTCTACAGTGGATGGGCACTTGAGGGCTCAGTTACCTGTATAATTTCTTTTTTTTTTTTTAAAGATTTTATTTATTTATTATGTATACAACATTCTGCTTCCATGTATATCTGCACACCAGAAGAGGGCACCACCATGTGGTTGCTGGGAATTGAACTCAGGACTTCTGGAAGAGCAGCCAGTGCTCTTAACCTCTGAGCCATCTCTCCAGCCTGCCTGTCTAATTTCTTGCTTGATCTTGAGAACGATCCCTATCTGGCCAGCACGTCCACCCCTACTCACTTGGCATATGAGGAGTCCCCAAGGCCTAGGACAGCAAAATCCATTTGACAGAGGGAGGTAGACAGCAGGCTCTTCCGGAATATGAACCTCCAGAAGTTCTGTAGCCACAGGAAACCATGTTAGGACCCCAGCTCAGGCTGGTTTTCTGTCTGTCTGAGGCCCCAGCTGGGAGAGGATGCTATGTAAGTAAGATCATTAGAGCCCAGAAGTGTACACTGGCCAATCTAGATATCTCTCCTTTACATGGTGCAAATTACAGACCAGGAACTTGTATACAAAGAAAACTTATCCTAACTGTAAGTATTTCTCTTAAATGGTGACCTGAAGCTCAATGCCCCATGCTGTAAGTGGTAATCTAGTTACTAGGGCAGCCTGATGCCCTCTTGCAGTATACTTAATGTTTACTCTTTTGGTCTAAGGGGTGAATTCAGTTGCCACCCACCAATTACTTCCCTATTACTGTAGTGGTGGACCAGCCAGAAGCTTTGACTGAAGTCTTCTGGGTGAAGAAAGGGAGATGGGGTGTGCCCCAAGTCTGATTAATGCCCTGGAACTCTGGGTTTACACTGAATTCTCCAGTTTGGTGACTACTGCTGAGAAGCCAGTGGCACCTATTGTTGCCCTCTGTCCTGTTGGCCATCAGGTCATGCTGCTCTTCCCCAGTAGTTAACCCTATACTCTGTGACTGCCCTTTGCCCTCAGTAGGCCCCTTCCTAAGATGGGGTCGCTATCTTGGGCTGTAGTCTTGTCATTCCATTATGTGCCTTTACTTGCCTGTCACCGGGGTCTTCACTCTAGCAGATTCATTCACTCATTCTCTCTCTCTCTCTCTCTCTCTCTCTCTCTCTCTCTCTCTGTGTGTGTGTGTGTGTGAGTGTGTGTGTGACCTATTTGTACTTGGAAGCTGATGAAAAAGCTCCAGGACATGCCTGTCCCACAGCAGGTTTCATCAGCAGGGGATAGGCAGAGACCCAGTTACTGGATCTTTTCCTATAATTCCAATGTGTTTTAAAGATCAGGGCAGAGAGGCCAAGGCCTTCCTGTTCAGCAGACCATCTGTTACAAGAACATGCCCTTGCATGTGTTTTTGGGCGTTGGGTCTGTAGCTTCTTCAAAGGTCTTCAGTTCCTGTTATGATTGAGTCAGACACTACTGACTCCTACTCTTAGGTGAGGGTGCTGGGTACCTTATCTGTCCATAGACCAGAACACCTCAAACCTGAGGGAGATCTCTATCTTTCACCTCCTTGGCACTTTCTTAGGTATTTTTTTTTAGTTAATTTATTTTTAAAGTGTGGTTTTGCTTGAGGCAAGTTTGAAGCTGGCCTCAAACTCATGGTCCTTCAGCTTCAACCTCTGGAATGCTGAGATTATGGCTGAATGCCACCATATCTGGCTGATATTTTTTGAACTTTTAAGACACTTGTCATGTAGGTGAGGGCAGCCTTGAACTCATTCTATTTTAGCTTCTCCAGCTCTAGTGCTTGAGATTATAGTCTCTATCCCACATATACTGCTCTCCTTAGCAATCACCACTGACCCTAGGGACACCTCTCCAGACTGGTTTTTATTCTGCTTCACCTCGGATGGCTGCTACTCCTCTCAAGACTCCCACCTTCTTATCATTGACCTAGGGAAGGGGAAACTCCTCCTGTCTGACCATGACCATGCTAGATGGCAGTCCTGGAGTAGACAGGGGCTTTGTTTTTTCATGATTTTATTTTGGTTGCTTTAACAGTGACTCTCATGCTAGGACCCTTCTAGTACTACACAGCTAACTGTAGTTCCTGGGTTATCTCCTGGCCCCTGCACAACCAGATTCCACTCACTCCACAGGTGGAACTACAGTGTATCCTGTTTGCTGTGTTGTGATTCAGTCCTTCCTCGTATTCTAGATTCCTCTCATGACTCTATCTTTCTGGCCTCTCTAGAATGTGCCTGTTTTATTCTGCCTTGTGCCACCACCCACCTCAGACCACATCAACACCTTTTACTTGTGGTGGTGCATTCCCTGGCATTACTCCTGCCACCTTCAGACAGATGGTGATTTTGCTACACTGTGGTGGCTACTGTGTCACTTCCATAGTTTCTGTAGCTTTCATCTGAAGCCCAGGTGTTTCACTGTGCCACCCAGATCTTCTGAATGAAACTTTCTTCCTTCCCTCTTTCTGCCAACACAGTCTGTGGCTGGGGAATCTTCAACTTCCTGTCCTTCACTCAGTTTGCTTCTTACCACCACCTGCCCCTGGCTTTTATTTATTTTGGAGACAGGATCTTACTATGTAGTCAGGCTAACATGGACATCACTACACAGACCAGGCTCGTCTAGAACTCACAGAGTTCCCTCTGCCTCTCAAGTGCTATGATTAAAGGTGTGCTCCTTTCTTCCAAACAGCTGTGTCTTATTCCATGACCACCCCCCCCCCAGAACATCTGGCATCTGGTATTTTCCTGGTAACTGGCCATTAATCCTGCTGTGTTCACCACTGAGCTCCATGAAGGAGAAACGTGGCTGCTGTGTCCCAGATGGTGCCAGGAATATATATGCTTGAGAAAAAAAATTAAAGAATGTTTTCTGAATGTTAAAAACGTTAAACTTCAGCACGTGACTCAGACTAGATTCCCATGTAGGTCTGGGAGAACAAACAAAATGGCTAAACAATAGAAATCAAGGCTACTGAGTGTCTATTAAGAGCTATTTCTCTCCCAGATCCACTCAAAGAATATCCCTCAAAGCTACCTCTCATATACAACATGCACTGAAGGCCAGCTATTTCCTGTGCACCCAGGGGCTCTCACAGCAATGAAAAAGGGGTGAGGGTACAAATAAGGCTAGTCTTACCTTCATGTTGTCAGGAGGGTCTCCTTGGCCTGTGGTCGCACAAACAAATACCACCAGGGGCTCCCTAATGAGATTCGCCTCAAGGACAAGACACGGGTATGCGTAAGGGACTGACAGCCCTGGTCAGTCCCCTCCCTGCATCGCTCCCAACCCACCCCATTCAGATAGGGTAACAAGAGTAAAGTGTTTGAAGACTTGTTCCCAGTGGCTACCGGGCCTTCTCTTTTTCAGGCCTCAGCCTCGTGCCAAGCCCCCTTTCCCCTAAATCTGCCTGGGCCGTAGGGCAGCACTCAAACGCCCTCCGTTCGAGGACGCGAGGTTCGGGGGAGGGTCTCCGCCGTATCACCCGAGCCTCACCACCGCATAAGAGTCGAGCGCCTGCACGCGGCAACCTAGCCGCCGGCGCCGGGCCTCGCGACCCAGCCTCTCCGCTTCATCCTGGGCTGTGCCAGTCTGGCTGCCGAAAAGCACAAGCAGCTGCGGAACCTGCATCACCGCACCACGCCGGCCAGAACAGTACACACCACTAACTTCCCTTTTCCTCTGTCAACAGGAAATGACGTGTTTAGGCTGCGCCAGTGCGAGGTGGGAGGGCGCGCGGGTGGGCGGGGCTGGCTCTGGGCCGCGGGCGTTCGCTAGCATCCAGTTCCGGGTCCGGGTTCGAGGTCTGGAGAGCGGCGGTGCGCTGGGGCCGGGGTCCAGGCCGGCCTGGACCGCTTGCTGCCTCGCGTGTGCAGCGGCGGCAGCAGGCGGTAGCCAGGCCCTCGGACGAAGCGGGCACGGCCCGGTGCGAGGCGCCGTCGGCCGGATTCCGGCCGGTATTAAACAGGCGCGATGTTATTCTCGCTGCGGGAGCTGGTGCAGTGGCTGGGCTTCGCCACCTTTGAGATCTTCGTGCACCTGCTGGCCCTGTTGGTGTTCTCCGTACTTTTGGCACTGCGAGTGGACGGCTTGGCCCCGGGCCTTTCCTGGTGGAATGTGTTTGTGCCGTTTTTCGCCGCCGACGGGCTCAGCACCTACTTCACCACCATCGTGTCTGTTCGCCTCTTCCAAGACGGGGAGAAGCGACTAGCTGTGCTGCGCCTCTTCTGGGTTCTCACAGTGCTTAGCCTCAAGTTTGTCTTTGAGATGCTGCTGTGCCAGAAGCTAGTGGAGCAGACTCGAGAGCTCTGGTTCGGCCTGATCACGTCTCCGGTCTTCATTCTCCTGCAGCTGCTCATGATCCGGGCTTGTCGCGTCAACTAGCCTCGTGCAGGGGCTGGGAATGGAGCACTGCGCAGCTGGAGTGCTGGGTCATCCAGTCCAGACCCTACTTGGCGCCACACTGGAGAAGCTTTGGTCAGAAATCCGTGTCTGCTTGTGCCCCGTTTACTGTCCAGTTTTCTCTATATCTAAGATTGTTTCCTCAGCAAAACTTAAAAGTGAAGCCTCGATTATTAAAAGTTATTTCCTGTTACTCATGCTCTGAGTTGCCAGACAATACTGAACTTTTATGACATTTGGAAACTGCATATACGTAAACTATCCTGATAGGCTCTGAATATTTCCCATGGTGATATACCCCTTTATGAATCAGCTTGTTCACTCAGAGCTTACCCCTCCATCGGTCCAGGCCAGACTTCTTTATACAATTGATAATCTAACAGAGCTTGCGTCACTTTTCTCTGTCCTGGGGAAGAATAGCCTTTTTTCATTCCATCCCACATAGAGACAGCAGACTGTTGAAAACAAAGCATGAATAGGACCCAGTGTGTTTATCTGCAATCTGAGAAAAAACTCTGGTCTCAAGACATTGCTTGGTTTCCTGGCCCAACAGATTACAGTTTCACGGAGTTTCCCACCACCTTGTGGCAGGCATCATTAATACACTGTGACAGACAGACCTCCCTAAGGGACCAAAGACAGGAAGAGGCGCTCACATGCTCATGGAAATGGATACTTACACATAAGAGCTTGTGAACAGCTTGAGTTTATTGACCTAAGGTCTTGATTTTATGTCAATCATGTGCCAAATGAGATCATTTGTTGAGATGGAATAATGTTTCTTGAAATCAATATATACCTAGACATCTCAATGTTTGAGTAAGGTGAATGCTAAGATCTTCCTTGTCATGTGGACAATTGGTCACAGGGTTGAGGTGGTGGGTGCACCAGAATGTACAGTTACAGCACAATGGGTGGTAGACTATTTTTGGAAGGTCCCTGTTTCTTGTTTTAGAAGATGGGTAACTTGGGCTGGAGAGATGGCTCAGAGGTTAAGAGCACTGACTGCTCTTCCAGAGGTCCTGAGTTCAATTCCCAGCAACCACATGGTGGCCCACAACCATCCATTATGAGATCTGGTGTCCTCTTCTTGTGTGCAGATATACACGGAAGCAGAATGTTGTATACATAATAAATAAAATCTAAAAAAAAAAAGATGGGTAACTTGCACCACTTCCCACCCCAGCTTAGAACAACAGGCTCTACTTTCTAGAGCTTGATACCAGAGCCCTTGACTCCTTGTTAGTGTATATAGCCATTGGTGAGCTCTGATAACATCCTATAGAGTTGACAAATGATGGCCCAAGGCCTAGTTTTTCTTTTCTTTCTTTCTTTTTTTATGACCCAGATTTGAGAATCTTTTTTGTTTTTATCTTTTTTTTTTTTTTTTGTCTTTTTGACAGAACTCAGAGATCTGCCTGCCTCTGCCTCCCAAGTACTGGGATCAAATAGGGTGTCATGTAACCAAGGCGTATCCCAAATTTGCTTTGGTTTTGTGTTTTGTTTGTTTGTTTTTTCAAGACAGGGTTTATTTGTATAGTAGCCCTGCGCCGTCCTGGAATTCTTTCTGTAGACTGGCCTTGAACTCAGAGATCTATTTGCCTCTGCCTCCCAAGTGCTAGGATTAAAGGTGTGTGCCACCACCACCTGGCTTAACTTCCAGTTTTATGTGATTCTGGGAATCAAACTGAAAGCATGCATACTAGGCAAGCATTATATAATTAATAGTAATAGTAGTAAACAGGAACTCACTGTGTAACCTAGACTGGCCTGGAGCTTACTCTGTAGACCACGCCTCAAATTCATAGAGCCTGGCCTCTGCTTCCCAAGTACTAGGATTAAAGGCATGCACCACCACACTTGACTTAGGCCAGCATCCTGCCAACTGAGCTACATTGTGGTTTTTACATTTTAAAATTATTTCTGTGTGTGTGTGTGTGTGTGTGTGTGTGTGTGTGTGTGTGTGTGTGCGTGCAGCTGCATGTGTGTCACACCACTCATGTTTGTTAGCCTTGTGATCCAGGGAGCAAACTCAGGTAGTCTGGCCTGCTTACAAGCCCCTTTACCTGCTGAACCACCTCACAAGCTAAGTTTTACATTTTTAAAGGATTTAAAACAGGTTGCCACAGTGTTTGCTAAAGTGGCTGTAAAAAAGAAAGAGGAGAAAAGGGACTTGGGGCTATAGCTTTTTTGATAGATTGTTTACCTAATCCCCCTTTGGGTGGGGTGGAGGCAGGAGGATCAGAACTTAGTTGGAAGCTAGCCTGGGCTGGGCTGTGAGACCCAGCAAGGTGGGGGGGGGGCAGAGTCTAAACGAAGATCAACGAAAGTTAATAGTTGACAGATTTAATGTGACCTGGCAGAGTACAGGGTTCCTCAGCAGAGCTGGATTTTTTTCTTCCTTCATCCCTCCCTACCGCCCTCCCTCCTTCTCTCTCTCTCTCTTTCTTTTTAAAGACAGGGTTTCTCTGTGTAGTCTTGGCTGTCCTGAACTCTTTTTGTAGACCAGGCTGGCCTTAAACTCACAGAGATCCATCTGCCTCTGCCTCTTGAGTGCTGGGGTTAAAGGTCTGTGCCACCATTGCCCAGCTAGATCATTCTATTTTATTTTATTTTATTTTATTTTATTTACTTTTTGGTTTTTCGAGACAGGCTTTCTCTGTGTAGCTTTGGAGCCTATCCTGGCACTCGCTCTGGAGACCAGGCTGGCCTCGAATTCACAGAGATCTGCCTGCCTCTGCCTCCCGAGTGCTGAGGTTAAAGGCGTGCGCCACCAACGCCCCGGCTAGATCATTCTATTTTAAAGAAATCATTTAAAAAAAAAAAAAGATTTCGTGTGTGGGTGTGCACCACGTGTGCAATGTCTGTGGAGGCCAGCAGAGGGCGTTGGATCCCCAGGAATGAATTACGGCCATATAGCAGATGCAAGGAACCAAATCTAGGTCCTTTGTGGAGCATCACGTATTCTTTTTTGTTTTGTTTTGTTTTTCGAGACAGGGTTTCTCTGTGGCTTTGGAGACTGTCCTGGAACTCACTCTGTAGACCAGGCTGGTTTCGAACTCACAAAGATCCGCCTGCCTCTGCCTCTCAAGTGCTGGGATTAAAGGCGTGCACCACCAACGTCCGGGGCCACACACACAAGTCTAAGCAACAGGTCTGGGATCTACAAAACCGAGATTATCGAAAAGCATTTCCTTATTCCTGGGCGGATCTCAGAAAAGGGCCCCTGGCCTGCCTATCCACCGAGGTTCAAGGGCTCCAGATTGGACCAGGGTCTGGGCCCAAAGGTGGAAGGCCCATGCGTTTGTGTACCGTCCACGGGGGCAAGCAAGGACCTCCTGGCTTCCGCGCAGAGATCTCTCCCGAGAAAACAGAGTAGTTGTGTGAGTGTCGAGGGAGTCGGAACTGTACGAAGGTCATCTAGGTCGCAAGGGTCTGCTAGGCGTTATGCCAAGACCAGCCCTGCCAAATTGTGGTCCTCAGGCTCCGGGTTCAGAGCGCAGAGGCGGAAGTGAGGGGCAGACATTGAGGTGCGGAGCGTGTCCACTGATCTTCACCCATAGGGACTGGTCGGTGCCGGTCGTAGTCCAATAAGAACGCTATAGGGGAGGGTGTAAATGCGTGTCCTCCAATCAACTGGGCGTATACCTCTACCATTGGCGGGCAGTTCTGCCCTTGGGTCAGAGCACACTTGCCCAATTGGCGGCTACCAAGGGGGGCGTGGCACGGCGCGGTACTGAGGCAGGTAGCTGAGAGAGTCTGTCTGAGCGAGCCGCAGCCTGTGCAGTCCCGTCGGCGGCTGCGTCCGCAGCATGGCCGGCCTAGGGCGGCCGGGCCCGGGGCCGCGCACCGCGATGCCTGCCTGGAAGCGGGAGATCCTTGAGCGGAGGCGAGCTAAACTGGCCGCCCTGAGCGGAGGCCCGGGACAAGGAGCGGCGCCGGAGGGGCAGGACGAGAAGCTGGTGCTGGCCGAGAGTCTGGGTCCGCTAAGCGAGAACCCGTTCATGCGACTTGAATCCGAGCGGCGGCGCGGGGCACGGCCCGCGCAGCAGCTGCTGGAGCTGTACCGACGCGTGCCCGGCGTGCGTACCATCCGAGCCGACAACATCCTCATCATCGAGTCAGCGCCTGGCTTCCCGCCCGCCGTGCCGCCTGCTGCAGGCATCCGCGCTGCCGAAGTAGTGGTGTACGAGACGCCTCAGCCGGGCCGTGTCAGCCGCCTGTTGGAGAAGTTCGATTCGCCAGCCGCGCCCCGCAGCCGCGGGAGCCCGGAGCGTTCCCGCCCTGGACTCCCGCAACTACCCGTGGCGTCTGCATCTGCTGCCACGCGCGCTCCCACCAATCGGTCGTTGGCTCCCGCCCCGTCGGTGCCTCTCAGCCCGCCCGCAGTCCCTGTTTCGCCTGTCCCCGTTGCCCCGCGCGCGGGTCAGCGCTCCGCCTGTTGCGAGCCTGCGCACCCCGATGGCACCGCAGGCCCCGGGATCCGGCGCAGCGACTTTCTACAGAAGACCGGCAGCAACTCCTTCACTGTCCACCCCCGGGGCCTGCCCCGCGTTGCGGTCAATCGCTCGCTTTCTCATGGACCCGTGACCCAGAAGTCCCCGGCCGGCCCTGCCAATGGGTTGTCGGGTTCTCCGCCTGCGCCGGGCAAGTGGAAGCCAAAGGTGGAGTCAGGGAAACCCTCCCACCCGCCCCCCAGCCAGGGGACCCCAAGTGCCACTCCAATTGGGCCCCCTGCCTTCCCAGCGCCCAGCCCAGCCAGTGCCACTCCTAGCCAGCGCCGGTGGGTCTCTTCTGCCACAAGCGCCAATGACTCCTTCGAAATAAGGCCGGCCCCCAAGCCAGACGTGGAAAGTATCCCAATCGGGGACCTTCAGGCCAGGGCTCTGGCCAACCTCCGTGTTAACTCCCGCAATTCCTTCATGTTGATCCCCAAGCGCAAAGCCCCTTCGGAGGCAGAGGGGAGGCAGTCAGAAGAGCCAAACGGGGAGGTAGGCTGGGCCTCTCGGAGCCAGGGGCTCAGAGCCCAGCTGGTGTCTACAGTGGATGGTGCCCCTGCCCCAGAGGGGAGTCCCTTGGCTGCTGAGATGCAGTGGGCAGCTAGGGAGGGGGGCTGCCCCAGGCCAGCCACTGCTGTCACAGACAGGTCTGTTAGGTGGCAGAGGCCATCCTCACCACCTCCATTTCTATCAACCACTGTTGAAGCTGAGCCAGCTGAGGGCTTGGGGCTTTCTGGCTTGGCCAAGAATGGCCAGGAGCCTGGGAGGTCAGGACTTCCAGTCACCTTCATTGATGAAGTAGACTCAGAAGAGGAGGCCTCCCAAGAAACCAAACTGCCGTCCTCAGCAGTTGGTTTACCTTCCCAGTATCACCTGGACCTTGCCAGGCCAAGGCACACCTCAGAGCTCCCAAATCGAGGGAGCAATACTTTCATAGTGGTGCCCAAGAGGAAGCCAGAGACCCTTCAGGTGCCACACTTCAGTCAGGCCAATGGGCAGTCCCAGCAACAGGAGGCTGAGGAACAGGATGCTGATAGTCTCTCAGGACCTCACACTGCTCTGGAGAACACCCTTAAGAAACGCTACCCCACTGTGCATGAGATTGAAGTGATTGGTGGTTACCTGGCCCTGCAGAAGTCCTGCCTCATCAAGGCTGGCTCCTCAAGAAAGAAGGTAAGTGGTAGGTAGGGAGAGGGCTGCTGGCATGGTCGGTTTCTATGTAGATAAAAATTGGGCTATGTGGTTGTGCCATGTTCAGGGCCTTTGAGCTGTTCTGGCTCAAGGCTGGGGTCGGTCAGCCTACTGTTTACCCCAGAGATTTGGAAGGGAGAGCTGGCCAGGCAGTGTAGAGCTCCTTCATCCTTTGGAATGGTTAGTTCCAACTAATTGCAGGTCTACCTTCAGGAAATAGCCTGGCCTGTTGGCTCTGACTTGGTCTTTGATTGGAAGGTAGCCTGGTATATTCCTATGGAACCTGGATGGCACAGATATCCAGAGCCTGGATGTAAATGAGGAGTTAGGCCAGTCATTCCTTGCAGATCCTCACCCAGAGGTCAGCCTGGACACAGCCTATACACCAACCAGAGGTTTTCAGCACCCTAGAAGGTACAGGAGTCAGAGCTTGGCAGGCCTCTGCCTCCTGCAAGCATGGATTGAGCACCAAGGCTTCATGCCAGACTTGGTCAAGAGGAGCTTGGGCAGAGATACTCAAGAACAATCCCCTAGAGGCTCATAGTTGGCCAGAGTGAGCCATATTTCCTGTCTAGCTCTGGCCAGTGGCTTGGAACCCTCTGGGCACAAGGAAAGCGTTCAGCAGATTCTTCCTGATTGTTCCAGGGTCTGTGTTTATCCCCTGGGGCAAATTCCAAGACCAACCACACATGACTCTCAGTCAGCTGGTACAGGGAGGTGCACCTTTCCCTTCTGCCAAGATGGCACCTACAGTTTCTGCTCCACAGCTAGAAACTAGGCTCACCCAGGTTAACCACCTCCAGCCTCAATTTCCTTGGAGACCCTTTGTAATAAGCCACACCACCTCCTCACTCTTCATTTTTTTCCATCACTTTTTGCTTCCTGTCACCATTGGGCTTGGCTTCATCTCTCTTGCCAATTCATCTGCTGGGTCAGGAATCCACAGTGATCTTTCTTGGATTCAGGTGAGGGGACCCAGGCTGTTACAGTTTTTGCCACACGAGGCCACGTCTCTTCCATGTCATCTGTGCTCTTTACCCCGAGTTCTTAGGGCATACTGATCCACGCCTCTTCTCCCTCTTTTCTGCTCCTTCCTTCCCTGCTTCCTGACCCTGGCCTTGGCATCTCTGTGAGGTGGCCATCCCCATGCTTGTCCGAGAAGTGATGAAAGCACCCCTTATGGAGATGAGGAAGCAGAAGCTCAGGAGGTTCATGAGGCTGTGGAGCTCATGGGACAGGAGCTGAGTTCAGGTTCCTATTTCCAGAGCCTTGCTCCTATCCTGGGATACTTCACCTTGAACTTAGTTTCATTTTGAGACTGAAAGGCTGCTACTAAGAGCCTGGCTATCCTGCCCTGTCTAGAGACATCCTGTGGGAGTCACTCATGGCAGGGTTAAAGTGAGAAGAGCAGGTGTACCAGGTGTGGTGGTTCATGTAGATTTCAAGAACAAAAGCAGGTCAAGGCCCAGATATCAGCAGGGGCTTGGGGAGGGCCCTGGCCAGCAGCCTGGCTGTCTTGGCTGGTCTGGGGTAGCTGAGGGTCCAGATGGATGATGCTTATTATGGCCAAGTGGCCTGGGCAGGGCCTCCTGTATCTGTGCAACCTGCTGGTTGTGCTCTCCTGCCTGTGCATGCACCAGCTGCCCTGCCCAGCAAGACACAGAATGCCTGTGGGAGGGGGCAGGGCACAGAGCTGCCCAACCTTCAGAACAGTGTGCAGGGTGAGGCATTCATGTACTTTGTCCTTTCCCTGACATTTCTCCTACCTGCAGCCCCTAGGGAAACCCAGGGTGCTTGTTTTGAGGCTCAAGTCATTGGCTTGGTCCAGACTCCTGCTTCCTTCTGGTGGGAGTAGGTGGGCCCAAAGGACCTGGAGCAACTACACTTTGGTCCCCCTTCCCCCATGACTGGGTGACCCCAAGGCAATGCTGGTGGTTTTCTAGGGGGTAGGTGAGGGATTGCTCTTCATTGGGCCTTCTAGGCAGCAGGGCATGATGTGGGGGTAACCTGCCTTGTCCTGGCAGCTTGACAGAGGGTATCATGACTTCCCAGGGATTCAGCACTGCTCTGGACAATGATGCCCAGTGTCTTTGAGGGGCAGCTTGGCAGAGACATTTCCATTTAGGTTATCTATTGGGAGAGAGCCCCTGTCTGTACCCCTCTTCTCTGATGTAGTGTGTTGAAGCCTCCCAGCCCCCACTGTCTTCTTGGCAAGAGGGGTGTCCTTTTAACCCTCCCTCCCTGATTGGGAGCACCAGTGGCTCCTGTCTGGCTGCTTCTTCCTCTTTCCCACCTCCTGTTCCGGTGCCACACCCAAGTGTGTTAGTGTCCTCAGGGCTCAGGCTTCCCACCTTCCCTGAAGGTGTAACCTTCACCCTAACTTCTGTGGCCTAGTTGTGACCCTCAGCCTGGCTCCCATTTGAAGGTGTGTCTGTCCTTTTGGCTCTTTCCAGTAACAACATCTTCCTTCAGTCTGCAACTGCCTCCCCTCATTGAAGTCTGAGTGTCTTACCACCCGCCTTTTTGTTCAGTTTCCCTCCCCCAAGTCTTCTCATGGGTGACCCCCTAAATGATCTTTCTGAGGCCAGAGACCCCAGAGAGGGACTAGACTCTTATTCATGCAATCTTCTCACTGTTATCAGGTCTGCACTCAGGAAGAAGCAGCTGTGGATATCCCAGTTGGGTAGCTCTGATCTATTGTCCTGCCACCCTTGGGAACTTTGGCTGGGGACCAATGGGGGGATGGGAGACAGACGTGTGTGCAAGGGAGTGGGGGCAGGGTCTGGCTAAACATCACCTCCAGCCAGTTGAGCAGTTTCCCTGCTTTGAGTCCCAGGGTGGACACCATTCAGTAACCCAAGCTGGGTGTGTATGGGTAGGGCAGGTTGAAGGAGAACAAAAGGGCCCTGTAAAAGCTGGGAGGTTCTGCCACCATAGGCCCTGTGAAAGCCCATAGGTTCCATACCTGCCTGTTGTATTAGGTGTGCTGGGTAAAGTCCCCCAGATACTGGTGACCAGGTTATGCACAGTGACAATCCCTGCCTGTACCTCCCCCACCTGCCCTGGCAGCTCCACCCCTTGCAGCATGAGTCACCATGTGACCCACTGACCTATGCTGGAAGGGAGGAGGCCTATCAACACTGGTCTGACAGAGGAGACAAGGGAGATAGTAAGTGACTGGGGGGAGCTGGGCCCCAGTTGAGACAGGCAGGCTTATAAGCCACTTCCCCACCCCCAGCCTGGCCAGGCTGTGCCAGGCACCATACTCACATGTATCTATCCCCCCAGCCTCCCTGTGGAAACTGGTCATGCAGACTAATGAGGGTGTGCTAATCCAGCTGGGCCCTGGCAGCTGGTCCTGTATTCTCAGTAGTAGGGGGATGGGCCTCAAGGGCCCCATTCAGGGGCCACTTTAGTGTAGAAGGCTTCATGCTGTTAGGCCCTATATGGTCTTGGGCTCCTACTAGGTAGGGTACCTGTCTCAGAAGATAAGTCAGGAAGGCCAAGTGACAATGTCCCTATGGCTCTACCTCACTTGTCTCCAATTTGACCTAGTCTTCAAGAACTAGGTAGGCCTTGAGACCAGAGCAGGGTACAACATGCCTTCATATGGCATGGACATCTTTGTTTTGCCTGACTCAGGGGGTCTCTCCATCTGCCTGTTCATGTGTGCAGATGGCCAAAGTAGGGAGGACCTGCAAGAATAGACCTGAACAGGCTAAGGAGCTAGGTGCTCTGATTCCTGAGGCCTTTCCCCTGGTTCTCATTTCCTCATTGGGAGGGGAATCTCCCAATGGGCAGAGAGGGCTCAGGGGTATCAGTAGCCATGTGGGCTAGTGTGGCCATTGGTTGAGAGGGACAGGAGGCAGGATGCTGGCTCCTAATCCAGGCTTCCTGCTTTTGTGGGCCTTTGTGGGCCTGTGCCAGGGTCACTTTGCTGCCTCAGGAGAGGCTCAACCCTCCTGCCAGGCCACTCTTCCATCCTGCTGGGCCTCTGGCTCCTTCCAGGGGAAGAGGGGGAACCTGAGCTGGCTGTTGGTGTCCTGTGCCTGGGAGTTTAATATTTCGAGCCCGGCAAGACTGCCCCGTCTGCTGCAGAAGAGTGCTCATGTTCATTACCAACCCACTAGACTGAGCTCAGCCGAGAGGGCTAGGGACCTCAGCAGTCATAAACTGAGGTGCATGTGTGTGTGTGTGTGTGGGGGGGCACTCCCAGCCCAGGTAGCAGACAAGAGGATCATGACAGAGGATGCCCATAGCTTTCTGTTCTTCAGAACCAGGCTACTGGGAGAGAAGGGAAAATTTGCTTGAATATGAAATTCCAGAGCCATTGAGGTACACAGTAGGGTAGGAGTTGCGAGTCACTGATGATATTGTGGAAACCCTAAACTCTATGGAAGTAGGATACCCTGTCAGCCTGAAAAAATGGGTGATGTTCTGAGCGTTAGCCTTATTATTTTTTAAATTAATGTAGAGAGTTTTATTGGGTGAAGGGATGGTAGAAAGGGAGGGAGGAAGGGGGGAAGGGAGGGAGGGAGGGAGGGAAGGAGTGAGTGAGTGTGTGGGAAGGAAGCAGGCCCCTGACAGTATGATGGTTGGTGCTCAGGATGTTTTAGGTGCACAGATACCTAGAATGTGGAATTAGCTTTAAGAGCTGCTGCCAGCAGAGTGTAGGATAGGTGGGGCCTGTAACTCTTTGTAGAAAGGTCTTCTCTCCCTGCTAGCATCTCTGCTTAACTGGGTAGTAGGACCCCTGCTGACATGGCTCTTACTCCTAGATGAAGATCTCCTTCAATGACAACAGCCTGTATACAACATTTGAGTACCCTTCTGAGAGCTCCCTGGAACAGGAAGAGGCGGAGGACGAAGAGGAAGGAGAAAAGGATGGTGAAGGGGAGGAAGTTGATTCAGAGAAGCCTTTCTCCGTCTTCCTGCCCCGGGCCACATTTGTAAGCAGTGTGGGACCTGAGATCCCCCGACTACCAGATGGCAGCTCAGGTAATCACCGCCTGTTGGGATGGACAGCCTGGGGGTGGAACCTGGGCCACATTTTCCATGTGTCTATGCCTATTCTCTTTGGTCCAAAGGCCTGTCCAGCTATACTCCCAAGCATTCCATGGCTTTCAGCAAGTGGCAGGAGCAGACGGTGGTGCAGGCTCCAAGTGAGGTGGAACTCCCACCGAAGGAAGTCATGGTAAGCCAGGATGGAGTTAGGGGTAAACACCCAGACCTCCAAGGGCTGGCCTGCTTGGGAAGGGGTTGATGCCTGGAAATCCATAGTGGCTATATTCTATTCTTTCTCTCAGCTGACACCTGCCAGTCAGAATGATCTCTCGGACTTCCGCAGCGAACCAGCTCTCTATTTCTGACCCCTGGAGCTGCCAGGATGGCCAAGACAGCCCCAGGTGTGGTGGCTCTGGAAGCCAGTCAATGCCCAGGAGCCCTGACTATTATTCTGTGCCCTTCCATCTGCTCTTTCTGCTTTCCTCTCTCCCTGTTGGTTCCTGCTTTAGAGCTAGGTCTGAATCTCATTCCTGTTTTGGGGCTCCAAGGAATAACAGATGGGAGCAGGCTGACATCTGCCTTTATATCGTCCCATCTGTGAGGAGGTTGGGGCCTGAACAGATCTTGTCCCAGGGTGCTATCTGTCCTGCCTCTCAACTCCTACCTTTTGGGGAGTGCCCACTGTCAGGAGTGAGAGGCTGTCCTATTTGCTCTTTGCTGAACCCCAAGCTCTTGCCCTCAGCCCATGATTCTATGGTAGAACTCAGCTACCCTTAATGATGGATGGCAGGGTATTTTTTCCCGATATTGGACTCAATAAACAGCACTGTAACAAGGCTGCTTTTGCCTTTTTTTACACAGACCTTAGTCTGAGAACAAGGTGGAGGCCTAACTTGGGCACCTGTACAAAGAAGCAAAAGGTGGCCTCAGTCTGGTGTTCTCATACCTTGAGGTCTTGCTGGTTCAGGATCTTGTCCTTGTTCTCTCCCCATCCCAAGCATGTTACTTTCCCCCTCAAAACTAGTACAGTGGTAAGTGGTCTAATCTCAGGTCTGGAACGCTATGTCCCAGGTACCTAAATGTCAGATGGGAGGAAGGTAAGTGTTTTTAAGGATTCACCATGGGGCCACGCACCTAGTAATATAGCTAGTTGTGTACAGCATAGGAATGGGCAAAGTGGAACTTGGGAGATCTTTTCTCATGTTTGATTTGGATACCTCCTGACCAATGAGACTGTAACAAGGCCCTAGCAACAGAGAACCCCAGGAGTCCAGGGAGATGCAGAGCTTGGAAGCTGTGTCCTCAGAGGCTTGGGCAGCCAGTGCAGAGATAGGGCTATCTACAGACGTGGGCAAACTGTCACAGGCACTAACTGCAAGTGTTTTCTCTTCCTGTCACCTAAGAGCAGATACAATGCTTGACTGGGCTCAGATGAATGTTACCTATGTTTCCCTCAGAGAATAAGTCCAGTGTTATGGATACTTTTTGTTTAAAAATGGGTCTCCCACTATAACCCAAGCTGGCTTACAGTTTACTATGCAGCCTAGAATGGCCTTGAACTTAAAGCCATCCTTTTCCCTCGGTGTTGGGATTACAGGTATAAATTACCAAACCTGTTTTCTGGATCTTTTTGTTCAACAAATACTTCCAAACTTGCCCCGGAGAAGCTGTGGCAAAGGGCTGGGCCATAGGGCACATGGAGATAGGAGTAAGCAATTCCTGTGGTTGGGAGATGGGTCCTGTCAGCAACAGCAGTGTATTGGACCAAACAGAACTTTGAGGAACAGACATGCTATATGAAGAACCCCAGTCCACGACGGCACTTAGAACCAGAATAGCTGCTATAGTGTTGCCAGGTTCTGTTCTGTACTCACCTCCATGGCATAGCAAAGCCCCTCACAGGAAAGTGGTTTGTGAACTGGACTCAAAGGAAAAGACCAGCACCTTTACAAGCAGAGGTAAGGACTAGGGCTGGCCTCAGTTCTGCGTTTGAAGATAGGATAGTCCGGGGAAACTTCTTCCCTACCACAGAATACATGGTAGATGGCAGACGATGCCTCAGATCTTTGTAAAACAATCTTTATTGAAACATCAGAGACCATGGGGATGGGCCCTAAGGTTTCCGTTCTGGAGTCAGGATTCTTTCCTCAACATGCCTGGCCTGGGCCCTTAGTGGCTGAGGAGACAAAGTGAGGGGCTCCCACAGTACTTGGACTAGGACCAGGGCCTCCTTGGCAGCCCAAGGGGATACAGGAGCTTCCGAGAGAGGCCCCTCATGGAGCTAACCAGGAGCTCAGGGTCCCCATGACACATGTGAGTACAGAGCCAGGAACTCCTTTCCTATTGGACTGTCCTAGGGCTTTTCTTGTCACCCAAGGCAGGTGGAGGTCGGAAGTTGCCCCTCTGGGCACCTGAGATAGTGAGAAGGCATCTAAGGCCACGAAGAACAAAGATGCTTCAGGACAGACATGTTGGGGACTGGGCAGCCATAGGCCACGGCTGAGACAGCCACTTGTCAGCTGTCCTTGCCTCCACTACTCTTCTGGTCTGAGGCTGTGGCTTTAGTCAGGTTCCCAGCTTCCCTTTTGAGGACACTAAGCAGAGTCTGAGAGCTCTCCAGGATCTGGGGCCAGAGAAATAAAAGGATTGTTATTTCTCTGGTAGGAAGATCTCACCGCCGCAGCCACTCACTCTGGAAAATGGGAATCTCCATCTGGCCTGTGCTGAAACCAACCGGCCACGGGGGGTGGGGGGTAGGGTAATAGTTACACTCCCCAAACCCACCCTCCCTGCAAAGCCACGCTGCGTTAGTTCTGGCCCACACCATGTACTCTTTCCAATACACCGCCTGCTCACTCTCCTGGATCCCATAGACAGAACAGCCTCGGAACCGCAATGGGCCCGAGCCTGAGATCCTAGTGAGGCACTGACAGAGCACAGCTGAAAGCCCCACCTTGAGGTAGGCGGCCTCTGTCTCTGCGATGGTCCGGTCAAACTCGTTGCGAGAGGCGATCTTGCGCGCCAGGTTCTCGTTGACGCGGGCCAACTTCTCCGTCAGCTGCCTCACCTCATTCTGAAGCCGCTGCTTTTCATCCTCCTCCTGCTGGATCTGCCGGCACAGCTCCTCTCGCTTCTGACACAGCTCCTCGATGCCTAGGGTGGGCGGGAAGACAGAGCTGTGGGCTGGGGCTCGTGAGCTTCGGACCCCGACTAGCACCACACGGGGCAGGCCGCAGAGCGAGGCTCGTGAGGCGTGTCCGCGCGGCCTCCCGGGTGGGTCGGCCAGACCCTGGCCCGTGGCCCTTAGCCTCCCGTGCCCGTTGCTTACACTTGACCAACTCGTTGTTGTAGTTCTGCAGCGCCGCGCCCTGTTGGGTCATGGTCGGCGCCGCGTCCGGAAGCCTCAACCGCCGCCCGCACGGCCAGGCCTGCGCCTGCGCACTGCCCCCGCAGCGCGCGCGAACGCGGACGTCACAGCGGCGCGCCAGTCCCTTGCTTGCGTCATCACAGTGCGCTACATTGGGCGGGTCTGTTTTGTGGACGCTGATGGAGGCCGAGGCTGTAGCGGTGGCGGCGACGGCGGCGGCGGCGGCGGCGGCGGCGGCGGCGGAGGCAGTTGTCGCCGCCGATGACTGTGACTCTGGGCCTGGACAGGAGCTCTTGGTTGCTTGGAATACCGTGAGCACTGGTCTGGTGCCGCCGGCCGCACTGGGGCTGGTGAGGCCTGGGGAATGGTTGGCGGGCCTGTGTGGCGTTGCCTCGACTCTGCATGCTTTAGGTTTAGGGAGTCCATCTAAAGTCCTGTAGGGGACTCGCCTCCTTCCTCAGCTATCTGATTTGTTTGGTTCCTCCTGCAGCCTTTGGCTGCTGAGTTTTTTTTCTTTTTCTTATTCTTCTTTCATTTCCCTCCCCTCCTTTTACCTCTACCTCGCCCCTCTGCTCCAGGCATCTTCTCGTACCAGCGGTGCGGTTCCACCAAAGGAGGAAGAGCTCCGTGCAGCGGTGGAGGTTCTGAGGGGCCATGGTCTTCACTCAATCCTGGAGGAGTGGTTTGTGGAGGTGCTGCAGAACGACCTGCAGGGCAACATTGCCCCAGAGTTCTGGAATGCCATCGCCCAGCGCGAGAACTCTGTTGATGAACCCCAATGCCTTCTACTGCTCCTGGATGCGTTCGGCCTCCTGGAAAGCCGCTTGGATCCCTACCTGCATAGCCTAGAACTCCTAGAGAAATGGACTCGTCTGGGCTTGCTGATGGGCACTGGAGCTCAGGGGCTTCGGGAGAAAGTTCATACCATGTTGCGGGGTGTCCTGTTCTTTTCCACCCCCAAGGCATTTCAGGAAATGGTCCAGCGTCTCTATGGCCGTTTCCTGAGAGTCTATATGCAGAGCAAGAGAAAAGGAGAAGGGGGCACAGACCCCGAACTAGAGGGTGAGCTAGACAGCCGGTATGCCCGCCGAAGGTACTACCGACTCTTGCAGAGCCCTCTATGTGCAGGATGTGGCAGTGACAAACAGCAGTGCTGGTGCCGACAGGCACTGGAGCAGTTCCACCAGCTCAGCCAGGTCCTGTGAGTACTGCCTCCTCGGCCATGCCCCAGTTTCTTTGGATGCCCCATTTGTTCTGAATTCAGTAGACCTCTGTGTAGAGCTAGTGACAGGTGAGGTCTTTTTCCATTTTTACTTGCTGCCAAGAATTATTTTGGTTTTTCAAGACAGAGTTTCTCTGTGTAACAGTCCTGGCTGTCTTAGAACTCACTTTGTTGAGTTCCAGGTTGGCCTGGAACTCTCAAAGATCTGCTTGCTTCTACCTCCCAAGTGCAGGGATTAAAGGTGTGTGCCACCACTCTCCTGGACATAGGTATAGGGTATAGAAGGGCCCTCCTAGGTAAGGGACAGGTGTGTGTTGTGGGTTCTCCATGAGCAGGGATTTCCTCCAGGCATAGACTCAGTCTGCTGGAGAGGGTCAGCGCTGAGGCCGTAACCACCACCCTGCACCAAGTGACTCGGGAAAGGATGGAAGACCGCTGCCGGGGAGAGTATGAACGCTCCTTTCTTCGTGAGTTCCATAAGGTGAGACTTCTCCCTGGACTGTGACCTGTCAAGGGCAAAAGTGGACTTTCTGCAGACCTGATTGCAAGAAGTAGGCAGATTGACCAGGAGTAGTGATAGCTGAAGTTATCTTGGTGCTGTTTAGAGGCCAATCCTGGACCCTGGTGACAAGGACAAATCTGGTATGTACTAAATAGGCCTGTGCAGAATCCTATAGCTAGAAACAGAATCCTGGGCCAGAGGTGGTTCCAAGGGATTTCCCCAGACAGATATGGCAAGACAGGCCCACCAGACCCTTTTCTTTCCATTGCCCTATAAAATGTGTGCTCACTTAACAGTTCCTTCTGGATTAACCCACAGTCTGTACCCTAGCATGGAGTTAGGGTGTCTCAGTGAAGGCCTCTGGTTGCCGATAATATTGAGGTATGGTATGTAATTCTGCTATGGGGTTCCCAGCATTGTGGAAAAGCTAGGTTCAGCCCCATGAAGCTGTCCACCCTGTTTCTGCTTCACTCCTGACCTCCCATTTTTCAAGTATCTATCCCCTGTGGATGCCTGTTAGCCATGATGGGAAATGTTCAGAGTGGGTGTCCCCATAGTGATCATGAGCCTAGAGTCATGAGCCTGCAAGCTCTTGGGGCAGCCACATTGAGCCTTGGGCAGTGGAGTGCAGGTTTGGTGGCTCCTCTAGGGTCCTGTCAAAGGCATATGGCTACTGGGTCAGGCTGGATCATTTAAGTGTTATTACACCTCATACACTAATGATCTTCCACAGTGGATCGAGAGAGTGGTTGGTTGGCTTGGCAAAGTGTTTCTTCAGGACAACACTACCAGGCCAAGTTCTCCAGAAGCAGGGAACACACTGCGCCGTTGGCGCTGCCACGTACAGAGATTCTTCTACCGTATCTATGCCAGTCTGCGCATTGAGGAGCTTTTCAGCATCATCCGAGGTTGGTCCTGTCTCTTACCCTGCAGAACCTTCCTTTTCCAGAGATTTCCTATGCTTTACCTTCAGCTGTTGGCAAGGTGGTAAGTTGAGGAGAGCTGGACCTCCTGACATGACTCAGAGTCTAGAGCAGCACTGAGCAGGTGCTTCTAAGTATCTACTCTCAGTTTTTTGTTTTTTTTTTTCCATCTTGAGTCCTGCTTGCGACTGGCTTCATGTATCACTCTGTCATGTGTGGTTACTATTGATCAAGTGTGAACTTGTAGAAAGTGTGTAGGGGCTGATGAGGTGGCTCAGAGGTTGCTCTTCCAGAGGTCCTGAGTTCAATTTCTAGGAACCACATATTGGCTCACAAGCACTTACAATGCCCTCTTCTGGCATGCAGGTGTACATGCAGGAGGAACATTGTATATATAGTAAATCTTTAAAAAGAGAAAAAGAACTTGTATAGGATAGGGATGGAGAGACAGCTCATCAGTTAAGAGGATTTGTTGTTCTTACAGAGAACTCAGAATCAATTACCAGCACCCATGTGGCAGCTCACAGCCATCTGTAACTCCAATTCCAGAGGATCCAAAATCATCTTCTGGCCTCCACTAGTATCAGGCATGCACATGGAGCATATCCATACAGACAGACAAAAACTCCTTACAAGCAAATAGTCATACATATAAAAATTTCAAATCTTGACAGGCGGTGGTGGTGCATGCCTTTAGTCCCAGCACTGGGGAGGCAGAGGCAGGTGGATCTGTGTGAGTTCAAGACCAGCCTGGTCTGCAAGAGCTAGTTCCAGGATGGCCTCCAAAGCCACAGAGAAACCCTGTCTCGAAAAAAACAAAACAAACAAAAAAATTCAAATCTAAAAAAAAAAAAAAAAAAAGGGGCTGGAGAGATGGCTCAGAGGTTAAGAGCACTGGCTGCTCTTCCAGAGTTCCTGAGTTCAATTCCCAGCAACCACATGGTGGCTCACAACCATCTGTTATGAGATCTGGTGCCCTCTTCTGTGTGCAGATATACAAGGAAGCAGAATGTTGTATACATAATAAATGAAATATATATAAAAAAAAAAACCCACAAGATTTGAAGGCAGTCCTTATTAATTGCAAGTTATTTGACAGAATTGTTTATTTCTCTTTTCCCAAGAGCCTTAAGTTAATATCAAATTAAATTTCACAGCTAGTACAACTTTGGACAGTTCAGCTGCCTGCCATTGTACACCACAGAAGGGATTGACTGTGTTCTGTGAGTTAAGGTACTTGTGGGTATCAGAGTCTTTGAGAGTCAAACAGTCAGCTGAGTCTGTAGGCAGATGAAACAGTCATCTCTGTTCAGGTTGGCCTCTAGTGAAGATTACATTGAAAATTGTAATATTTTGTTATAATGGGTGTCTCTTGTCTGGGCCACTGCCATGATACACACACCATATACTTTAATGCTTATCACACCTTTTTACTTACCTATTCTTGTGGCATGGTTCTCTTTCAGACTTCCCAGACTCTCGGCCAGCCATTGAGGACCTTAAATACTGCTTGGAGAGGACAGATCTGAGGCAGCAGCTGCTTGTGTCCCTCAAGGTGGCCCTAGAGACTCGACTCCTCCACCCAGGTACCATGATGTGTGGCCACTGTGGATTGGCCATTCAAATAGCCCTCAGAGCTCACAAGAAGTTTCTGTTTCTAGTCCTGGATTTGTAGGCCTGAGAAGGGAACAGGTTAAGAAGCAATTTTTGAAGTCCTTGGGAGAGCTGGGTTAACCCTGAGATTTATCTATCTTTGGAGGAAGTCAGAGCCTGTCTGACTTGGTCTAAAGGTTGTATGTGGTCTTTCATAACAGGCTGCCTGGTAAGGCGAAGGTTTGCGTATTGTGTTTCTGTGACCAAATGCTTGATAGAATCAACTTTAAGAGTGGAAGGATTTATTCTCTTGGTCTCAGGAGGTTACAGTCCCTCATAATGAGAAAGGAATGATGGCATAGTCACATGATAGACAAGAGACTCCAAGACTTCAGGAAGTGATGTACTTCAGTACTCTGCTTACTAAAGGCTCTTTGTTGTTGTTTTTGAGACAGGGTCTCCCTTTTTTTTTGACCAAGTGGCCTTGAACTCACAGAGATCAAGCTGACTCTGCCTCCCAATTGCTGGGATCAAACCACTACACATAGTTTGCTAAAGGTTCTTGGGCCTTAAAAATAGCACCACAAGTTGGGAATCAAGCCTTCAAAACATGAGCCTAGCTTAACAGTGGTGGTGCCCACCTTTAATTTCATCACTAAAGAGGCAGAGGCAGGTGGATTTCTGTGAATTTCAGCCTAGCCTGGTCTACAGAGTGAATTCTAGGACAGCCAAGGCTGCACAGAGGAAACCCTGTCTCAAAACAAAACAAAACCAAAAAACCATGAGCCTATAGGGGACATTCTAGACTCAAAATATAACAGACTGCTCCTTGGAAAATTCTAGAGGCTGTGCTTATAAATCAATGGAATAATGGAATGGGGTAGGGGCAAGAAGGTAATATGCAATCTCCTCGAATGAAGGTCATATGGTAACCTTCAGATCACCAGACAGTTGTAGCCAGCTTCATACTTGTGTTTTGGCATTCAGGGGGCTGCTGAACAAGCTGTGATTTTTGGCTGCTCCTCCCCACTGTAGGTGTCAACACATGTGACATCATCACTCTCTATATTTCTGCCATCAAGGCATTACGTGTACTAGATCCTTCTATGGTCATCCTAGAGGTGGCTTGTGAGCCCATCCGTCGATACCTTAGGTAAGTGGCACTAGCACTTGGTTCACTCCTTCTACTGAGCTCTGTTCGGTGTTTGCAGAACCCAGAGAGACAATTAGTCTTGATATGGCATAGACATGTATTGCCTCAGGGTAGGGGCCTCTCCTTTTGCTAGTGCTAGGTAGTTGTCCTTTCCACCCACACAGTGTCCTTTCCACACACTGTATGGGGTGTGTGTGTGTGTGTGTGTGTGTGTGTGTGTACTCGTCAGGGCCTGCTGCCCCACCCCCCAATAGAGAAGCTTATCAGAGCCTAGCCTTGTTCAAATTTGACAGATTAGCTGGGCGTTGGTGGTGCACGCCTTTAATCCCAGCACTCAGAGGCAAAGGCAGGTGAATCTCTGTGAGCATCCTGGTCTACAAGAGCTAGTTCCAGGACAGCCTCCAAAGCTCGAAAAACAAAACAAAACAAAAACAAAAAAATCTGACAGATTAGAGAAGAGGCCTGGTATCTGTACAGCTTCAGCCTTAGGTACCTCTGTGGCCTCTCTGGTTTCCTTGGCAGAACTGGCTAGAAAGCCCTTAAGCAACAGAGTTTCTAGGTTTAGGGATTAGTGAACCAGGTGCCAGATTAGTGACCCTAGTACCTGACAAACTAATAGTGTTAGGTGCCTGCTCTGGATTTAGGTTTTCTGCCTCCTGGTGATGAGCCCATCTCAGTATCTCAGCCCCTGCTTTTTTTTAGAGTAGTGCTTTGGTTTTTTTTGTTTTTTGTGTTTTTTTTTTTTTTTTTTTTTTTTTTTTTTTTTGTTTTTTGAGACAGGGTTTCTCTGTGTAGCTTTGGAGCCTATCCTTGCACTCGCTCTGGAGACCAGGCTGGCCTCGAACTCACAGAGATCCGCCTGCCTCTGCCTCCAGAGTGCTGGGATTAAAGGCATGCACAACCAATGCCTGGCTTTTTTTTTTTTTTTTTTCTCTCTATGAAGCCAGATGGGCCTGTCTTTAGTAACTGTCAGTGAGCACTTCGCCACACTAGGATGGGCTGTAGCAGGTGTCATGATGCCCATGTACATTGTTGGTGACAGCAGCATTCAATCCCGGCAGGACACGAGAGGACACAGTTCGGCAGATTGTGGCTGGGCTGACAGGGGACTCGGATGGGACTGGGGACTTGGCTGTTGAGCTATCTAAGACTGACCCTGCCAACCTGGAGACGGGCCAGGACAGTGAGGATGATTCTGGAGAGCCTGAGGACTGGGTCCCTGACCCTGTGGATGCTGATCCAGGTCAGTTTTACCTATTGGCCTCACCTTAGTCCTCTCCTAGGCTTTTTTGGAGGTCTACTGAGTTCAGTTATGTTTGTTGCTACCCCTGCCTGGATGTAGCAGAATCATCATTGTCTCAAACTTGAGGGGTCAGAGGTCAGGGCCTTGCTTAACACCAGCCAGTTTGCTATATTTTTCCCCCTGTCTGGCTACCCCAGCTAGCTATAGTAGGTGCCCTTGTGGGTCATACATGAGAGAACAGATTCATGGGAAGTCTGAGTACCCCACTTCTGTCTGTGATTTGGTCCTGGTCCCCAAGTATATTAAGGTGGCATCCTTTGGCCAAGCCCCATCTCTTGCTTGGCCACAGTCTGCTGGGTTTTCAAGGCTGTGCATTCTTTGTCCTGCTTAGGTCTTAGTATGAACTCTACATCTTCAGCCTTTTAAAGGAAAAGCCAAGGACCTTTATTCTATTCCTGATTGAGGATCCAGGAAGCTGCTTGAAAGATAGGAGGCACTGTGGATCAGAACAGTTGCTCT
Organism: Cricetulus griseus; assembly: GCF_003668045.3. NCBI lineage: Eukaryota > Metazoa > Chordata > Mammalia > Rodentia > Cricetidae > Cricetulus > Cricetulus griseus. Next base: position 136,631,415 of record NC_048599.1, read on the forward strand.
GGGAACCAACCCTGGGTCTGCTGGGAGGCTTATTACTCTCAGCTGCCTAGGACTTTAAGAGCAAGCCCTTTAGGCCGTGCTAGACTGCTGTGTCTCGCAGATGAATTCTGAGGTGTCACTGTCCTTGTCAAGGTGCCAGTGGTATGCTCCCCTCCCCAATGCTGTGCAGGGAAGTCAAGTTCTAAGCGACGCTCTTCAGACATCATTAGCCTGCTGGTCAGCATCTATGGCAGCAAGGACCTCTTTATCAATGAGTACCGCTCGCTGCTTGCAGATCGCCTCCTCCACCAGTTCAGCTTCAGCCCTGAGAGGTAAGGCAAGGGGCTGGTTGACCTCCAGGGGGCGCTGAGGCCTAAAGCCTTCATTCTGTATTTGGAGGAAAACACACGGCTGACTATTCCTGCCCAAGATGGCCAAACTCTGGCCCTGGTGCTTCCTTCCTGCCTTCCCTCCAGCCCAGGGTTCTGGGCAGAGTGGGTTGCTTAAGCAGGCTGTCTAATTAGAGTACCAACTGAAATGGTGGCACACTGCAGCCCCTCCCAGAAACATGTCCTTCCAGGGAGATTCGTAATGTGGAGCTGTTGAAGCTGCGGTTTGGTGAAGCCCCCATGCACTTCTGTGAGGTCATGCTCAAGGTAAGTGTCCAGGACTCCCCAGCCAGTCTTCCTCCCACCCCCCAACATTCAGCCCAGGACATTAATGGGATATCCTTTCTTAGGACATGGCAGATTCCCGACGCATCAATGCCAATATCCGTGAGGAGGATGAGAAGCGGCCTGTGGAAGAACAACCACCATTTGGGGTCTATGCTGTCATATTGTCCAGTGAATTTTGGCCTCCTTTCAAAGATGAGAAGCTGGAGGTCCCTGAGGACATCAGGGCAGCCCTGGATGTTTACTGCAAGAAGTATGAGAAACTGAAGGTACAGCCAGTAGGCCTCTTGGTAGCTTGTATCTCTGTTCACACCATCAAACCCCACATGGAATTAGCCAGTGTGGCACATATGTCCAGGTAGCATAGCTGAGACCGAATGATGTGGAATCTGGAGTTGCAGTGGTTGGTGTGACCAAGTGCAAGGACCCTTCCTCCTGAGTGTGTGGTCAGTTACAGCAGAGGAGGCAAGCGTCTGACACACTCCACAGGTAGAGATGCCCGCAGTAGATCCTGGCTTGCAGACTAATGTGTGCTGGGACCCAGAGATGCTGAGAGGAGAAGGTTGTCGGGTGCAAGCATCCAGGTGGCAGGCGCCATAACTGAAAGAGCCTGTGGGACCCTGTAGGGATCAGGAAGGAGCAAGTAGATGAATGTGCAGACAGGTGTGGCGTGGGAACACCTGCAACATCTTGTTTGTGATTGGGAAGTGCTGAGTCTAAATGTGTTTCTTCTTGCAATCAGAAGGCTCCGTGCTTCAGGCTAAGGGGCTGTGCAGTCCCTTTGAAATGAGTCCCTGTGAGAACTTGAAAGCACATTTCCTTCAAGGGGCAACAAAGTGGGACTCGAATGGAGGGCCCTGACTAGGAAACTTAAAGAAGGGGAGTGTTGCCGGGCTGTGGCGGCACACACCTTTAACCTCATCACTCGGGAGGCAGAAGCAGGTGGATCTCTTGTGAGTTCAAGGCCAGCCTGATGTACAGAGCTAGTTCCAAGACAGCCAGGGCTGTTACACAGACAAACGCTGGTGGGGTGGGGTGGGGGGGGAGTATGGTGTTTGTTGCCTTTACTGACCCCAGGTGAAAGTGGGGTTCCTGGTTAACAGTGTGTCCTCATGGTGATGTCTAGTTACAGTTTTTAAGTACCATAATGCTACCACTTCCTGGTGGATGGTCTGAGTGGTCCTATATACTCAATTCCTCTCCCACTGTCCAGACTAATGCAGTAGTACCATACTCTAGTGTCCTTTATCTTAATTTTTTCTGGACACTGAAATGGCTCTAATAAACCCCAGGGCTACTATAAAAGATCAGGCCTATGGTCACAGTTCCTATATCATTCACCACAGAGCTCCTAGAGGAGGATCTTGGCTGGGTCTGTAGGTGACTCTGTAGACCATGTATTGTGACACTTTTGCAGGTCACAACTTTAGAACCAGTGCTTCGAAGCTACACTGGCTGTAACCAGGGGAAGCCACTGATGCTGCCTCCTTTCTATCTTTGAATTGAATTAATTGGTACCTCTCAAGAGCTACAGGGGTTACAGAGGGACTCAGAGCATCACTTGGCCACCAGAGCAGCAGAATCAGTGTCCTGAGTGCTACCTTAATGAAAAACTGCAATTGCAGGGTTTACCAGATTAGAAATGTATTGATATTGGGGCTGGAGAGACCTGGGTTCAATTCCCAGCACCCACGTGGCAGCTCACAGCTGTCTGTAACTACAAGTTTGACACCCTCACACAGATATACATGCCGGAAAAACACCAATGCAAATAAAATAAAAACAAATTATTAAAAAAAAAGAAATGTATTGATATTAGGTTGTGCTCCCCTCAGAATGCTGTAGGGGGAAAGATCCTTCCTGTCGCTTGCAATTTCCAGTAACCCTAGCTGATCTAAGTAAATGTTATATCTTTTGTTTTTGTTTTGTTTTGTTTTGCTTTTCTAGACAGGTTTCTCTGTGTAGTCCTGACTGTCCTGGAACCCATTCTGTAGACCACTCAAACTCACAGATTTGTCTGCTTCTGCCTCCCTTGTGCTGGGATTAAATGTGTGTGCCACCACTGCTACGCTGGTAAATGGCATTTATGTCCAAGTTTTCTCAATGTCTGTTTCTCTCTTCTTGGGATATTAGTTATATCAGATTAAGGACCCATTCTGTTCCAGGACAACCCCATTTTAATTTAATTTAATGACTCCATTTCCAAATAAGGCCATATTTGAAGACAGGACTCTGAAGTGTCACTGGAATTAAGTAAGGCTTTACTATCTCTTTGAAGATAACACAGTTTGGCCCCGACAGTCTGTGGTTTTTCTAAAATTGTCTTCCCATGAGCAGAGTCCATTTAGCTAATACCAGTATCTCCAAAATTAACCATCTCTACATCAACTCTTAAATCTCTTCTAATCTAGGCGTGGTGGTGTATATCTGTGATCCAGCACTCAGGAGACTAAAGCAGGACAAGTGGTTCAAGGCCAACCTAACACTGAGACCCTCTCTCGCTCGCTCGCTCTCTCTCAAAAAAAAAAGTCTTATCCATCTATGTAAAGCAGGTTTCTTTTCCAGCTTGATGCTGTGAGGTTGTCTTGTTCCAGAGCACAGTGTTGAGACAAGTCTAGTTTAGAAATATGCTGGGTGGTGGTGCAGGCCTTTAATCCCAGTACTTGGGAGGCAGAGGCAGGCTGATCTCTGTGAGTTCTAGGCCAACCTGGGCTACAAAGCTACACTGAGAAACACTGTCTCATAGAAAAAAAGAAAGAAAAAGAAAAGAAATAGGCAAAAGGAGCAAGTAGAAGGGTCATGAGCCCTAGCCCTTGGCTTGCCAAGCAACCCCACATGTCAGTATGGAGTTTAGAACTGTCTCTGTCACTTTCATTCAAACTAGCATTATTGCTAGCATAAAACTCAAAAACTTTGGTGGATTCCCATGAAATTTTCAGTGTCTAAGCTATCAGGTAATAGGATGGTCCAGAGCCAGGTGTGGTGGTACATGCTTGGAAGGCAGGCACAGCAGCAACACTACTACTTGAGGCTAGCCTGTTCTGTATAGCAGTTTCAAGACAACCAGGACTATTTAGTAAGGTTCAGTCTTAAAAAAAAAAAAAAAAAAAAAAAAAAAAAGCAAAGAAAGTGGAAGGGATATCTTCCTGCATATCCCATCTGTTTACTGGTTTCTCCTGAGATGATGGGTTGGATCCAAGTTACATTTGACTCTAGCAAATGTCTAACTACAATCTGGCAGTTTTGTGCTAGCTTTTTCCTTCGGTGTTCCCCATTTCCATCTGAGCCCTCACCAGAAGGTCCTCAATGCCAACATTTCTCCCAACATTGTTCTCCGTGGTGTTTTCCATGGAGTGTGCATCTTCTGGGATGACAATGGCTTTCTCCTTGAGCCTTCACCAGCATTATCCTTTTCGTCCATGTTATACCAGTTGTCTCCAGAAAGTCTAGGCTTCAGCCTCCATGTACTTCCCTATTGCACATTCCCGAGGCCACGCCAGTATTTCAGCTCTTCATTTAGATGATAGTAACACTCACTAGAACCATAATCTTCTTGGTGGTTTTTGTCTGTTTTTTGGTTTTTCGAGACAGTTTTTCTGTATCTTTAGAGCCTGTCCTGGAATTCACTTTGTAAACCAGGCTGGCCTTGAACTTACCTCCTCTACTTCCCGAGTACTGGGATTAGAAGCACGCACCACCACCACCATTTATTTATTTATTTATTTATTTATTTATTTATTTATTTTAAATTCTTAAATTATTTTTGGCTTTTTGAAACAGGGTTTCTCTGTGTAGCTCCAGCTGTCTTGGAACTCACTCTGTAGACTTGGCTGGCCTTGAATTCAGGCTGGCTTCTGCCTCCCAAGTGCTGAGATTAAAGGCATGTGCTACCACTGCCTGGTAGAATCTTCATTTATTGTGACTGCTATAGCGAAGTGTTAGGGACTGGGTAGTTTTTGTTTTGTTTTTTTTTTTTAGATTTTATTTATACAACATTCTGCTTCCATGTATATCTGTACACCAAAAGAGGGCACCAGATCTCATAAGGGATGGTTGTGTTTTTGTTTTTGTTTTTTTCTGAGACAGGGTTTCTCTGTGGCTTTGGAGGCTGTTCTGGAACTAGCTCTTGTAGACCAAGGAACTGCCTCTTGTGGTCTCGAACTCACAGAGATCCACCGCTGGGATTAAAGGTGTGCGCCACCAACGCCCAGCCTTTTTGTTTTGTTTTTGGGTGGTTTTTTTTTTTTTTTTTTTTTTTTTTTTTGGTTTGTTAAGGGATGGTTGTTGTGAGCCACCATGTGGTTGCTGGGAATTGAACTCAGGACCTCTCGAAGAGCAGTCAATGCTGTTAACCTCTGAGCCATCTCTCCAGCCCTCGAGACAGGATTTCTCTGTATTGTTTTGGAGGCTGTCCTGGAACTCCCTCTGTAGACCAGGCTGGCCTCAAACTCACAGAGATCAACCTTCCTCTGCCTCCCAAGTGCTGGGATTAAAGGTGTGCACCTCCAGTGCCCCGGCAGGACTGGGTAGTTTTAAACAACAGAAGTATGTTGTTTTAGTTCTGGAAAATAGAAGTCCAGTATCAGGGTGTTGGCAACACTGTGCTTTTTCTGACACCTAATTAATTAATTAATTTGAGATGGTTTCTCTGTGAAGTTTTGGCTGTCCTGGAACTCTTTTTTTGGGGGGGGGGGCAGCTTTGGAGGCTGTCCTGGAACTAGCTCTTGTAGACCAGGCTGGTCTTGAATTCATAGAGATCCACCTGCCTCTGCCTCCAGAGTGCTGGGATTAAAGGCGTGCGCCACCACCACACAGCTCCTTCTGATAACCTGTAAGAAAGCACTCCCTTGCTTTCCCAGATTTTGGTATATCACCATACTTTATGCCTCATAGCCACTACCTTCTGTGCCTGTGTTATAACCTTGTCCTTTTCTTGAAAGAATGCAGGTTTTATTAGATTAAGGCCACCCTACTTCAGAATGACCTCTTCTTAACTAATTACACCTACCTGAACTCTGTTTGCAAATAGCTCATGTTCTGGGGTACTGAAGGATCCAACATGAGAGGGATATAATTTATCAGCAGTGCCCATTGTTATATTATGGTTGCTCAGGAGCTGGGCACTAGAACAAGGTCTCCTGGGATGGCATTGGTATATAGGCTGTTTATTGGTACAGGAGCCATTCCTTGCCAGGTAACATGCCATATGAGCCTCTGCCTTGCTCATCTGGGTTATTCTTGCTGATTCCTGCCCAGGCTATGAGGACCCTCAGTTGGAAGCACACCCTGGGCTTGGTGACAATGGATGTAGAGCTGGCTGACCGCACCCTGTCTGTTGCAGTGACCCCAGTGCAGGCAGTGGTCTTGCTGTATTTCCAGGACCAAGGTAAGTCCCTAGAACCCCACCTGGTCTGCCTGAGCACCCTACCGTGGAGCCAGTGCAAGGTACTACTGTCTAATGAGCTGTGAGGTGACGCACTGCCCCCCACTGCCACCCGGTTTGGGCAGGAGTCAGAGGTAGCAACCATTCTTTTTACCTGTGAGTCAGGCTGGACAATGCACATCCCTATGGGGGCCAGCTGGCTAACAGGAATTAGAAGGTATAACCTTCAGTGTCCCCAGCATCCCTGTGGCTCTGCACACAGCCAGCTGGACCCTGGAGGAGCTGAGCAAGGTGGTGAAGATGCCTGTGGCATTGCTGCGGAGGAGGATGTCAGTGTGGCTGCAGCAGGGTGTGCTACGGGAGGAGCCTCCAGGCACGTTCTCTGTTATTGAGGAGGAGCGGCCTCAGGACAGGGACAACATGGTGCTCATTGACAGTGATGATGAGAGCGACTCAGGCATGGCCTCCCAGGCTGACCAGAAGGAAGAGGAACTGCTGGTGCGTTGGCCACTTCCATAGTGGGCTGGGGGTGGGCCAAGTAAGTGGCTGACTGACCATGCCTGGCTTCTGTTCCTAGCTCTTCTGGACATACATCCAGGCCATGTTGACCAACCTAGAAAGCCTTTCTCTGGAGCGCATCTACAGCATGCTCCGAATGTTTGTAATGACTGGTCCTGCACTGGCTGAGATTGACCTGCAGGAACTTCAGGGCTACCTGCAGAAGAAGGTCCGCGACCAGCAGCTCGTCTACTCTGCAGGTGTCTACCGCCTGCCTAAGAGTTGCAACTGATGGCCCCCTTCCAGGCTCTGACCCATAGCATTCATGCCTATGTGGAAAGACAGCTAGGATACCTTCTGACCCCATGTCCATGTGCCCAGCCTCCACCCATTCCCTGCCTAACACCCAGAGTACAAATTAAAGTAGATTGGTTCATCCTTTTGTGTAGTTTTTTGGACCCACATGGTCATATATAGATTTGTCCTCTATGGCCACCCTAACTTAGCTCTGTAGGGCCTATTTTCCCAGTAGCAGGTAATGGGGCTACCCAATCAACCAGGCTTACTCCAGTCTGTAGGGAGACACATACCATGCCTCCTAAGGGCTGGCTACAGGTGTGCCTGACCACACCTGTCAGGGTATGGTCAAGGTGAGGTCAGGAAGCAAGGCACACGGGACCCTTCTCTCTGGCTGGCCTTCCTGCCTTGCTGTCCCTGGCACACTCTGGCTTGTGTTTGGCTGGTGTTTATCTGAATAAAGATATCTTAACCTTACAGACTACGGATTGTCTCTCGTTATACCTGGCGCCCTGAAACCCACGACCCATTCGTGCTCAGAGCAAGCCCCATTCTGGGGCGGCCTCTGCTTTCAGAGCCGAAAAGTCAGGAAAGGCCTTCTGTACTTCTGTGTTTGGGCAATAGATTCCCTGAAGCTGTCTGTTTTCTATAGACTGCCCAGGACCCATGCTGGGACTTGTTTGGGTAAGAATAAATAGGGTTAGCTGCCCAGAGTCTCCTGAGTTAGACTTGTAGTGCCATCCTGCTTTTGTGGCCTCTAAAGGAACTCTTGGGTCTTCACATCTGTGTAGCCTTTGTGGAGCCAGTGCCAGCCTTTGTGCTGTCAGAACATTTGCACTCCATCAGATCTTCCAAGGTTAGACAACCTGAGTCAAATACATTCCTTGTGTCCAGCAGGACATACCCAAATGGCCAGAGGATTAGACCTTGGAACTTAAATGTATACACTCAGATTCTTTCATGTCCTCAAGACCTGCATCAGAATTACAGGTAAAGGGCAGGGGTGAGAGGAGAACCCAGAAACCAACTTAATCCTTTCCCTCAAGTTAAGGCTCAGACACCCTTGGGAGCAGGTTGTGTCCCATGTGCCAGTCTAGGCCAGGGTAGAACCTGGTGGAACACAGCATGGGATCCTCTCCCCGTTTCAGAAAGACTATTTTCAGTCAGGAAATACCCTGGCCTAAGGTACCATCCTCAAAGAGAACAAAAGCCCTTTGGAATCATTGCTTGCACATCCTGATCTTTGCCCAAGGTGGATCCCAGGTCAAGAGCCACACCCAGTTTTCTCCGCTGCCACTGTTCCCAGATGCCCTTCCCACTCCCCTCAGCTCCAGCTGATGCTACAGAACCACCTCTCTCTCAGCAGCAGCTACTGGCTTTGGCTTATTTTGCACTTGGGTCCTGGCAGAAATCCCTTCAAAGGTTTCACCTTGCCCTTCCTATTCTAGAGATCTTTTGCCTCAGGTTTTAAGGAGGTGGAGCAGGTATAAGACACACAACCTTGGCCATAACCTAAGGGTTCCCATAAACCCAGGAAGCCTTGTTCACAGTACTTCAGAAATGAGCATTGTTCTCTAGTCCCAGTTCTCAGACCCTGACCCCACCCCATTTATGTGCTATTGATATAAGAATTGTCGCTCTGAGTTCTGGTGACAGCAGAGGCCATGAAGGTGTTCCTATCTGGTTCATACCACCTGGCCACAGATGGGTGTGTCTTTGTCCTAACCAGGATATAAACTTGCTAGGCTGGCCTGGCAGGGTGACAGTGCCAGCCCCTGGGCCTCAGGCACACCTTCTGCCCTGCATTCCCTTAGACTAAGTTTGTAGATGTGCCTTAAAGGCCAGAGAGGAAATCTTGGTTCTTATCATTTAACCAATACAGAGCTCATGCCAGGAGTTTCTACTGTTCCTTGACAACCAACCCTAGAAGGGTACCTGTGTTTGCTCTCAGGGATGTCCCCAGTGATGAGGGCCACTGGGTTCAAGCTGTGCCCTCCCCTCCTGGCACCCTTTTGGCCCCAGCTGGCAGGAGGCTGGGCTCAGTCAGCTGCAGGGCTGACATTTCCTCCTACTGCCTCTTAGTTTGCTTGGCTCGTAGAGGAGAGTGGCAGCAGGGTGGGTGGGGCTGCACTGCCTCCCAGCCTGGGACACCAAGTTCAGGACAGAGATGTAGGTTAACCCTGATCATGCCAGCCTATAGGCAAACTAGTTCCCTTGGGCAGAGACAACAGACCCTCAGAGCATTGACTAATGATCTATTATTGACTAATAACAGGTGTGAGCCAGAGACTGCAACCCTTTCTAAGCTATCTGCCCCCTAGGGGTAATATTCTAAGGATACGACATGATGTCCTGCTCAGGCACATATAGCCAGTGACTCTCCCATTCCAGTGGATGATCAAGGATTCTTTCCTTAGGATACCAGCAGTCCTCTAACCTGGGTTTTAAAGACTATGAGCTCAGTCCTCCGAAGCAACCAAGGAGGGCAGCTGAACACATGTACCTACCCCACTTCCCATTGTCCCCTACCTGCCTCATCTTGGGGAGGGTTTTGTTGACAGGAAGGCTGGTAGAGCCCTAACTTCACTCAGAGCTCTGATGTTGAAAAACAAACTGAGGCCTTGGTCCCCAACACCAGAGATCAAAACAGGGTTCTCATGCATTTAACTAGAAGTGTTGTCTATCTTTAAGGTTGAAGGCCTACTATCCCCTTACTCAGATCTGGCTAGAGCTTGCAAGCCCTGTCCCCTTTACCTGCTCCATCCGTGGTTGTCTGCCTAGGACTTCTGGAATTCCAGCATCCAAGTTTGAATGAAGTTCAAGCCAGCCTGGGTGCTCTGAGGCCCTGCCCCCACACCCTCTGTCTGACAACCCCTCTGTGAGGTCAGCACCTTCCAGTGAGTTCCGTCTAGAGGTATGTGGTGGGGCTGGGGGCTGGACATGGCCCCCTGTCCCCAGCCTGACTCCTGCCCAGCTGGCAGCCCCCTTGGCCTGATATGTTTGTCCCTTTTGCTCATCCCTGCTGCAGGTGCCTCCTCCCACTAGGCCCCCCCAGCCAGAGTCCCTTCCTTTAACAGGCAGGGCAAGCCATTTGTGTCCTGAGGGTCACTGGGGTGGGGGTGAACCTGAGGTCATCAGCAGGCAGGTAACTGGCTCCCGAACTTGTGGCCTTGTTTCTGCAGCTGGAACCTACTGTGAATGCAGCCTTGGCCTCAGCCGTGAGGCCCTTATCGCCCTCATTGTGGTGCTGGCTGGTGTCAGTGCCAGCTGCTTCTGTGCCCTCGTTGTTGTGGCGATTGGTGTCTTTCGGGTCAAGGGGTGCGTGAGCTTGGGGTTGGGTGAAGTGGGAGTGAGGCTGTCAGTCATGCTTTGAGGGGCCTCTTCAAGGGGTGGTATGTTGTGAGAGGCTGGGAGAGTGGTTTCCAGGGTGTGTTGGGCATGGGGGTTATAGGAAGAGCTTCCAGGCATGTGGAATGAGTATGTCTCCAGAATTCACACCTGCCTTTGTCCCCCTCAGTGATACGTGCTCCGGACACACGGAAAACAGGTAAGTATGCCAGGCGAAGCCTCAAGGGTGAGCTATGTCCTCTCTCTGCCCCCTCCTGGAAGTACAGATCACAGTGGCATCTAGAGTAATGTCCTCAAGGGCTGGCTTCTCTTGGGTGGCCAAGGCCCTGCCAGATCATGCTGACATAGTCCATCATGCAGGTTGATGGGGCCCTATGGGGTCCAGGAAGATCGCATAGACCTGCAGGCGGTACACGTGGAGTCCCAACTCATGGACCCTGACTTGGAGGTATCCATGATGCCATCCTTGGAGAGCAATTGCCTCATGACCATCCCCATGGAGGTTCCTCTAGAGGAGCCACCACCACCACCTCCACCCCCACCACCTCCACCTCCAGAGTAGTGGAGGGCAGCTAGGCTGAGGAATTAAACAGTATTTAGTGATCGTGTGCTGTCCTTCTTGCAAGTCCCTCAGGTAGTGTTTGTTATGGATCATGGGCGGTGTCTCCACCCAGGGGCATTGAGCCAGGGTTTTCAACTCGTAGGCCAGCTGGCCAGTCCAGCCTTTCTTTGCACCTTGCTACTGCTGATCTTACAAAGATGACTGACCCTGGGCCCTTCCTACTTCCCTGATTCCCCAAGACAGGACCTGTAACTGGCAAGTCAAAAGGGAGCTGCATTGACCACCAGCCTTGGGCCAGCACTCCTTTCCAGTGACATTGTCCTCAAGGGCTCCAAGATGAGGGGGTTGAAGCAACTGCTCTCCTGCACTCGGTCTTTTGCCTTAGGTGTGTCATCCCTCCCACGCTGCAAGGTCTTTCCTTTGCATTTAGGCCCCATCATGTGCTTATACTTCCACCAATCCTCTCAAGAGAGTGAACAGTCTCTGTGGGGGCTTTTTGCTGAAAATGAGTGAAATTGAGACTGGGTATGGACAAGACACTGTGGGTTGCATTCTGTGTGGAGCTGGTGGGTTTGATCCTGCTCTTTAGGTCTCAGTGGGGAATCCAGTGGTCTCATCAGCTCCACTACGGGCTCAGGGCCAAACCAAGACGAGCTCTGGACAGGTGGCTGGCAGTATTGGGCATTGGCTCTGTGCCTAGCCCCCGCCCAAGACAAGGAACCAGCTGTGGGATAGAAATTGTTGTGCTCGGATAGGAGAGTTAATACTTTTGTAAGTGAGGCGGACACAAACTCTGGGTCACCTGGACTCCCAAGCTGCACAGGGATCTAGGTCCCTTTCTGTTCTGGAGCTGCCCCCATGCGAGGTTCTTTTTTCTCGCGGCTTCTGCCGCAACTGTCTCTACTGTTACTGCTGCTGCTGCTGCTGCTGTCGTTGAGGCGAGTCTGGGCCCAGGAGCATGTTGGAACTGCCCCTTCTAGATCTCCAGTGGCCCCAGAGTGTCCCGAGGCATGTTCATGTTCACTAGGTGGCAAGGTCAATTGCTCCGCACTCGAGCTGCCCGCGGTACCAGTCGGCCTGAACTGGAGAATAAGTTCACTGCTGCTGGATCACAATCGTGTGAGCACACTGCCTCCAGGTGCCTTCGCTGGGGCTGGCGGGCTGCTGTACCTAGACCTGCGGGAGAACCGGCTCCGGTCCGTGCACGCTCGAGCTTTCTGGGGTCTAGGCGTGTTGCAATGGCTAGACCTGAGCGCCAACCAGCTGGAAACTCTGTCTCCTGGTACCTTCGCGCCGCTGCGCGCGCTGCGTTTCCTCTCTCTAGCGGGTAATCGGTTGACACTGCTAGAGCCTTCAATCCTAGGCGCGCTCCCATTACTGCGCGTGCTCAGCCTGCAGGACAATTCCCTGTCAGCGCTCGAGGCGGGTTTGCTGAACAGCCTGCCCGCGCTCGACGTGTTGCGCTTGCGTGGCAACCCCTGGGCGTGCAGTTGCGCGCTGCGCCCGCTTTGCACCTGGCTGCGCAAGCACCCGCGTCCCGCTTCAGGTGAGCCATCTGGGGCGCAGGACGGATAATGTTTGGTGCAATTGCTGCCATCTGACGCCGCTCCTGTGTCCCGCAGAAACTGAGAACCTGCTCTGCGTGTCTCCAAGACGCCAGACGCTCAGCCTACTGACAGCCTTTCCGGACGCGGCCTTCAGACACTGCACTCAGCCACTCGCAGCGCGAGACCTGGCGGTGGTATACTCTCTCGGGCCGGTCTCTTTCCTCGCCAGTCTGGCCATCTGCCTGGCACTGGGCTCCGTGCTCACTGCCTGTAGTGCACGGCGCCGCCGCCGTCGCACCACAGTGCGCCCCTTACTAAGGAGACAGGTAGACCCTTCGGGCCCAGCCTCCCTAGAGGATGCTGGGAGACCCGCAGCTGCGGCAACCCAAGCCTAAGGGTACTGCGGTTGTTTCTAGCGCTCCCGCAGTGCTCCGCACTTTGAAAACTCTCCCCAAACCCCTGGCCTCCCTTCAAACTCCCTGTAGGCGTCAACAATAGACAGAAAACCGGAAAATTTCTGACATTCCTTTAGGCATCACCACTGAATACCGGGGTTAGGGGTTAGCTGTGCGCGCCCGGTGTCCCTGGGGCAGAGGGGCAGCGCGCTCCTGCGCACCAGCGGCACGGGGAAGGTACGCGCTTGGACACTGGGAGAGCTGGTCATGTACAAGGCGGTGGGTGAGTGACACCAAATGGGAGGCGGATGGCGCTCCCTGGTGCCCAAGGTGCGGGGCTCGTTGCGAGCCAGCGTCTGAGGAAGCCTATTGTGGCTGCAGGCAGAAGAGAAGGCTCAGCCCTCTTGGAGTCTGGAGCCCTAGACAGCTGGAAGCCAGAGAGCACCCCTGGGAAGCGCTGCCAGTATGGCAGTGAGGGCTGACCCTGGGAAAGGTCAGGGTCGGCCCTGAGAATGGGGTGGGTAAGGGTCGTGGGAGCGTGGTGCAGCAGGAGAGAGAGGTGGAACTCAGGTTGCAGAGAGCAGGCGCTGGATGAGGGGTGGGTGGGTGACCTAGCCAGCTGGGGCCATGGGCCCCCACTGTAGCTTAGGGTGGTGGCTGGAGGAAGGATGGGGCTGCCATTTTTGCTCCAGACCCCTCCGACCGGGGCCACTTAGGCCCCTCACCCCACTGCTCAGAGACCCCAGGGCCCTGCCTCTGCCGGAGCGCCCTGTGGCCCTGCCCAGCCGGCTCAGCTCTGGCCCATCCTCAGCCGCTCTGGTCCGCACCTTGGTCCTGCAGGGGCTGCCCGCCAGGCAGCAGGGCAGGAGGACGGGAGGCCCAGGGTGGGCAGTCTCTGGGGCGGGTGGGCTTCCCTCAGGCCTTCCCCGAGCAGCAGGACTCATCAGTGTCCTTGGCCGGGCTAACTGGGCAGGTGGGCGCCTCCGGGGGCCTCACACCACGGTGCTGACCGAGGGATCTGAGAGGTTGAGCGGGCCCGTGATATCAGTGGGATGGTACTGCTGTAAAATAGAAATACACAGACAAGGCGGCCCGTTAGCTCCGACGTCGGGGGCACGCGCGGGGCCGGGACAGGGTGGACCGGCCAGCCGGCCGACCGGCGGGCAGGCGGGCACGGCCTGGGGGAGGCTGGGGGTGCTCCTCCCCCGACCCCGTCGTGCTCCGGGGTTCTGCGTGGGCCAGGCCGCTGTCCCGTGCGTCTGTCTGTCTGTCTGCGGGGGAGGGGCAGAGGAGGGCGGGCGGGGCGTCTCAGCTCTCCCTATGACGGGAACACAGCTGCAGCTGGCCCTCCTCCCTCTCAATAGCGCGTCGCGGCAGCACTGTGTCTTTTTGGTTTTGCAAAGCGCCGCGTCCACCCCCGGTGCTCTATAAATAAGAACCAACAATCAATACCTGCTGGCCCCCGCCGGCCACCAGGGATCCCAGCCCTGAGCGCCCAGTGCTGCCCTGGCCCGGACCGGCCACAGGACAGGGGCAGAGGATCTCAGCAGCTGGACCGACCCCATCCCACCCAAAGGAGCCCCCACCCAGGCCTCCCTCTGAACAGCACCCAGCCCCAGAGACAGGGTGGGAGCTGGGTTGCCCTCCCCCACCCTGCCCACAGTGGCAATGCCCAGAGGTCAACCCTGCAGGGTGGGGCCAGCTTCAGATGGCCCGGAAGAACGGGTCCCTGGTGCCCAGGGAGGCTCAGGTAAAGACTGAACTGAGAACAAGTGCCCAGAAAGAAACCATGTAGATCTCTGAGCTGTAACTGGCCAGCTCCAGATGGGGCCCCAAGACTGAGTGACACCCTCTGAAAATGGCCTGCCACCTGCAGGAATTTTGTACTATCCGCATTTTGGCCACCTGGCCCAAAATACAGATTCTCTTCTCTGTCAGATTTCCCCTTTCCCACAGTTCCAGCCCACAGTGCCCTCAGCCCTGCTCTCCCTCCCCTGCGCCCCCTTGTGGGGATCCTTGCTCAGATCTTGTAACATAGGCGATGCTCACTTTCCCTGGTCTGGGTGACCCTGGAGATTTTATTTGCACCAGCTCCTGGAGCCTCAAGTTGGTGCAGCAAACAGACTCTTACACTTCATCCACTCTTTCTGTACCGGGGCCCTCAGAGGAACTGAGCAGCCACACCTCTGTCTCTCTGGAGCACTCTAGTAGTTTCAACCTGGAACTTTGCTCTGGACCAAATCCTGTCTGTGCACCTTTCTTCCTGGGCCGAGGGGTTTAACTACAAATCCAGATTCCTCATGGGATGCATGCCCCTTGTGGGTGACACTGCCCACTGGTTAGAGGAGCTTCCTGTAAGCTAGAGGGTAACTGCCTAGAACCAGGGTGACTAGTAAAATGGGGATTCTTTGGAGGACTTTCTTCTGAGTACGAATTTCTGGTGTAATGGCATGCTGCCCAAGGCAGGGGATGGGGTTCTGGCTCTGAAGGCAGAAGGTCCGGCTCTGACAGTGGCCTTGTGGCAGTGCTTGGGGGTTTGAGCTGAAGCACTGGTCTTAGCCTCCTCTTCCTGGGCCTCCCTCTGAGAACATCAGTGTTTCCCTGGGTGCTCAGGCCAGGCCTTTCAGGGATACCCTGTCCATGCTTAGATCACCTGGGCGCTGCTGCAACACCTCCATCAGGGACCTGTTCAACTTGGCCCCACCCCACTCCCCACCTGACAGTCTCCCTGTGACCAAGGGTCAGTGCCAGTGCTAGGCCCCAGTCGTCCGTCCACCCAGATGGACCCAGGCCCGGCCCCCAGCCCCCGGCCCACACAGAGACCACATGGAAGATGCAACACGCATGGCTCTGGTGAGACAGGTGAGACAGGTGTCTGGGGGGCGGGGCCAGTGGCCAGACAGACGGACGGGATGGGACATCACAGCTACACCCTCCAGGGCTGCTGCAGGGCAAGAATGAAGGCATCACACCCCTTGTGGAGGCAAGAGAAACAGGGATGAAACAGACGTGGTGTGGCCTCCTGACAGGGACAACCTGGGACAGGGCTATTCTGGTTCCCAGGTTTTGGGTAGCCCAGAGAGATGGTGAGGCTGACTGACTGACCAACAACATGACACGGCTTCCAGATGGTGTGTGGGTCATGGCACGGGGAGAGAGGTGGGCAGACTAACGTGGAGACACATGGGGAAGCTGAGGACCAGTGAGGGCTTGAGGAGGGTTCTGGAGAGTTCTAAAGGACAGCACCCTTGTATGGGTGGAGGGTGGGTGAGGGACTGACTTGGGGCATCGGCACAGATGGCCCGGGTTGGAGGTGGGGGCAGGGGTGGGATGGTGAGGGAGAGGGAGACAGACATGGGGCAAGGGAGGAGTCAGAGACGCGGGACTGGGGTGCTTCCCCCTTACCGTGTCTTTGGAGGACCTACGTCTCTTGAAGCTGGAGGCCAGGGTGGAGGTGATAGCCCTAAATGTGGCTTTCTTTTTAGGGTCGGGCTCTGCTCTACCACTCTTTCTATCCTAAAATGAATATGTATAAGTGATTAGATGGCTAAGGGTGGCGGCCACACCTGCCCTTGCCTGCTCCTTGGGGGCCGCTGCCAGGCCTGGCCGGCCACTCAGGCCCTGACTCCTGCCTGCCTCACTGTGCTGCACAGACCGACCAACAGTCAGACTTTCGAGAGTGGCCTCTTCTGCCCGGGGTTGGGCCTGTCCTTGCTTGTGCTGGGGCTGGGCTTGGGGGTCCTGCTGGCACTCTTCCTGGGATGTCCGCCTGGCTCCCTGGCTCCTGGGTGGCCCTGGCTTAGAGGCATCCTGAGGAGGAGGAGCCCCTGAGGACAGGAAGAGCTTCCTCTCAGGCCACACCAGCCCTTCTGTTCAGAGGCTGCTGAACCCAAAAGGCACACACCAGGAAGGGGCCAAGGACCCAAGGAGGTGTCCAGTTGGAACTGGAGTGATAGGCAGATCCGGGGGCACTGGCCTGGAGTCTGATGGCCAGCATGGCCCTGGACAGCTGTGGCCAGGTCCCCAGGGGACCTGTAGGGCCAAAAGCAAGAATGGGTGGATGAGAGATGTGGGGGCTCCAATAGCCCTGTCCCCCAACAGCCCTCATTGCAATGTCAATGTCAGCTCAGGACACAGCTACAGGAAGACACCCAGAGAAAGAGAAGAGACAAGTGAGTCGGAACCTGGCCATTGGCCACTAGTCTTCAGGCCTGCATGAACCTCACTGCCCACCCTGTCCCTTTCCCTGGCGGGCTCTCACCATCCCACATGCAAGCTCATCACTGCTAGCCACAAATCCACATGGATGTGGCCTGAGGGAGGCACCAGGGAGAGGCAGATCAGCCCCATTTAGATTGGAGTCACAGATCTGGACACAGTAAGAAAAGGGGTCTCAGGAAGGGGTGTCAAAGAAACTTGGATGGGCCAAATGCATCTCAGATCACGTGCTACACACAGGTGGGCCCTTGTCTTACCCTGCCTGCTTGCCTTCCTATGGATTGGGTGCCAGTAGGTGACTCTGGAAACAGAGGGGCCAGGCAGAAGTTTGGAGCAAGGTGCATGGCCTCCCTTGGCCCAGCTTGGCAGTGGGTGGCCACCTGCAGGCAGCCCCTGCCTGTGCTGCCCCTGTGCCTTAGGAACACTCACCACTGCCCCTGGCCATGGCTTTAGCACCAGTCCTGCCCATGAGCCAGAGCCAGTGCCACGGCCTGTAGGGATAGAGTAGGGCCGTGGCCTGGCGGGGCCCTGGACGCCAGGCCTCGGAGGGTGGCCTGCCCTACCTGCAGGTTCTTCCTCCACACGTTCACTGCCGCAAAAGCCAGCTGCATCTGCTTCCTACGGGCATCCTTGTGTCGCTTGTAGGCAATCTCGATGAAAATCAGGAAGATGCCGGCCACGATGCCTCCAGCCACCAGCATGAAGACCCCTGTGTGAAGTACCCAGTGCCTCGGCTGGCTGCCCAGAGGCTGCAGCCCCTGGAGAGTCCATCCCAGTATCAAGGCAGCTCGGAGGGCCCACCTGCCATGTTCTCAAAAGTGAGAGTAGCAGGAGCATTGCTGCGGGAGTCACATTCCTGATACCGAACCCATGTCTTATCCAGATCTTCCATGAAGCCGTTCTCATGGGACCTGGGAAGGGAAGGGGAGAGGCAAGGTGGGCTTGCAGCAGGAGTGGGACTGGAAATGGGTAGGGCTTGCATCTAGGAGTGGGGCTGTGTGAGTGTGCAGGGCTATTCAGGGGAAGGACTGAGAATGGGCAGGGCTCACAGGGGAGGCAGTACTGTGGGGCAGACTTTTCAGTCTCCCCCCTGGGGCTTTGGGAGTCGGGGAAGCTTGTAGCCTTTGCTGGGCTGGGAGTGGGGCTGACGCCTGATTTGGGTGGAGTAGCCTTCAAGGCAGTTGTACCAGATGATGTCAGTGTCTGGTTCACAGCTACTGGCCTGAGGTAGAGCAGTTTGGTGTGTCATCACTGGGGGCACTAAGGACAAGGTCCAGCCTTGTGGGGAGGCTCTTAGAGCAAAGTGGAGAAGGGAAAGGAGGTTTCGAGCACATGGCAAACTCACTTGAGTATGGACAGGGAAACATTCTGCTTCCAGGGGCTGTCCTTGCGCATGCCGATGCCAAAGCCTGAGCGGAAGAACAGCTCGCCCGTGGTCACCAGGTCACATTTCTGTGAAGCCTCGAACTCTAGCACTGCCGAATCCCAGATGAAGGCATGGAGCTTGCTGCCGGCAGAGATAGAATCAAAGGAGCCCCACATAGCCGGTTCACCCCACCTTGCTTACACCAGGACAGACACTCTTCACCTGTGTTTCCTGTGTGAGTGGACTCCCCCTTGCCTGTCCCTTTACTGTCCCACCCAGCCAGGGTGGCCTTTCGTTGGCTTGCTCACTTGTCCCGCACAGCTTGGATGGCCTCAGCTGCGCTCTCATAGTTGTGTTTTTCCATGTGCCGGTACATGGTGCTCAACTCCACCTGCCTCCGGAAGTAGATGTCCACAGAACTCTGCTTCACAGTGGCGTAGATAAACTTGTCTGAGGGGTTTCTGAGCTGCAGGGACACAGACAGACCTCAGCTCACGGCTGCTTCCCAGACCCCACCAGGGAGCGACACTCCCTCTGAACCTCTTCTTGACCCTTCTCCCAACCCTGGGAGGGGCCTCACCCTCGGGTCATTGATGCCTGTAATACGCTCCTCAGGCCGATCCAGCACCAGGAAGGCTGCCAGGTTGGCAGTATAGGAAGCCACAATGATCATGGCAAAACCAGCCCACACCATGCCTAGGATCCGTGCAGAGAAACTCCGGGGGGCACCTGTGGGTGGAGACTTGGGTCAGTTCCCGGAAAGCAGAGGATGCAGCCAGGCAGGACCCGGGTTTAGTCTCACCTTCCCCAATGCCAGAGTTGAGTAGGACACCCCAGGAGAACCACATGGCAGAGGACAGGGTCAGGGCATCCTCCTCCTCTTCCTCGCTGTTCACTTTGAACCGGCCAAATGGACTGCAGAGTGCAAAGGGAAGGCGGGAGAGAGAGCGGGAGAGAGGACAGGAGGGGCAGCTCTGCCCAACCCTGCCCAGTTCTGCCCACCCTGTAGATGTGAAGGGTCCAGCTCTCGGCATGGCGCTCACCTGAAGCGGTCCAGCAGATACAACATCACAGCCACCACGTGCACTGACAGCCCCACTAGCAACCATAGTGTGCTCTGGAAGGGCTGCATAAATGAATCCAGTGTGCTCCGGGGGATCTCCTGCAGGTGATCAAGTAGTCAGTGTTGCCTGGTCCTCCAGGCCCCCATCCCATCCCCACCTGATCCCTGCCTACCTTCTTGACCAGAATGGTCAGGCCCTGGTACTTGAAGGGCTTGGAGAACTCTATGTACTGTGCACGCTCATTGTTGATGGTCAGTGGTGCCACAATCATGTCTGCTTGACCACTGAGCAGCTCTCCCATCATCCCATTCCACTCCTTTTTGTTGCTGTTGTTCACCTGCAAAGTGAGAGAGCCAGTGGGGCTGCAGGCAGGGTGGGTATGGTTCCTAGAACAAGAACCCCTGCACCGTCTTAGTCCTAGCACAAGGGGGACAGGTCTCCTGCTCCATATCTAGCTCACCTCTAAAGCCCAGCCCCAGCTAACAGGCCCCTCCCCAAAAGGCTCTACCCAACCCATAGACTTTCCAATTAATCCATGTCAGCCTACAGGACCCTCCCACTAGCTCCTTCCTCCAGGCCCTGCCCCTGCCATCCACTCCATACCCGTTCCTGTGTGCCAAACTTGCCATCTGCCACCAGGTGCACCTCATAGGTAAAGTTCATGGTCCGTGCCAACTTGATGAGCAGGTCAATGCAGAAGCCATAGCAGCACTGAGGCACTGTGTGGCGTGCTGTGGGCAGTGGGGGAATAGTAACAGTGGGTTCCTGATTTCACTACCCGGTACCCTACCACACTCTGCCCGGCACTCACGGCTGCCTGGTGATGTGTCATTAGGCCCTGTGCAGATCACTTTCTTGACTGGGTCACCATTGACTGTGAATTCCTCTTTGCACGTCCCATCACTCAGTGTGGGCTTGACATACACAAAGGGCTCTTGGTGGATTGTCACTATCTGGGGGAAAGACAAGAACCAGCCTGGGCCACCTATCCTTGGTTGTCCCCAGGTGCTGGCTTCTCAGCACACAGCAACCCCTCTTCTCCATCTCTCTTCCAGTACTCTGTACAGTCCCATACCTGGGCCCTGACCCCAGCCTGGAACCTCTCCACTGGCTTTCAGAGGTCAGTCCACATCCTTCTGACATGGTTAGCATTGCTCCTGCTGCCCTCAGGGTACAGATACAGGTCTGGAAAGGTGCTGAAGTGGGGCACAGACTTCCCCAGCCATCTGCCCTGACTCATCAAAAGTGCTTCCTGCGATACTGTCCTCTTCTTGTAGCCCCCTTTCCTCAGGTTCCAGTTTATATATCATTCTATCATAATTCTGTGTAGTAATTAGTGTGTGTACTGGGCATGATCTCTGACCAGAGAGGAGAAACCCTGTGCCCTTGACAGAGCCACCCTGGCCTCCACTGGCATGTAGCCTTTAGAATTTGACCCTTGTCTTTTTAAAAAATTACATTTAAAATATTTATTTACTATGTAAATGGCATTCTTTCTACATGCCAGAGGAGGCCCCCTGATCTCATTACAGATGGTTGTGAGCCACCATGTGGTTACTGGGAATGGAATTCAGGACCTCTGGAAGAGCAATCAGTGCTCTTAACCTCCGGGCCATCTCTCCAGTCTTAAAAATTACTTTTTAAGGTATGTTTGCATGTGTGTACTGTCTGTTCCTGTCTGTTCACCCAGAGGCCAATGTCAGGGGTCTTTATCACTGTTTATCTTTTTAAAAATTATTTAAGCATATTTTATTTTATTTTATGTGTGTGTGTCCGAGTGTTTGTATCATGCAAGTTTGTATATGCAAGTGCCCACCTACAGAAATCAGAAGGAGGCATCAGGTCCCCAGGAACTGGAGTTACAGATGGTTGTGAGCTGCCATGTGGGTGCTGGGAATTGAACTTAGAGCCACTGGAAGAGCAACAAGTGCTCTTAACCTCTGAGAGGCTATCTTTCCAGCCCCTGATTTATTTTAAAGGTTTATTTATTTGCATTTTATGTGTGTGGGTGTTTTGCTGGCACATATATGTCTGCACTCCAAGTACATGCAGTGCCCACAGAGGCCAGAAAGAACACAGGATCCCCTGGGACTGCAGTTACAGATGACTGTGAGCTGCCATCTGGGTACCAGGTACTGAGACTTGAACCTGGGTCGCCTGGAAGAACAGCCAGTGCTCTAAACCACTCAGCAATCTCCCCAGCTCTACTACTATTATTATTCTTTAGACAAATTTTCTTCACTAACCTTGGAGCACAGTAACTGGCTAGGCTGGTTAGTCAGCAAGATCTGGTGATCTGCTTGTCTCTGTTCCCTTCTTCCGCCAATGACATGGTTTCAATAAATAAGTATGGTGCACAGCCATGCCCAGACTTTTATATGGGTGCTGGGATCCAAATTCATGCTACTCATTGCGTTATTTACCACTCGAGGAAAGGTCTTACTATGGATCTCTAGCTTATGTGGAATTGCTGTGTAGACAGACCATGGTGGCCTTGAACTCACAGAGATCCATCCACTCTGACTCCTAAATACTAGAATTAAAGGTATGCCCTACCAATTCCAGATTTGTTGTTGTTTTTCCCTGAGACAGGGTTTTTCTGTGTAGCTTTGGAGTGTGTCCTGGAGCTCACTCTATAGACTAGGCTGGCCTCGAACTCATGTAGATCTGCCTGCCTCTGCCTCCTGAGGTCTTGGGATTAAAGGCGTGTGCCACCACCGCCCAGCTTCAGTTTTTTTTTTTTTTTTTTTTTTTTTTTTAGGAAGGGCCTCGTATAGTCTGGGCTGGCCTCTTGCTATGTAGTGGCGGATGACCTTAAATGCCTGGCTGATTCTTTTCCATTTACCTCGGGAGTGCTGAGTTTAAAGGAATGCTCCACCATGCCTAGTTAATGCTTCTCTTTCAGGACTTCCTCTTCAGCCCAGACTTCAGCTGTGACAGTCTTCCCTCCATGTCCTCTAGGACCACAGTCTGAGGATACTGGAGGGGAACACAGGGCCTCTATGGGATATGAAGAGCAGAGGGGTAGGCAGCCCAGGAAGGACTGGACAGCAAGGTCAGGCGTGTGACAGGCAGTGGAGGAGTTACGCTCAGCTGGGAGTCTTGAGAAGGAAGAGTCATGAGAAGGGGACAGGACCACATTCTTTTTCTTTTCTTTTTTTCCAAGACAGGGTTTCTCTGTGTAGCCCTGGCTGTCCTGGAACTGGCTCTGTAGACCAGGCTGGTCTCAAACTTGCAGAGATCCACCTGCCTCTGCCTCCTGAGTGCTGGGATTAAAGGCATGGGCCACCACTGCCCTAAATTAGATTCATGCATGCATTCCAATTCATAGTCCTCCAAGACACTAGCAGATCATCTATCATCCAATAATTAATTATGAAAGTTAGAAAAATCAGTGATGTAAAAGGCAAACCATTTTGCTCCTTTAGAAAGGGATTCAAGAACCCAACTTTTCCTTTTATGCAACTATATATGTTAGTGCTGCCAAAAAGGTGGTGAGGGGGCTGGACAAATGGCTCAGCAGTTCAGAGCACCTGAGGTTCTTACAGAAGACCCAAGTTCCCTTCTTACTACCCACATGGTGGCTTACAATCATCCACTCCTATTACGGGGATCCTGTATTTTCTTCTGTCCTCTGTGGGCACCAGGCATACACACGATGTGTGTGTGTGTGTGTGTGTGTGTGTGTGTGTGTGTGTGTGTGTGTACTTGTAATGCCCACCCACATAAAATAAAGTGTAACAAATTAGTGAGTCCATAAGAGTTGCTAATATCCATCTGCACCTTGATGGGTCCCCTTGGTTAGTGATTATTTGGCGCAGAGTTTTTTGTTTTTCTTTTCTTTTTCTTGTTTGTTTGTTTGTTTATTTGTTTGTTTGAGACAGGGTTTCTTTTTGTAGCCTTGGCTGTCCTGGAACTAGGTTTATAGACCAGGCTGGCCTTGATCTATCTGTCTCTGCCTCTTGAGTGCTGGACTTAAAGGCATGTGCCACCACCACCCTGTGCTTTCAGACTTTCTACATCAGGTGCCTGAACTGCAGAGATATTACCTTGGCTTTGCAAGGAGACACACACGCTAACTGTCCTGTGAGGAGTGGAGGCAGGCGCTCACCAGCTGAGACCATGGGCCCCAGGTTGCAGAGGTGAGTTCAGAAAGTGAGTAGAGCTGAGATATTTGATGACACTGAGAGAAGGTTGGCCAGGCACATGGCACTTCAGATCCTGCCTTTGGTGCTCTGTGTTATCAGGGCTGGGTGTGGTGTGGTTCAACATGAAGAATAACTCTCAAAACAGTCCTTAGACAGAGGGAGAGGTCCACAGATGAACCCAGGGGATATGTAAATCAGGCTGAGAAGAGGCTATGAAGGAGGAAGCCAACTCAAGAAGGGGGCTCCTTCTCTGGGAGCCCAGAGAGAAATGGGACACTCAAGAGTGTAAGTTCTAAGCTGAACTCCTCAGTGGGCATAGAGTACCCACCCATTATCCCTCTGCCTTCAATAATCAGTTCTTCCGCAGACCTAGTTGGAGCTGGGACAGGTTAAAGTGCTAGAGAGAACCTGTTGGTTGGAAACTGCTGCTGCTTCTCCTGCCCCCCCCCCACTCCTGCTTCCTCCGCCATGTGTGCTGGAGCCAGCTGCCAGCGGACTCAGCTCCACTTCCTTTACCTGTGTTCTGTGACCTCACCCCCTTTTCTCCTGGCCTGAAGGAGCAGATGAAGTGCCGGGGATGGGAACGTTGGAGCATTTCAACAGAGCCCCCCACCTTTAATCTCGTGGACATCTGGTATCCTCGAGGCTTCTCTGTCTCTCCCCCTGGCCAGATGATCTTCCTGTCATTTGGGATGACCTGGGGGTGGGAGTATGAGATGGAGGGTGGCCACGCAGGGGTCTTGGCCCCAGGACCCTAAGGCCCCAGCCCCCACCCCCTCATGACCCCCACCTACATGGGTGCCATTGTAGATGCCAACTTGCACCAGCTTTCGGTTCTGCAGGTTCATGATACTATAGTTGGCAAACTTGCGGTCCCCATCCTCATTGAACTCCACACGGCCAGTCACTCCATCCGCATACTTGGAAGACATCAGTACCCTGGGAAGAGAGCATGGCTTAGAGCACCTGCTCTTATTGGCTTCTGAGCAGCCCAAGCTCCTGCCCCTTCTGCCCAGGTCTTAAGGAAATAAAGATTAGCAGATGGTATCGCCTCACACTGGGTGGACAACATGGTGCGTGCTTTGCAACACCAGATGGATATCACAGCTACAGCACCTGAGTGGGTCTTAGATGCCAGACCTCGTGTCAAGGGCTTCTCTGGGTTAGGATATATGATTGTCAAAGCCACCACCCTGGTTTTACAGGGGAGGCAGAACCCCATAGGATCTCAGGCTCTCTTGCCATCCAGTGGTGGAACTAGATTTAACCTGCTCCAAGATCAAGCCACTGGGTGGCTTACCTGGCTCTATGTTTGCTCACTGGAACATATCAGTGAACTCGTGCACATACAACCCAAATGCAGGGGTCACCCCTGTGAGTGTGCTTGTGGCATACAAGTCATGTTCCTCTTTGAGTTTCTGTGTGCATTCATTGGTCTGTGTGCAACATATAACTTCATGGATGCATGGGGACCTGTGGTGAGCACCGTGGACACTGGCTCTGGGATTAAGTTCTGCCGCAATTCCCTTGGTCAACCTTGAATCTCACATTGTCCATGGATGCCTACTCTGGATTTCTGAATCCTTAGAGGGTCCCAGACCCCACCTGCAGCAAGAGCTTTCTTCTAGGGCACCAGGCACTGGGAAGTGAGGTAAATATCTGTGGTGTAGGCAGGCTGAGGGGGAGAAGTGGAGGCAGTCACAACTCAGTGACGGCAGAGGCAAGGGCACTTGTGGAAAAAGGAATGATTGTCACAGCAAAGTCAGAGGATATGGTGCTAGGAATGTGGACAGGCGACGGAGGTGACTATTCATAGTATGTCCTAGACAAGACTGGCTGGAAGCCAGGCGTGGGGTCCACGCCTTCAGTGCACTCGGGAGGCAGAGGCAGGGGGATTTCTGTGAGTTAGAGGCCAGCCTGGTTTACAAAGTGAGTTCCAGGACAGCCTCCAAAGCCACAGAGAAACCCTGTCTCAAACAAAACAAAACAAAACAAAACAAAGCAAACCAGAAACAAACAAAGGCTGGCAGGACCACTCCTGGAAGAGTGAACCCGTGCTTAAGGACAGCCCTTCATCTGGGGCCGTGGTAGAGTATGCCTTTAGTCCCAGCACTTGGGTTGCAGAGGCAGGCAGGGTCTCTGCAGAGTGAGATCCAGGACAGCCAGGACTACACAGAGAAACCCTCTCAAAAAAAAACCAAAAAACAAAACAACAAAAAACAAAAACAAATCAAACAAAACAACAACAAAAAAACCCCAAAATCCAAACACACACACACACACACACACACACACACACACACACACACACACACACACACGCGCGCGCACACACACACACGCACACACACGCGCGCACACACACACACACACCGCCCCCAGCCTTTCCCGCCTCCTAAGGGATGACTCCTCCCACCTACTGAGAGCAACCCCGCCCACCTTTTGAACAGTGGTCCTGTCTTCCAGATGTTGGTGTTGCCCACGCAACCCCGCGGAGGGTCGGTGATGTTCTCTTTCTCTAGCAGCTCGTGAACAGCCTGTGCTACCACGCCCACGGCGTCGCTGATGTGGGCCGACTCGTTCTTGCCGTTGATGAGCTGCAGTCCGATGATGCCTGCGCGACCCCGCAGTTTAGAGACTAGATGGGCCTTCGGCCCCAGGCTACCCCACAGCCCAGCACTCACCGTCTGGGGCGTAACGCAGGGCGTTCCCCGAGATCTCGCGCTCCCCCACCAGCCACACGTACCCAGAACCCGTCATGTTCAGCATCGCGGCTGCGCGGTACACGGTGGCAGCGTCGTCCTCGCTGTGGGGCAGAGCCGGGTGACGAGACAGGACTCCAGCTCTCCCTACCCCCGGCTACAGCCGAGCGTGCCTACTCCCACCACCCTTTCTGTTGCCAGGCCCGGAGGTCTACACAGGAGATGAGGCTGGACCCAGGGCTTTTCCAGTCTTCAATTGCTGGCCTCCCGCCCTTAGGAGGCAGGAATAGGGTACAGGATGACTTTCGGATAATGAAGGCTCACTGTTGGGCACTTGCTCTGTGCTCCTAAAGCTTTGCCGGAACCATCTCAGCATCCTTAAGGGGAAAGTGTTTGGATCAGGATGGAAACCAAGACACAGCAGTGGTAAGTGGCAGAGTAGGGTCTGTGCCTGGACAGCTCACTCAGTACCTGTGAACCAGTGAGCTCTAGAAAAGGTATTCAAAGGTGTGAAATTACAAGGTGAGGGCTCTGGACTGAGTAGATGCCGGTAGGATCCAGTGCCCTAGGTGCTGGGCTGAGCAGCCTGAAGATATGATGGGACAGAAGAGAGATTCCTCTCCAGTAGGTATGTCCCTGACATCCAAGGCCAGGGCCACCAAGACAAGCCCCACCTCACAGGGCCATATGGTCCTTAGTACTTGAGGTGTCCTCATAAGTAATTCCTGTGGACAGTGAAACAGGGGACCTAGGTGTTCTGGGGCTCCAGTGGCCACTAAGCGTCCCCTTTCCAGCCTGCACCTGTTAGACTCTTCCATTCAAGGCTGAACCATGACTGGCACTTTGCTTCTGCAGTGCATGTTTAGTAGGGACAGTGAAACCGAGTGGATTACCTGATACTGGGCTATTTTTTATGTGCATTAATGTTGACTCCATGCATATATGTGTACCAAACAAGTGCCTAGTACCTGTGGCAGTCAGAAGGTGGTGTCAGAGCCCCTAGAACTGGAATTTTGAATGGTTGTGAGTCACCGTGGGTGCTGAGAACTGAACCTGGGTCCTCTGCAAGCACAGTGCCATCTCTCTAGCCCTTATTGGGTTATTTTTATACCAGCTGATTCATAACCGAAATAACCCCCACTGTCCCAAAAATCCTGCTCCCAACTTTCTCAACCAAAAGAAATGCCCTAAATGGCAATTCTACTGGTGAGTGAAGGCAACACTAAAGACACGGAGGCAGTACCTCATCAAGAACATAGGCCAGAGCCAAATGTGGTGGCGCATGCCTTTAATCCCACCACTTGGGAGGTAGAGGCAGGTGGATCTCCACAAGTTCAAGGCCAGCCTGGTCTACACAGCAAGTTCAGAAACATAGAGGGAGAGCCATCTGGAGAGATGGCTCAGAGGTTAAGAGCACTGACTGCTCTTTCAGAGGTCCTGAGTTCAATTCCCAGCAACCACATGGTGGCCCACAATCATCTGTCAAGATCTGGTGCCCTCTTCTCTCCTGCCTGCATACTTGCAGGCAAAACACTGTATACATAATAAATAAATCTTTAAAAAAATTTAATAAATAAATCTTCAAAAAAAGAGATAAGGAAAAAAAAAGCATAGAGAGAGCTGGGCATTGGTGGCGCATGCCTTTAATCCCAGCACTCGGGATTTAATCCCAACACTCCCTGTCTCAAAAAAAAAAAAAAAAAAGCAAAACCAAAACCAAAGAGAGACCCTGTGTCAAAACAAACGAAACAAAAGAAAATGTGACAGCGGTGCAGTGCACTGAATATGGTAGAGATCACCCAGCACCACATGTGTCAAGGAGCATGTCTGACGTCAGCCATACCCACCAAATCAGACAGAGAACTCCATCTCTCCAGCAGATCTACACAACGTCGCTTGGTGGAATGATTGTGATCAATGAAATGCCTATAGACGAAAGGTCTGATCAATCCAGCAAACCTCATCAGACCATTTTATGGAAGTAGCGATGCCAATAAAGACAACATGAGGAAAATAAGCATGAAAAGTTTTGGAAATGAATTTTGTGTATCCTATTGTGTACACAATCGACAAAACAATGAGGTCAATTTAATGAAGTCTGCCAACCAGCCTAACCTCTATCATGAAGAAGGAGCCGAAATGTGGAGCCTCCCTCAGTTAACATACACTAGCTTGATGTTCCACAGGTTCTTCAGGGTTTAAAGAGCAGTGTGAGTATGGATCTGACTCAGTATGTGTATGACATGCAGTGGAGTGCAAGGGTATAGATGCATGAATACAGGCCACGCTAATGTGGGCATATTTGTATGTGAATGCTGTGTGCATATGTGCTGTGTATTCAGTGCACTAATGGGCGGTGTTCACACAACTCCTATTCATGTTAGTACCTCCACCTACCACGACCCTCCTTCGGCTACCTTCTTTGCTAGAGCCATGTCTGACAAGCCTGTCTTTAACCCTTGGGTACTCCACATGGAGAGGCCCTTCTCACCCTATGTCTGAAGAAAGGGGAGACTCCCTTCAGCTGCAGTGAGTGGCACTGGAATTTATTGGCTGTGAAGTGGCCAAGTGTCCACTGCTGGGGCCTGGGTGTGGTGGGATTCTATGAAGGGCTGTTCTTTGCCTTGTGTCCTGCTCACCCTCAATATAATGCATAAGCCAAGCAGGACTACTTGGCTTTGTCCATTACAAAAGCACCCGACAGCTGAGTAGGTATGTTTTAAAAGCATGGCTTCCTTAAGTAACCTTGATCTTAAGAAAGTCTTCTTGAGCCAGGCGGTGGTGGTGCAGGCCTTTAGTCCCAGCACTCGGGAGGCAGAGGCAGGCAGATAGATCTCTGTGAGTTTGAGACCAGCCGGGTCTGCAATAGCTAGTTCCAGGACAGCCTCCAAAGTCACAGAGTAACCCTGTCTCCTTCTTGCCTGACTGCTATGTATACTCATTTGCCCACCGTCCTGAACATTCTTTTATCCAATTTGAATAAATCTCCCTCAAGCCTTATGATGAGAAGTATAAACAATCAGAAGACAGGAAGGAGTGGTGGGCCTTTTCCTGAGCAGGGCTTTCCTTGGGCATCCGGGTCTGTCCGGCTCCCTTTTGGGGGGCACACTTCTCTCTCTCCCACTCCCTCCCCGTGATAGGGCCTCACGGAGCTGAATCTGGCTTTGAACTTGCCAAGTAGTTGAGAATGGTCTTGAACGATTGATCCTCCTGCCTCCCGAGTGCTGGGATTACAGGTGTGCACCATCATACCTGGCTTTATGAGGTGCGGAAAATGGGCCCGAGGGCTTTGTTCATGCTAGGTAAGTGTTCCATCAGCTAAGCATCATCCCTAGCCCCATATGGATGTATTCTTAATCCATTCTTTAAAAGCCGTGGACCATCCCTCACAGCATTAGGAAGGTTGAGAACCACTGAGCTAGATGAATAGCAAAGGCAGTGGTCCATGATTCTGCAGTGTGTCTTTGTACCATTAGGTGCCTGCCACACAGTGTGTGTGTGGTGGTAGTTGAACAATTGGCACAGGCTTGCTGATGCTCCTTCTGGTGGAGTTGGTGAAGCTAAGGACATCATTCTGCGCCAACATCTGCCCGCTGTCACCCTCGGAGTGGGGCAGCTAGTCCTAACCCTGCCATCTGAGAAAAAATGATCTGCTTTGCTGTCTGGGTCCTGTTTGCCACACCCTGCAACCTGTGCACAGTGAGTGGTGTGTACCCAGCTGTGTACACAGACAGTCTGCTGGCTGAATCTACAAACTGACATCTATCCTGTGCCTGAACATGGTGGTTCCTTCCTGGCAGCAGCGCAGCAGGAGTTGGGATATTTTCCTCCAAGGTGGATGACATGATGTTTTTTCCTCCACTTTGCTGGAACCCAGCAGATCTGGGCAGACTATGGACCAAATCCACCTGGACCTCCCTGTTGTCAGTGGGACTGCCCCACTACCTGTCCCATTCTTCCTTGCCATAGGTCTTAAGCTCTATCTAGTCTCTCCCGTCACAGGAATAACTGGTTATTTACAAATAGGTGATTTTACTGTGGACTCTTTTGCAATATTTACATTGGTTGGGAAGCAGGTCCTGTCCATGACCAGCCTGAGTTTCATGAGTCTCCATCAGTGGTTTTGGACTTCGGGCTCACCTGTACACCTGCATATCGCTTTGCTGGGCTCCTTCTCTGTCCTCAGCCCTCAGGATATTTACATAGCTATGTCTCCTAATCTCCCGGCTTCCTAGCATTGTATCTCCAACCCTTAGGTCCTATGTGACTGCAAAAGGTGAGAATCCAGGGAAGGATGGACAGAGGATGGGAGTTGCCTAGGCTACCAGGTGAGTAGGAGGATGGTGGGGTGGAGTTCAGCTCTCGGTGAATTTTCTTTTTCAAATTGAAACTCTTTTGCTCACTGGTGCCCCAGACCTAGGCCAGATTTTGGACTTGGGCCCCAGGTAGCATCACAGTGATGTGATAAGGGACCCAGCCTACTCACCTAGCAGAAAGAATGATGACCCTGGCCTCCAATTCCCGAGCCTCCATCAGCAGAGCCGTCACGTTCTTGGTTCCCGGGTCAAACTGCAGCACCTTCTCCGCCTGTGGTGTGAGCAGGAGCATTAGCAGGTAGCTAGGAAAGGGAACATTGTGCCTCAGTGGCAAGAGTGGGGCCAAAGCTGCTAGAAACCCCGAGGCAGCTGAGCTAGAGCTGCCGTGGCCTGTCCTTGCCACCTGCACTGTGCACCTGCCTCCTCACTCCTCGCTGGCCTGTCCTTGCTGCCTGTCCTTTCTTCAGCCTGCTCGACGTCCTGTACTCACGCTCTGCTCTTCTCTCTTTATGCTTGCTCCGGGTCTCTCTTTCCATCTCATTCCTGTCCTCATTTTTGCACTGAGCATGCAAGCTGAAGTGGACCGAGACTCAGAAAGAGACGTGCAGCGGACAGGAAATAGAAAAGTTTTGGAATGCAACTGGGAACAGAGATGGGGCTGACTTTTCCAAAACCTTGGGAGATCTCAGTTCAGACCTGATTCCTCTTGCTCCTCTAGGAGCGGCCCAGACTCTGAAGTGACCAGGTGGGCAGGCTCCCTCCCGGGGTTCCACTAGGAAACCCTGGCGGACCTGGAGATTCGCATGCACTTCCCAGAGCAGCGCCTCCTTGTGGCCGTGCTTATCTTGAGGATGCAGGCCAGGGACACGGCGGGTGGGTCATGGGCACCCACACCGCCCACCCCTGCCCTCTCCTGCCTGCCTGCTGCCTGCCTCACCACCTCTCTCTCTCCTCACTGCTCAGGCCTGCGGCTCGGCTCGGCGCGGTGGGGCCAGATAGCACCCAGTGGCTGAGGCACCGCAGGCCGGGACTCGCTAGTCGGTGGGTGGCGTGCACGTCCATGCATATATACCTTGGGTCCGCGCTTGTTGTCATAGGACAGTTGGTCGAGGTTTTCATAGTTCCTTTTTTTACTCTGATGAATAATGTGCACAGAGAAAATATGCAGACACAGAAGAAGATTATAAACGGTTGAAAATGACGGCGCTAAAGCAATCACACCACCTCCTCGGCACGTCTGCAGACGGGCACGTACCTGGAGCTCGCAAACACCGAGACCCGCGGTGGGGCTGGGGGCTGGAGTGGAGCTGAGGGTGGAAGGGACACAGGGACAGGGGCCACGGAGGCTCCCTGCCATGGAGCTATACTCTTGGAAACAGTCACTTTCAGCAGAGAGGACAGCCCTGTCCACGCCACCCTTAAGGGGTCCCGCCTGCCACCCCCACCCCTGGTCATGCACCTGCTGTGTGGCCCCAGCAGTACCCACCCCAACCCGCATCAGTCCTGAGTGAAAGAGGAGCAGCTTGCAGGGCCCTGTCCCCATGACCCTCCCACCCCCTCCCCCTTATTCTCCCTCCTGCTCGCTAGAGATCAAGGTGTCCTCTTCTCACTAACTGATAATGCTCACACCCAAATGCCCATGTTTGTGTCTGAGACTGAGTGTGATTGGATGTGTGTATGTATGCCTGCAGGGGTGATATGGCCCTGTCACCTTCACAGAAGGTAAATATATGACAGTCTGTGATGGAAGGACAAAATAGTCTATGTGCTTGGACGTGCGTGCGTGCGTGCGTGCGTGCGTGCGTGCGTGTGTGTGTGTGTGTGTGTGTGTGTGTGTTTAGGCTTGTAAAGCTTGTAGTTACAAGTAAAGATGAGCAGGTACTCAGGAAGCACTTGCATGTGATCGCCTTGGACAGTGCAGAGGTATATGGAGATAAGTGAGGTTAGTCTTTCTAAAAGGTGTGGCACGCCACTAAAATATCCAAGAATGGGAATGACAAGTGTTGTGTCTGTGCTTTCAAGTGTGTGAGCGGATAGCTGGGTGTGCAGAGATAAGGCTCATGACCATGTTGAGCACGTTGGTAGTTGTCTGTGTGGCTATGACAGCCAAGGCAGAAGTATGAAGGAACCTGCTAGATGCTGAGAGTGGAGCTCTGTCTTCGAAGAGGTGGAACCCTTGGTGCTAATAACCAGCCCTCCTTCCCAGACTCAATGGACTGCCATAAAGGATTCACTATGGGCCTGTCTCTAGCCTCAATCCGCACCCCCACCCCCCAAACCCCTCTACTCCCTCCAGAGGCCTATGGCACTTGGGTGTGGGAGACAATGGTTGGTGCTAAGTATGATGAGGCCAGCTATGATTTTGCAGGCAGAACATGCTCCCACCCATCTCCCTCCCCCACCTGCCTTTTGGGGCCCCTCCCCAGCCTGGACCTCCTCCTCTCTGCTACCTGAAAAGCACCACCTGGTTCTTGGTGCTCTGGGCCCTGGGACTGAGGTGGGGTCAGGGGCCAAATCCTTATTAGGCTGACAGGCATTGGTGAGGAAGGGCATAGGGGTCACTTTGACCCCCACCCCAAGTCCTGACTCTGGTCTCTGGCAGTTCTACAGATTGGGGGCCAGGCTGAGATGAGAGTGTATGTGTATCCTGGGATCAGTGTCTACAGGGATGCAGAGCTCAGCGCTGAAGTGGTGGGGGGGGAGAAGAGGAGGGAAGGGGCACAGTGTAAGCCTGAAAGGATAGCACAAGGTGGGGGTGAGTTGCAAATGATTGGAGCGTCAATTAGGGCCACAGGCAGCCACAGGCAGCCACAGGCAGCCACAGGCAGCCACAGGCAGCAGGGTTTTAGAAGGACAAGGCCTCTGTGAGCAAATGGATTGTATCCAAGCAGATAGAGGATCCCAGTGCTCTGGGGAGGAGACATGTTGGGGTGGATCACACTCTGTAGAGGGTGTTTCTGAGAGGTGGATAGGGCTTGTTATCTGGCAGAGAGGGGCTGAACGGTTCTTGAGTTATGAGTCTGATTGGGGCCTCAGCTGGGGTTAGGGAGGTCTGAAACAGTGGGGGTCGGGACAGGGGTGTTTGCAGAGCTCCAGGTGGTCCAGCCCTCGCGCAGCAGGGACTGACACGAAGGAGATTTCGACTAATGGCAAAAGCAAGTGAAATGAGCCGAGGACAGGCCGGGGCGGGCGCCGCCAGACGCAGTGGTGCTGAGCATGCAGGATGGAGAGAGAGTGTTCACAAGGAGCCACAGACATGGCATGGCCCGCCTGCTCCTGCTCAAAAAGGACCTCTCCAGGGCCAGGGCCTCACCTTGGACTCACGCTCCTCCAGCAACGTCTCCAGGCGCTTCTGCGCCGCCCGGCCCTCGTGGTCGTCGCTGACCAGCAGGATGATATGGTTCCAGTTGTAGACGCGCATCATCTCAAACCAGACGCTGGACTGGTGAGAGTAGGGCGGCACGGTGCGTAGGAAGCTCAGGTGGATGCTCTGTGGGTGGGACCGGGAGGCTGAGGCAAGACCAGGCTAAGTAGGCTTTTCCCTCTCCCACTGATGTGCCCTTCCCCTTCCCTCACAGCATCTACCGTGAGAGCAGAGGCTTGGCATTTTCCCAGCAGCACCCTGACATGGATGAAGAGGCTCTGTTCCTAGGGTGACTGCCACCTTCCCATCAGCACCTTCCTGGAAAGGCTGACCATGAAAGATTCTCCAAGACCTCAATGGGCCTAACGCGGTGCTCTCATCCATTTCAATAGCTCTATTTTGGGCTGGGATATAGTTCAGTGGTAAAGCCTTTGCCTAGTGCAAATATGGCTCTGGGTTCTATCCCAGGCACTGGTAAGGAAATAACAACTACATCTACAATAAGTCTTTCCCCCAGAATCCAGAGACTGTGGATTACTGGTTCCTTTGCTGCTTAAAATACTCCAGCTGCCAGGGACTGTCTGTGTCTATCCAAGTTATGTTCCTGTGACTTACACTGCTCTTGGTCCCTTGAGGCTTCTAGGTTAGTTGTTTGTTTTGTTTTTGTGTTAGTGTTTTTTCCAGTTCCCTCGTGGTGGCCAGGGGCAGTGCTTTGGAGTAAAAGAATGCACACTGCCTGTGCCACTGGCTGCAGGCAGGTTGCATCACAGTCGGCGCTGCAGATTGGCTCTGAATGGTCTTGCTGGTTTGTGTGATGGACAGAGGGCTGACTCTGAGTTGGGATCACCAGGGACCAGAATGTGGCTGTGATGTTTGGCCCACTGTTGGCCACACACAGGCCCAATGAGTTTGCTTACGGTCAGTCCCTACATTGGTTCAGTTGTATGGGGCCTCCCAGCTTTTTGTGTGTCCCTGGCTACCTTGCTTCTTCTGGTCATTCATCTCTTTTACACATGAGGGTAAAAGTGTTCCAGAGGAAAAAATGGCCAGAAGGCATAGGATGAGAGCCTGTTCCTCATTGGCGTGGGAAGAGTGACTTAGGTGCCTTGGTATGTAGGGCCCTTGATCTCACTTTGATCCCCTCCCTTTGGGGGCTCTCCTACAAGAGTCCCCTCTGGCTCCTTTTTCATCACTGAAGGGCAGACTCATCATGTTCTTGGGCCTGAATGACCAGTCTCCCTGCTTTAAGGCAGCTTTTTCGGGGACTATAGGCTCTGGGCAGGGAGACTCTGGAGGGTGTAGGGAGACCTTGAGGCCCACTGCCCAGCCCACTAGCCCTCTGGCTGAGCCCAGGCACTAACTGGTTGACCTCGAATGGCTCCTGGATGCCTATAGTCTTCTTGAGTCTACAGGATATGGGGAGCAGACTTTGGTGCCTGTTGGGCCACTGGGTGGCTGGGTTGCATTCCAGTTGATAGGTCCTCACAAAATCATGAAAAACTAAAGATTGTATGACCTAGAACAAGTTCCCTGTGTCTCTAGGCTGTGGTTTTCTACAACTCAGTAGCTACTTTTCAGCTTTTGATCTCAACTGGATGGAGGCTATCCCAGCCTTTAGGCCACAAGACCTCTGCAGAATGCTGAGCTGAGCTCCTTTAGTCCCTGAGACATGAATCTCTGCCACAGGCTGCCTGACTACCCTGTCTGCCACCCTCCCATGTGCATTTCAGGTGTCAAGGCCAGGGTTCACAGCATCCCTCTGAGTGCTTCTCCATCCAGGCATCTGCTTCTCCTAGAAACTTCTCTCCAACTCTTTTACTACTGTGTCCAAAGCCCGCTTGTTCTAGGAAGCTCCCTGTTTACTCCGTTTTCTAGCCCACAAAGCCTTCTTCTTCCCAAAGGGCATGCTATTGGTCTTTTCAATTGTTATAAGGGACCAACCTGAGTATGTGTGACTGTTTGAGCATCTGTGAGTATGCAAGTGGAGGGCGGGTGAGGATGCTAGTGCTGGGTGAGAGGGTGTATGGGACTGTGATAGCGTGAGCACACGGGGACTGAGTGTGCATGTTAATATGTGGTGAGTATGGATACATATGAACATGTATGTGACTGAGTTGTCATAGGCAGGCATGTCAGTGTGCTCAAGTATGTGATTCAGTGTGAGGTATGAGTGAATGTGTTACTTAAGGTCCCTGGGAGGCAGCCTGTGATCTAAGCATCCCACCCCATCTGTATCCAATGCCCAGTGCCAACGTACGTGGACCAGCTACATGTGGCCCTGGAGTTTCTTGGAGCTGACCGTGAGGATAAAAAACAATTGGGTGTGAGTCTGATGGTCAGGCTTACCTTGTCAGAGTAGATGGACATTCGGGTAGTCAGTCCCAGAACGGGGATCCTGTAGAAGCCAGCTGTGTAGGAGACGGGGGTGGGAGTGAAGTGGTCGTTGGGGGTAGGCGGGTGACTAACTAGGATAGCGTAGACCTGTGAATGCAGGAGACAGAGTCAGCTCTGTGAGGCAGAATGGACATTATTATGCTAGGGTTTGAGACCCGGAAGTGTCAGGACCAGCAGGGCAGGGGTTCCAGATGATACCATTTGTGCATATATCTATACATCCAAGAAACAGGGAAATGAGCCAAACCACAATGCTCTGGTAATAAACCAGGTGTGGAGAGGGAGCAGCACTGAGCAAGACTCCAGGGATGTAGACCACACACACATACACCCACACACACACACACACACACACACACACACACACACACAGAGTTGGCAGATCCTTGCTCAGCCAGTCCTCTCTGACCATGGCGTGCCTCTTGTAAAGTGAGGAGGGGGGCAAGTTTCTGAGCAAAACTCTGGCATGGCCTCTATATTCTGGGATGTGGGGACTGGTTCTTACGCCCCTCACCATGACACCCAGCCTGCATCCTTTCGGTGACACTAGTGCATGTCGGCATGCATGTGACAATGTAAGTGTTCATGAACACATGCTGGAATATGTATGCACTATAAGCATCAACACGTCCATGTTTATATATGTCTATCATAATGGAGTCAGGGTTGCTATGTGCATCGAGCATACAAAGCAGCGTGCCCACGGATGTGCAAATTTGTGTGAGTGAGCATGTGCAGTTGATTGTGTCATGTTGAGATGCAGTGTGTGCTGGTGCAATGTTCATGTACATGTGAGGGAGCAGACATGTTCATGGATGTAGCATGTCCTATGAAAAGAGTGTATGAACAGCCTTGGCCCAGCCCCTGTCCTCCTCTTACATAAACTGGTGCACTGCAGTGACCCTCATATGGCTTCATTAGAATTCAGCAACCAGCTCTGCCAGGGGCGGACAGTTTCAACAGCAACATGTCCTCCCCTGCAGCACACTGAGCTCGGCTCCCACACTGTGCCTTGGTGTCTCTGGCATGCGCAATCCTCACTCACTCCCACCCCTGCAGAGCCTGCTTCCTCTGGCACCTGGGCCATCCATTGCAGACTCCTGAATGGGGGAAGGGAGAAGGGGTAAGGAAAGAAACAAAGATGGCCCCAGGCCTCATCCAGTCAGTACCTTGAAGTGCTCCTCCATTTGTGCCCAGAATGTCTGGACCCGCATTGACTGGATGGAACAAATCACTAATGATAGTCACATGGCAACACACATGGTCCTTCTGAGGACCAGTCCAGGTGACCAGCTGGGGGAACCGGCAGACACAGATGTTTGTCCCAAGCCTCTCCAGGTGCCAGTTGGCTTGGAGTGGTCTAGTAAGGAGATTGAGAAGGACCAGGGAAGGATGGAATGAAACCGGGACAGTGAATGGATGAGAAGCAAGAGAAAAGGGAAGTAGTGGTCACCTGGCTGGAGATGAGGTCCTCACACACTGACAGGGCCATCTGTATGGCGTTGGGCTTGTGGGTGACAGAGGTGGCATTGAGCTGTATCTTCCAAGAGCCGTGTCGCTTATTGGCCTGGTTCACGGCCTCGCGGAACATCTGCTCGTGCTTGCGCGTGCTCAGCACGGCGCCGATGTTGACGATCTTGGGGTCGCAGGCGGCACGGGCGAAGGAGCAGGAAAAAAGCAGGGCGAATGTCAGCAGGTGCATGGTGCTCATGAGCTCCGGGCGCGGCGGGCCTGGCTCTGGTTTGCGCGAGTGCGACGACCCCGGTGTACGACCCGCGGGCCGCTCAGGCGGTCAAGCACCCGCGGGTCCTCCAGGAGCCTGGGGCGAGCGCGACGGACGCTGTCCGAGGTGCTGAAGCGTGTTTGGCGCTGCTCGAACACCCGCGCGGAAAAGAGGAAAGGACAGCGGCGCGGGCTGAGCGACTGATCCCGACGCTGCGGCGACTGCAGCAGCTGCGGAGTCATGAGCGGGACCTACGCGTCCTACCCCTCCCACCGCCCCCGCTTCCTGACGCTGCCGAGTCGAGCGCGCGCCTCCTGCCGCGCGCGCCTGCGTTGGCGTGAATGCTTTGAGTGCGCGCGAGCGAGCGAGCGAGCGAGGAGCGCTCACGAGGGTGAGTGCACGCGCGTTAGCGTTAAGCGACCCAGGGACAGTCACCCGTGTGGTCCCAGACCCTCAACAGCTGAACTTGGAAGGCTAAAGGGTTTTCCTATCACCGCGTGCTGCTGCATCCTTGCGTGTATTTCAACAGGAGGGGATGTGAGCTGTGCATGCTTGCCTGTGCGTGCGCGTGTAAGTCCTTACCCATAGTTTGTAATGCTTTGGGACTTGATTCTTCCAAGGACAGGGAGAGGCCCTATCACTTATAGACCTTTGGGGGAAGGACATTGGTGCCCCCCTCCAGACAGGGCCCAGTAATGTAGGACAGAGTTGGGCACATCTGTAATCTCAGCACGCTAGGAGACCGAGACAGGATTGCCTGGAGTTCAAGACCAGCTTGTGCTACATAGTAAGTATCAAGCCAGCTAGTGAGGTGGAGGTGGGGGTGGTGGGGGGGGGGGGGTAGAGGGTGGGGTAGCCACACCCTCTTGGATATGTGATTTGAACTTCCCTCTGGAGGTTAAGAATTGGTGTGACATTGGCTGTCCTACTACAGAGTGGTACCTTCTAGGAAACCCGAGGAAGACCAAGGATAGAGTGAGCTGTTTGCAGCAGCAAAAACAAGGCTAGACATCAGGCAGCACAGCAGGCTCCTGTCTGTCATGTCTGAGCTAAGTATTCGTATTTCCTGCTTCTTCTCTTAGACTTCTCTAACGCGTTGCCAGGTCCTGCTCCCAGCTGTTAGTTCCCAGAGCTCCTCTTGTTCCTCCAGGCCTGGTGATCCTAATTCTTTGTCCCTCTTCAGCCCTATAGACTACAGCCCTTCCCAAATTCAAAGAACAGCTGAAGCCCCACCCCTGCTGGTGACATCACTATTTCCAATAGCAACCAAGGATTTTGCAGGCTCCACTGTAAATGCTTCCTAGGGGACAAAGCAGGTGGTCTCCACACCTAAGTGCTGAGCAGTGCAGGGGGGAATCCTGGACCATCAGGTTCCTCTTGCTAAAACTGTCTTCCTGGAGCAGATGACAGGCAGGCTGGTGGCATTGTCTGAGCACCCCTGTCTTGACCCCCTTTCTTCTCTCTGCCACCTGGAGGTTACATGCCTGCATACTATGTTCTGGCATTGAGGAACACAGGGGAAAGAGCTCCAGCCTCAGGGCCCTGGTGCTGCAACAGTTTTCAGGAGGCCTAGAACTGACACCATCTGCAGATGAGTTGGAGCCACCTCCAGATGTCTATTGCTTCTGGCAAGTCAGGTCCTGGAGACTGTGTAGAGAGTTCCTCCATGACTGGGCAGGAGCCTCCAGTCCACCCCATGCCCCTAGGGGGGCTGGACACTGCTTCTACAGGCACCGTAGAGCTTACTGCTGAATATTCAGAGATCAGGAAGCTATTCTTTCCAACCAGGAATCTGAAATTGACCATGGTAGAGTTACTTATTTATACCATAGAAGACTGACAAGCAATGGGGCTTCCCTCCCCACTTTCTAAGAGCCCATTTCCCAGCATACAACTGCCCCTCTCACTCAGGCTGTGGGTCCTCAATATTTTGGTCTAAACTCCTTGGGAAGGTCCCAATAGTGAGGACAAGGAGGAGGCCTACCTCACCCATCATCTTTTTTTTTTTTTTTTTTTTTTTTTTTTTTTTTTTTTTTTTTTTTTTTTTTTTTACTCTGCTCCTAATTATTCTTTGGGGTCTTCTTCCATACCCACCCCACCCCCACCCCTGTCATGGCTGGCTGCAGGCATGGAAGATACAATCTTGCTGCAATCACAGACTGACTGACTTGGGTTGGGACCTCTCTAGGTCCCAGGAAGACAAAGGCTGTGAACATGACCAAAAATGATTAGGAGTGTCC
The DNA here is from genome assembly GCF_003668045.3 of Cricetulus griseus. Classification (NCBI taxonomy): domain Eukaryota; kingdom Metazoa; phylum Chordata; class Mammalia; order Rodentia; family Cricetidae; genus Cricetulus; species Cricetulus griseus. Next base: position 136,671,633 of record NC_048599.1, read on the forward strand.
TGTGGTGGGTGCCCAGGTTGGGATTGAGGCCCAGTTCTGCCCCTAGGCCACTGTGGCAAGTCCTGCTCTGCAAAGAGCACATGGGAAGGAGGCCGTGGATGCTCTCGATTCTCTCCATGCTCATCCTCTGCTTAGGCCATTGCAGCCCTATCATGAAGGGGGTTTCCCTTTCAAACTCCTAGTTTAAATCTATCAGACACAGGGCCCATTGACCTCAGTTCATGGAAAATATGGATTGAAGCTGGGTGGAGCAGTGCTTGCCTTTAATTAAAAAACAAAACAAAACAAATGACAACAAAAAACAAACAAAAACCCAAACAGCAAATATGGAATTGTAGATTTTTTTTTGTTTTTTTTTTTTGAGTTTTGGGTTTGTTTTGTTTTGTTTTGTTTTGTTTTGTTTTTGTTTGTTTCTTTGAGACAGGGTTTCTCTGTGTATCCCTGGCTTCCCAGGAACTCACTCTGTAGATCAGACTGGCCTCAAATGTAGAAATTCCTTGCCTCTGCCTCCCAAGTGCAGGGATTAGAATCATGTGCTGACACTACCTGGACAAATATGAATTTATTAGCCAATCCAGACTGGCCCATTGGGTTCTGCCCTCGTATCTCAGATCAGAAGATGGGATAATAAAGGGGCTCTGCATTCTCTCTAGAGGTGAATTCCTGCAGCCTAGGCTCAGTGTCAACTATAGATACATTTTTACCAAGCAGCAGTCAGTTTCCAAGGAAGAAGCTAACAGTCCCCAAACAGAGCCATATGCAGACGTCTCTACCCATACTGATCTGTGGGCAGAGGATAGGCCTTTACCTGATGCTCAGCTGCTGGAGGCCACTTCTGCTTGGACTGGGGGTTGGGGAGAGCCAGCAGTAGGCCTGGCCACTAGGTAAAGTGATCTGGGGCAGCCAAGGGCCTCACAGAGAACAGCCAGTTACCAGCAAGAATTCTGAACCAGCCTGTATCATCTCCTGACCACCATATCAGTCTCCACTGTTCACTGCCTGGCTCCACCACCACCCCTCCTCCCTGTCCCTGTCCTCTCTGACTCTGCATGTAGAGAAGAAAGTCCTAGAACTTTGAGTGCTCCAAATGTCAAGCTTATGGTTATCACACTTTTTGAAATAGGCATAGAGCAAAGGATTCAGTCCTTAGGTGTCATTTCAGGATCTCTGCTACTGCAGACTTGGTGGTTTGGGCTGCCTTCTTCATGCCACATGTCAAATCAGCCAACTGGAAAGAATGTCCTCTTAAGGGTTGACTGGAAGCTCTCCCTTCTCTGGTTAAGGCTATTAAAGATAAAGGTAACAAGGCCTCTTTCCCCAGAAGCAGAAGTTCATGTGTATGAGAGTATGTGTGCACACTATGTATTTATATGTGGGGATGCACATGTGTGTGTAGTGCATTGTGTATGTATTCATGTATATGGGTACATAGGTGTGTGTTTGTGTGTGTGTGTGTGTGTGTGTACCTACATGTGTGTAGGCCAGAGGTCAACATATGGTGTCTTTCTCAACCACTCTCCACATTATTTTTTAATATGTGTGTATGACTGTGCAGGCATGTGGAGATCAGAGGACAATTTGTGAGAATTGATTCTATCCTTCCATTGTGTGAGCCCCAGGAATACAGCCTAGGTTATCAGGATTGACTTGGCAACAAGCACCACTGAGCCACCTTGCCTTTCAGCTACCTTTTTTTTTTTTTTTTTTTTTTTTTTGAGGCAGGGTCTCTCGATGAGCCTGAAGCTTACCAATTTGACTAGACCAGCTGACCAGCAAATCTCTAGGCTCCTACTGGACCTAGCATCCATAATATAACATTGCAGGCACATGCCAACATGACCTGCTTTTTTATGTGGGTCTGGGCCCCACGCTGAAGTCCTCATGCTTGCACATAAGCACTTCACGGGCTATTATCTACCCAGCCTCTGGCCGTTCTTGTAAGTAGGTCAGAAGCAATGATGCTTTCACTTTAATTGGGATCTGTATAAAGGGATGTTTTTACTTTAGTGTCCTGGCATCTAGGTCCTAGAAAAAGATGCTGCTTAAGCTTTTACAAACCTTTCTCTTTGTAACTGGATGGGCAGGGTGAGCCCCCATTGTCTCCTTTGCTGGCAATCTGGAGTGTTGCCAGGAGGGTACAGTAGTGCAGTTAATATTGCACTACTGGGTACTGGGTTTACTTATTAGGGGTGCTCAGGTCCAACTTTAGAAGAAATTTCCAGGACTCCCCAGGAAAACCATTCACACTTCTGATTAAGACAAATGCTGCTCTGTGTCCCTCATTGGAGCTCCTGGAGTCCTTTTGCTCCTCCCACTCATTTAAATGATGCCACAGCTTCACATTTCCTGGGGGCTTGCCAGGGCTCTCTCCTCTGCTAGGGCTGGAATGATGGCTCAGTGTTGGCTAGTTTCAAGTCAACTTGACATAAGCTGGAGTCATCTGAGAGACGGTAACCTTGGTTAAGAAAATTTCTCCCTAAGATCCAGCTATAAGGCATTTTCTTAATTATTGATTGATAGGGGCGGGCCCAGCCCATTGTAGGTGGTGCCATCCTTGGGCTCTGTAAGAGCCCAAGGGTCCTGGGTTCTATAAGAAAGCAGTCTGAACAAGCCATTAGGGGAAAGCCGGTAAACAGCACCCCTCCACAGTCTCTGCATCAGCTCCTGCCTCCAGGTTCCTGTCCTATTTGAGTTCCTGTCCTGACTTGCTTCAATAGTGAAAGTGTAAACCAATTAAACCCTTTCCTCCCCAGTTTGCTTTTAGGTCATGGTGTTTGATTGCAGCAATAGAAACCCCAACTAAGACAGTGGTTAAGAGCACTTGTTGCTCTTTACAAGACCCTGGTTCAGTTCCCAGACACATAGTGGTTTATATAATTATCTGTAACTCCAGTCCCAGGGGATCCTAAGCCCTCTTCTGATCACCACAGACACCAAGCATGCATACATATGTATGGTGCACACACATACAAGTAGGTAGAAAACTCATACAGATAGAATAAGTTACGTTTTTTGAGAGACGAGGTCCTTCTTTTATTTTAAGATTTTTATTTATTTATTGTGTATACAACATTCTGCTTCCATGTATATCTGCACACCAGTAGAGGGCACCAGATCTCATAACGGATGGTTGTGAGCCACTATGTGGTTGCTGGGAATTGAACTCAGGACCTCTGGAAGAGCAGTCGGTGCTCTTTACCTCTGAGCCATCTCTCCAGCCCTGAGACAGGGTCTTTCTATGTGGCCCTGGCTGGCCTTGAACTCACAGAGATCCACCAGCACACACAGAGACTGGACAATAAATGATACAGCTAGCTCTCCCAGGACTTGATAATTATCCCAATCTTTTTCAGGGTCCTCTAAAGATGCTGTCACCCCCAGACAGCAGAAAGTAATTTTAAGAACACAATGCCCACATTCCCAAGAGGTGGGTGGGCAGTTTCTGGATTATGGATATTTTTCATTGTTTAGGGAAATTGGTTACAAGTTGTTATTGGTAATGGTCAGAAAAAAAAAAAAAAAAAGCTGACCGGTTGTGGTGGCACATGCCGGTAGGATTTGCTGAAGGAGGCAGAGGCAAGAGTATCACAAGTTCAAGGCCAGCCTGGGCTACACATTTTGCCAGGCATTGGTGGAGCACACCTTTAATCCTAGCACTCGGGAGGCAGAGGCAGGTGCATCTCTGTGAGTTCGAGACCAGCCTGGTCTACCAAGCGAGTTCCAGGACAGGCTCCAAAGCAATACAGAGAAACTCTGTCTCAAAAAACCAAAAAAAAAAAAAAAAAAAGCTGAACAAAGATTAGATTCATGGATCTTGTTCTAAAAAGAAAAAAGGGGGGATACAGAAATAGAATAAAAGGGTAGATTATTGAATCTACTTTTAAACCAAAAAAGCAACTACTAGTTTTAAATATCTTACAATGGCTTGGATATTTGTATATTGTATATTGTATATGAAATTGAGGTTATTTTATTGTACTGTATGTTTGTTATAGAAATGTTAGGATAAAAAGCAACTATTAGCTTTAAATATTTTACATTTAAGGTTATTTTTGTTAGAACATACAGTACATACATTTCTAATTTTGTTTAAGGCATTGTACTTATACAGTTCACTTAACAGTGAAATGTAAATTTCTCATCCTTGAAAGTTATTACAAACTATCTAGAATAATAAAGAAATGTAGGTAAATAGTTACCTATTATAATCAAACTTGTAGTCATGTTTTCAAGGTCAAACAGATATATTTTATTGTTTTTTTTTTTGAGACAGGGTTTCTCTGTGTAGCTTTGGAGCCTATCCTGGCACTCACTCTGGAGACCAGGCTGGCCTCAAACTCACAGAGATCCGCCTGCCTCTGCCTCCCGAGTACTGGGATTAAAGGCATGTGCCACCAATGCTCAGCTCAAACATATATTTTAGATAGACAGGTGGTCTTCAAACACTTCAGAGATCTATAGAATATGGCATTTAATATGATTTAATAATGTAAGTGTTATTCTTTTGTTTAAATTAGAAATTCAAGAGATGGACATGGACTATAGAGAGCACATTAACTGGTTTATTATAGGATGGAAGAGACAGGAGACAGAGTGATAAGGCTAAGTGTAGACAGGATCTCGGCCTCTTCGGTCTGAGGATTTAGAGGTTAGAAGTGATTGTGGCTGCTCTTTTGCTTCTCTGATCTTTCAGCATTCATCTCCATATCTGACTCTGGGTTTTTGTTGATAAAACTAATTAGGATCACACTTCAGTGGCTTATGAACATCTATAGTGGGATCTGATGCCCTCTTCTGGCATAAAGTCACACATCCACACAGAACACTCATATACGTAAAATAATAAATCCCAAAAAGAATTTCCCACAGTTTTCAAGTGAATTGACAGTACATTTGGATTTATAACAAAGTTATCCTTTTTGAGAGGAGCTATCTGTACCATTCTGTTATCTATGGTATTCATTCCCTACTCCCAGCTACATCAATCAAAGATGTCCAGTAAATTATAGGCAATAGTTTATAGCTTTACCCCATGCCATATATTTGTGGGTTTTCTTTTTTCAATAATTCCAGGTCTTTTATGTCAAGCAGGCGGTATCTTCATGAGATCGTCTGTGTCTACTTGATAGACGCCATCAAGATTAGGCATGTGGACAACTGTCATTCATGCAGGATGGAGACTTCCCAGTGTGGCTGCTTTGGCTTCCCCCACAATCCTGTTAAGAGTAATCCCTCATCTTTGCTCTACAAGCCTACTAAACTCATTGGTTCCCTAGTGTAAACTTTTGTCGAACTGAACTTTGGTTTGTTGTTGGGACCTTATAAGGAAAAGTAAATATCTCTCCAGGGAAGGAATTCTTGCAACCATCCTGTAATTTTAGCAGTTTGGCAGTGGACTCAGGAAGATCAGGAGTTTGAGTCTATCCTTGGATACATGAGACCATTAAGTGGAAGACGGACATGAGTGACAGAGTTAGGAGATGTGTGGGTTCCTAAAAGTGTGCCAACATCCCATTTCTCTTTGTATTGCCTTATGAGCTATTGTAAAATACTGGCCCCAGTGAAAAACCAGCTTGCTTCCATCTTAGCCTTAACAATCATCTTATAGCAAAGACAAACTAGGTTCATTCCTGTTTATGATTAAACTTTTATTTCTCAAGGATTGGGATATGCCTTGCCTGTAACCTTAACTACAAATGGTTCTATAAGTCCTGGTCCAGGAATGGCAACCATGTCTTTGTTTCAAAAAGTTGTTTATAACCATCTTGCAATTCTACCTTTGTTTCAAAATGTTGCTTGACTACCTATGACTACTTGTCTTGCCCACCTTGCAACCATGTCTTCGTTTCAGGAGGTCATTAGGACTAACGTGTTATGCTTATGTTCTTCTACCATAACCCCGTCTATTTTGTCCACCAATCCCCCATTTGAAAACCCCCTACCCCTTATCTATAAAAACCTTGTTTTCCTCATATCCAATTCTGAACTCTTGAACCCCACCTTAGGGGGAGGCAGCCCATGTACACGAATAAAAGTGCTTCTTTTAATTACTTGCTTGCTTTGATTAATGTGGCCACGATGAATTGGGTCACTGTTTTTTTTCCCTCCCATCTTTGGGATTAACACCAGCTTTTGTGATAAAGCATCAACCTTCTTCACTGACAGATACCCATGAAATCCAACATGGGACCTCAAGAAGTCTCACAAAGGAGTTAGATGGGAAACTATAACTGTGTTTTGGTGTCTGTGTCTCCTGAGGGTCAGAAGGCCCCTTCATGATTGTCTGACCCTGAAACTACAGATAGGTTGCTCCTGCTGTATCAGAATCTAAAGCAGCAGGATATTGTCCCGAACATGTGCACTAGGGAAGGATCTGCACTACCCCAAGTATAGCGTTTTCTAAAGGACCACCACATGATCTGAAAGGGAGCGCTAAGTGACCCACTATTGTAGGAAGCACAGTTTATAATAAGCATTGGACAGATCAGGTTTGTCAACCATGTGGGCTTATTTTCTTCAGTGGAGAGAAACAAATGGCACTTCGTTACCTGGAATGCCAGAGTGAAAAGTGGTCAATCAATCTGGTGATTCTTAGCTATTCTATTAGGAGCCAACCTCCAACTGAATCCCCAATATCCTGAACAATGTTTAGGCCCTAATCCTACAGTTAATAGAACTCATTCCTATGAAAGAGGCCTCAAGTACTCCACCAACAGGATCTATCCTTATGCTTATCATAGATCCTCCTCTCGGCATCGGTTTTCAATTTGTGGGTCACAATCCCTTTGGGAGTTGAACAACCCTTTTTTTGACACAGGTGTCTCTGTGTAGCTCTGGTGGTCCTGGAACTTGCTCTGTAGACCAGGCTGGCCTTGAATTCATAGAATTCACAGCCTCCTGAGTGCTGAGATTAAAAGCATGAACCACCACCGCCCAATTTGAACAACCTTTTCACAGGGGTCACATTATCAGACTCCTGCATATCAGATATTTGCATTATGATTCACAACATTATCAAAATTACAGTTATAAAGTAGCTATGAAAGTAATTTTATCGTTGGGGGGTCACCACGACGTTAGGAACTGTACTAAAGGTTTGAAGCATTAAGAACATTCAGAACACCTACTCTAGGCCCTAGCCCAGAACTCTGTTTATCAGCCAATAGAATTCAGTCTTATTGTAAAGTCACTGGCTACAAGTTCTATTATGTTTAAATGTGTAGGAAAAGTAAACCATGAGGTTAGTCTCTCAAAGATTTTGACCCAGTGCTTGCAAAGATGGTATTGTCTTGAGTTTCATTCTTCATCTCTTGTGTAGAACATCCCACTGAAAGCTGTGAGGCTTTCACGGGTGGGGAAGGCCCCTGATACATTATGACTTCCGAGAGAAAAGGGTCATCTTACCCCACAAATATGCTACTGCCACCTATGTCATAAATATTCATAAACTCTTTTAAAAATCCAACAAACAGGATTCTCTGTTGCTGCCCTCCTCCACCTGGTAGCCCATTCTAATTTCCTGCTTTGATTTTGTTAAACTTATGCTTAGATTTGTTTTTGTCTTTCAATTGAATTTTCTTTTTTTTGAGATAGGATCTTATTCTGTAGCCCTGGCTGTCCTGCAACTCACTCTATAGACCAGGCTGGCCTCAAACTCAAAGAAGCTTACTTATCTCTGCCTCCCAAGTGCTGGGATTAAAGGTATATGCCACCACACCCCGCTTCAGTTGAATTTTTTTCCTTCAAGGAGACAGAAACCAAGAGATCCAGGCAACAAGACCCTGTTTCAACAAAACGACAAAAATTCCTTTATTACAATTGATGTACGAGGGGCTGAGGAGATGGTGTGGTGGTGAAGCAAGTAAGCACTGTAGATCTGAGGGGCATTCCCCAATGTGATGGCTAAAACCTTCCATTTTATGCTAGGCATCCCTCTTGGTATCCACCAGCCATTTGTCTCTGACTCCAGTCCCTGGAGGATCCGTTCCCAGTAACCCTGACACAGTCACACACACACACACACACACACACACACACACACACACACCCCAGAAATGTACAGCAGTGACCACCTACTTGTTAAGACTAACATGTTTTGCTTCTGTAATTTGCTTATGCAGATATTCAAGTTGTCTTGACTACCTAATCTTTGAAGAGCAAAACAGCTCTTGGCTTCCCTGTGTAATTTTCAAGGTCTTCTTGTGGATTTTGCTTTTAAGATCCTTCCCTTGTGCTGAAAAGATGGCTCTGTGATTACGAGCACTGGTTACTCTTCCAGAGGACTCTGGTTCGAGTCCCAACACCCACATCAGGCAGATACCATCTGAAACTCCAGTCACAGAAAAAGCAATGCCCTCTTCTAGCCTTCATAGATACTGCATACAAACGGTATATATACATGCTTGCAAAACATTCACACACATAAAACAAAAATAAAGAAAAATGCCTGGTCTACAGAGTGAGTTCCAGGACAGCCAGAGCTAAAAATGAAATCCTGTCTCAAAAAACCAAAATAAATAAAAAAACTCAAAAATTTTATTTAAAAAGAAAGTCCTTTCCTTGTCCACTTTCTCAAGGCAATCTCATTTGGCACACAGACTGTTGTCCTGCTAGCAGATAATCAATAAACCCTTTAGTTATAATTGGATTGTGTCTATGGTCTTTTCCCAAGGGTCAGAACTCCGTAACACCAGGACCTACATCAGCCAGGCAGGTAGCATGTGTCTGTAATTACAGAGCTGAGTGGAGCAGATGGACCACAGGGGCTCACTCACCAACTGGTCTAGCAGAAACAGCAAGCTCCAACTGAAGAAGATTCTCATTGTCCTCTGGCTTCCACAAGTGAATAATTAGTGTCCATATCCTCGGAGAGAGGAGAGAGAGAGAGAGAGAGAGAGAGAGAGAGAGATCTAAGGAAAGTTTTGCTACTCTCTTTACATTTGTAAAATGTTTCTCAGAATATCTTGCTTACTTTTCCAGAGTAATTACATGTATAAATTCTTATCAAATGTGACACAATAAGGATTGAGATTTAAAGGCTTTGTCATGTTCTTTATAGTCATAGGGTTTCCCCAGGATGAATTCTCTCATGCTGAATCCAGTGTAAATAACTGTTATAGATCATGGCTTGAAGGGACCAGCTCCCCATTTTGGCAGCCTATGGGCCATAACAACCAGTTGACCAATCAACACAGGGCAAGTCCTCCAAGCCTGGAAGCACACAATTCCTGAGCCTGTGAGTGTAGGAAGCCGGTTCCTGCATTATCCCCCCTTTTTTTTATTAATTCGGCTTCCTACATGTGAGTACCCCTAGACACTCCCCTTATGCTGTCCTGTGGTTTCTCGGGGTCTTTCCCCAGCCATCTGCCTTGGTGGATGGATGAAAGGCCCGAGCTAATGGGATTAACTCGTTAAACAACTGCAATAAAAGACTCATTGCTTTAACATTGAAATGGGCCTCTTGGTGATTTTGGGGTTCAGAATTTGGGCACAACAGGCTCAAGCATTACTTTTTGTTACTTAGATAAAACACTATTGCCTGGCAGTGGTGGTGAGGTATGGCAGCAGAAAGCCAGAGCCGGAAGCAGAGAACAAAATGGAAGTGGGTAAGGCTATGAACTCTCAAAGTCCACTCCCAGTAACATACTTCCTCCAGCAAGACTACCTTCTGAAGTTTCCACAATATCACCCAAACAGCACCACCAGGTGGAGACCAATTGTTAAAAATACTTGAGTCTGCCAGACACTCCTCATTCAAACCACCACACATGTCGACTTTCTGAATGGACCGTTTGGTCTCCAGTAACTGGACTTTGCCACATACTTTCCTAATGTAGAGTTTTCATCACATATGCATTCTTTGGTGTTTGGTAAGGCTTGGGTAGCTATTAGAGGATTGGACATGTTTTCCATTTCTAGGGGAAGGACCAAGCTTAGACTAAAGGCTTGACCATATTCTTTGTATTTGAAGCATTTCTTTCTAGTGTGGAATGTAAAGATGAGGACCCAAGAATAACTCCAAAGTTTATAGGTCCAAGTAGCTGGAAGAATGCTGGCTTGACCTTATGAAGGGAGATGTATAGGATGAGGGTCTTTTTATTGGCAGTGGTTGTTTTTGTTTGAGAAAAGACTTCACTATGTACTCCAGGCTGGCCTTGAACTCACTGTGTAGTTTAGACTAGCCCCAAGCTCACAGTGATTCTCCTGTCTCAACCACCAAGTCTGAACTTGAACTCAAGATCCCCCTGCCTTAGCCTGCAGTGTTGGGATCGTAGGGGTGTGCCATTATTCCTGACAGATTTTAAATCACTCTTTCTATAGGTATTTCTACATTTCCCACTTCTTGAATTGGTTTTGGCAACTGGTATCTTTTTAGGAATTTCCCTAGTTCACCCAAGTTTCCTGATGCATGAGTATACTTTGTTCTAGTCTCTTATAATGTATTTTCTCTCTCCCTTCCAGCTCTCCTTTTCTTTTTTCCTCCCTCCCCCCCACATCCCTACAGCTTCCATCCTCAATAGGGTCTCATTCTGTTGACTTTGAACTTGAAATCCTTCTATGTCAGTCTCCTAAGCACTGAAATTATAGCCCCACCCCAAGTTTGGAATATGGAAACATTTAAGACTTTCCATCACTTCCACTGAAAGTTTGTAGTCAAAATTTCCCCCTCTAAAATAGTCCTCACTGCATCTTAAATTTTAACATATATTTTAATTATATGTGTCTCTGTGTGTGAGTGTGCTGTGAGTGAAGGTTCTCACAGAGGACAGAGACATGAGGTATCTGGGGACTAGAGTTATAGGTAGTTGTAAGGTACAAGGTGTGGGAACCAAACCCTGGTCCTCTACATGAATGAGTACATGCTTTCAATCAACCTCCTAACTCTTGTTATTTGATTCAAAATTATTTTCTAATTTAGTGATTTATCTCTCATTTACTTAGAATGGTATTCATTTAAACTTCTCAAGTATTTATTGATTTCTTTCTTTTGTTTTTTTTAGTTCTACTGTGGCTAAAAGTATGTTGTGTAATTTAAATCTTTTCAAATTTATCTGGACTTCTCTTAGGTCTTACATATGTCCTATGATGAATGTCTGTGCACTTAAAGGTATAAAAAAAAAAGGTATAGCTTCCTGTTGTTGAGTACTGTGTGATAGAGTCAACTGATTGCCAGCACTGGACTGGTCTCTCCCTCTCTCTCTCATCTTTCTCCCTCCTAGCCCTAGCCCTTCCCTTTCCTCTCTGCTTTCTCTACTACTAAGCCAGGGTGCTCTGACAAACTGCTTAGTGTGTGTGTGTGTGTGTGTGTGTGTGTGTGTGTGTGTGTTTCTCAATAGAGCTTGAATTCCCCGTCCTCTACCTCTACCTCCCAAGTGTCAAGGATACAGGCACAGATCTTCACTAAATCTGGCTCTAAATACTGGTTTTGATATGTCTGTTTCTCATTAAAAGTTCTGTAAGGTTTTTATCTTATAGTTTTGGTGTGTATGGGTTTGTTTGCTTTGTTTTTGAGAAAGGGCCCTGGCTGTCCTGGAACTCACAGATTTACCTGCCTCTGCTTTCCAACTGCTGAGATTAAAGTCTAATGCCACCATGCCCAGCATATATATATATATATATATATATATATATATATATTTACACCCCAACCCCCCAGTTTCCCCTTTCTTCTCTCCTCCCAGTCCCTCCCCCAACCTCCCCTCTGCCCCATCCCATCCACTCCTCCTCCATTTCTACTCAGAAAAGGGCAGGCTCCCCATGGGTATCAACTAAACATGGCATATCAAATTTCAGTAAGATTAGGCAATTCAGTTATGAGGAAGAGGGTCCCAAAAGCCTGCAAAAGAGTCAGACAGCCCCTGCTTCCACTGTGAGGAATCCCACAAGAAGACCAAGCTACACACTGTAACGTATCTTGAAAGAAAGGAGGAAAGGAAGGACAGGACAAAGAAAGGTCAGAGAATGGAGAGAAGGCTCAGTGGTTAAGAGCACTGGCTGCTCTTCCACGGACTCCATACAGTAGCTCACCAGGGAGCTGACACCCTCACACAGACCTACAACACAGGCAAAACACTAATGCACATAAAAAAAAAAAAAAAAAAAAAAAAAGACAGTTTCATTCTGTGGCCCAGGCTGGCTTGGAACTTACTACATAATCCAAGGCTAGCCTTAAAATTGTAGCACTCCTCCTTTCTCACCCTCTGCGGTGGTAAGATTCCATATATGGACACATACAAGAGTGTCAGTGTCACTTTGCTGCTGGTATCAGGCTGGGGTTACCTTATCTTTACGCTCTGTCGCTGACTTGGTTTTCCTCTCTCAACTCCAAATCCTTAATTGATGCTAGATTCTGAACCTGGACAAGGATTTGTTCCACAGGAGATTATCATTCATTTTTGCCTGACTTGAACTAGAAGATTTTTAGCTACAGAAGTGTTTTATTCATCTTAATCCCAGCACTAAGGAGGCAGAAGCAGGCGGATCTCTCTGAGTTCGTTGCCAGTCTGGTCTACAGAGTGAGTTCCAGAAACTCTATTTTCTCTCTGAATTAACTCTTTAACTTTGAGCTCTAACTAGCAGCACTTGGGAATAAGCAGACCTGGCTCCAGAATTCCACTTAATTTTAGAAGATACGCAGTCGTCCAAGTATCGAAACCAGAGAGGAACTAAAGTAGGGGAAAGGGGCACAGTAGGGTCTTCTGTAAATCAAGTATGTTCACTGAGCAAGGAACCCTCCACACACCCAGAGATGTCACAGCTAAGCTGTTGGGAGGCAGTAGTTTCGGCTCCCGGACAGTGGGCAGTTTTGCCGTTTTGGGTGTTTTCCTCGAGGGAACCACGCGCCCGGCAAAGCGCAGTCGTTGTACACAGTTCTCCAAGTCCGTGGGGGCTCGGAGTGGAATGATCGGAGAAAAGGTAGCTCCCAGACCGCAGCGACGAGAAAGAAAAGGCCGCCGCCTCAGGACGCGGAGCCAGGCCAGGCCTCAGCCTCAGCAGGGCCGCCCCTTCCCTCGGTCGCCAGTTCTGCGTTTCCCCTCCAGGCGCGGTAGGTGGACGCGGGGCCTAGCTCTCCGAGACCGAGCGCGGAGGTCCCTCAGGACCGGACGTCTGCATCTCAAGGGAGGCAGAAGCGCGACAAGGACCACACCACCACGCGGCGGCCGGCCCACCCCCATCAGGGACTCTGCAGGGCGCCTACGGAAGCACAGGTGGACGCAAAGCAGTGACGTAAGGACGCGATGAAATTACGTCAAACGGTGGAGGGGCGGGCATCCTGACGCCAGCGATTCACTAGGGAATCGCGACACGACACTGTACGCATGCGCGGTGATTAACGCGGATTGTGCGCTTGCGCAATGACCGCCAAGACGGGCGCGTGCGCGCTGGTGTCTAGGGCGATGGGCGGGGTGTGGACGCCTTCGCTATGGCAGCCCGCGATCTTTCTCAGTCTTGGGCTTCCTGACGCCTCCAGCAAGCGAGGTCTCTTGGGCCGGTTTCGCAGTCATGTACCCACCGCCGCCGCCGGCGCCTCACCGGGACTTCATCTCGGTGACGCTGAGCCTGGGCGAGAGCTACGACAACAGCAAGAGCCGGCGGCGGCGCTCATGCTGGAGGGTGAGGCGGGGTCCGGGCCGGGGACGTCCTGCCCGGGGTAGTGGCCAGCCGGAGCCTGGACCCGGTGTCCTGGTCTCTTCCAGCTTCTAGAAGGTCCTCTGCCGCGTCTGGCTCTCGCGGCTTGTGTTCCGGTGTTGTTGGTTCCCCTAACTGAAGCCAGGTGTTCCTGGTGGTCCTTGGCTGAGGGGCACGGGCACAGCATGTATGGTCAGAGTCAGGGTTCGGTCGACGCCTGAGCCAGGTCATGGGGAGTTCAGTTTTTCTCAGTTGCACGTGCAGCTGGACAGATGGTGCACGGTTCTCTTGCCACGTACGAGCTAGTGTGCTCTTTCACCTCTGGTGCTGCCCCAGCAATGTAAACTTTGTTGACAGGGAGCTTACCTTGGGTGAAGACATACCTCAGGGTCTCTGTGAATTGCTCTCCTCCGAATCTGTGACAAGTGTCATTTCTGGCTCTTCCTCAGAAATGGAAGCAACTTTCAAGGTTACAGCGGAATGTTATTCTCTTCCTCCTGGGCTTTCTGATTCTCTGTGGATTCCTGTCTTATCTCCAGGCGGCTGACCAGTGGAAAGGTACTAGAAATACTAGCGGTATTAGGGTAGTGGGGGCGCAGGCTGGAGTAAGATACATTCTTGCCATCCAGTTGAAACAGTACCAGGAGGCATATGCGGTGACAGATGCACAAGAAATGCATCTAAGGGGGAAATTCGGAGGTCAGTATGACCACCTGGTTGTGCAGCAGACTCTGAAGGCTGCTCTCTAGGTATTTGGTGCCAACAGTGCTGCCTCTCTTTCAGAGAATATCAGTCAAAAGCATCAACACTATTCACATAAGTGTCCCTACCGCTTGATACAATGTGTTTGCCAAAGACCAGCAGATTTCCTAAGAGGGTGGTGAGGATCCCTCCGGGCTTCTCTAGGGTTGCCGTTTCTGGAGACCCAAACAGTGCTGCAAATTGCTCCGATCAGGCTGCTTACCACCATGTTGTTCTTTCCAAAATAGACACTATTAGGTTGATAGTTTTGGGGGTTTGCATGTTGTGCTTAAGGACACATACTGCCAGGTGCTTGAAAAAAGAATTGATTCAGCCTGTATCTAATTTGATTCCTCTGGACTTTCTTGAATTCAGTAGCTTCTAGGAGATCTCACTGACCTAAACAAATAACACCTGTTTAGGCATCTGGGCCTTAAGGTGAAAGATTTTTCTCCCACAGCGCTGAGTGGCAGACCTGCAGAAGAACAGAAGGTGAAGCCAGAAGTCCCACCTGCCCTACCAGCGCCTCAGAAGGAAAGAGCTAAACCAGAAGATTTTCCAGATATAGTCCCTCAGGTATTTCCAGTAAAGGCTATGTGGAGTTGTCACTGGGGTCTGTTCTGGAGCATTGCAAGTAGGCAAGTATTGCCCAGAGAGGCTGAAGGCTTTTCCACTATCACACTCAACCTCACACTGGCTCAGTTGAGGCTGTCTGTATAAAGTTGGGGAAAGAAGAAGCAGACACTTGCTTCATTCTCTTGGCACACCACCGTGGTCCAGCTTCTATGTTAGGTGATGGCTTCCCACTCATAAGGAAAGAGACCTTTCTCTTTTGAGGAACCACAGGAGCTGATAGGAAGGGCTGATGAGAAACGAGCAGCAAATAGGATTGGACAGTTGGCTTGTGGCAGTGTGCTGAGAGCTGGAGCCATCTGGGACTGTTCCAGAAGCCCCTGTTTCTGTCTGGGTGGTCAGAGCAAGGTTGAAGGAGATGATAGACCTTTGTGAAGTGACCTTCCGATGGAGCAGGCTGGGGAGTAGGGACTAGGCTCTGTCCAGTTGTGGTTCTGATGGTGTCTAAGGGGTGTAGACGGTGTGATCAGGAAGAGCTGAGGAGGGAGAATAGAGCTGTGCTTGTGTGGAGTTGCTTCACAGCGAAAGCGGAGGGAGATGCTGCACAGTTAGGGCATGGTGTGGGAAAGAGTAGGGGTCTCCCATGCAGAGGGGCCTGTGAGAAATGAGGGAGAGACAGTGGGAACGCTGAGGTGCTCCTTCTGACTGCTGTGTTGTGCCTAGGAGGCAGCTCTGAGCCATTGAGGGTGGGTGGTATTAGAATCACCTGTCGGGAGGCATGTCTGTGGAGTCCTGGGTAGAGGCAGTGTGGTTTGTCTAGAAGGGGTTCTGGGAACAGCCCGGCCGCATCCTGGGGTGCCCACTCTGGGAAGATTAGGGTTGTGGGGAGTGGGGCAGATGGAGTAGAGCCTACAGGTAGGTCAGAGGCAACAAAAGAGGCAGTTGCTGGGAGCTGACTTGTGACAGAGAAGGGCCAGACCCAGATTTCTTGAGAGTTGGGTCAGTTGCCCACAGTAATTGAGTTTCTCTACACTCTGAAGCCTTTGGCTATCTTTTTTTTTTTTCCTCCCCATAGCCAAGACTACACCTAGCAGATGTTACAAGACTTCAACTTCCCCTGTGGGTGGAGTCTTGGACACAGGTGGAGGTTTCATATCCCTGTAGGGTATGGTATCATACAAACAGGAAACCCTTGCTGACAGCCACTCTAGGGAACTGCTTCCCTAGTACTGGTTCCTGAGTTGAGAAATAGACACACATTGGTCAGGGATCCAAGCATAGGGTTGTCAGTCCTGGTGAATTTGAGTGACCTTCATTCTAAACAGGGAGTGTTGTATTTTTTTTTTTTTTCTTCAGAAAGCTTGTTGTTACTAAGTTTCTGAATACTCTCTAGAAAGTACTGGAAAGTAGACAGAGCCCTATGCTGGCAAGCCCCTTGGTCAGGCCGTAATGGGGAGTGGGTAGAGTTTGGAAAAGGACAGTCAATGTGCCATCCATGTATGACTGTTGATACAGCTTTTGGGTGACAGACTTGCTTCTAGACAGCTTTGTGTGTGTGCATATGGTGGTGCTTCCAGTTTCCTTGTGTTCTTTGGGCTTGTGGAATCTAGAAGAGGGAATGCAGAGGTGGTGTGTGGTAAAACCTTCCCCAGGGAGGTGCGACACACACACATAAGGGTCCCACAATAGACTCAAGTACAGGATTCTACCAGAGTTCACCTTGGTGAACCAGTTACTTTACTGGGGTTACTTACGGGAGTATGGGGGAGAGGTTTACTTACAGGAGCAGAAATGACCCAAAGCCCACCCCACCCCACCCCAGTGACAGGCAGCTCAAGTTGAAGAGTGGCCTTTCCAGGTGACTTAGTTGGTCTAAACTCCTTCGGGCAGCTCACTGTTTTCTGCTCCTTTCAAGTAGCTTGTCTGGTCTGGGTCTTCATTTCGACTCAGCTCCTCTGTGTAGGACTCTCAGCTGTTATTGCTTACTCTGGCAGAGACTGGCCTAGGGAATCTGGTCAGGTTCAGGGGCTTCCTGCTTAAGAAGCTTCCCTGCAGGATGGGATTTTTCCATTGGGTGGATACTTTCCTGCTCTGGATTTTTCCTTAAGCTGTGATGTTGCCATATGCAAGAGATAAGTATTGTAGTTTTTCCCAGTGGCTCGGTGTGCTGCCCTGAGCAGCTTTATGGACTTTGTCATGTGCTCAGCCTCTGGCTTTTCTCTACAGGGAGGAGATAGCTTCTCATGTTTATGCTTTAACCAATTTCAGTGTCACAAGAAGGAAAATTGGAATGCTAAGACAGATATAACATGAATGTATCTACTGTCATCCTACTCAAGGCAAATTTTTTAATATTTGGTGTACTTTAGTAGATTTAATTGGATGTATACATTTGAACACAATTGTGGATTAGGTATCATGTGGATTTATTTATTTACTTATTTAGTTTTTCGAGACAGGGGTTCTTGTGTAACCCTATATAAACGGAAGTGGAACTTTTCTTTTGTTCCTACCTCCTAGTCCCAAATAATCATACAAAAGTTTATATTAATTATAGAATGTTTGGCCTATAGCCCAGGCTTATTATTAAGTATCTCTTAGAACTTAAATTAACCCGTTTATATTAATCTACTTTTGCCCTGTGGCTTCATGGCTTTACCTGTTCTCTAGCATGCCTTGTTCCTCTGTCGGCTGGCTCGACTCCACCTTTCTTTCTCCCTGTATCTCCATTTGGCTTTCCCATCTAGCCTCATTGTGCCTGGCTATAGGCCAGGTCAGCTTTATTATTAACCAATGAGAGAAATACGTATTCACAGCATACAGAAGGGTTATCCCACAGCAGCCCTGCCTCTCCTGGAATGGGATCTGTAAACCAAGCTGGCCTCGAACTCAGAGACTAGCTTGTTTCTGCTTCTGGAGTGCTGGAACTAGGTCTGTGTCATGTGCTTTTTTTTTTTTTTTTGTATTATAATATTTTTTTATTTTAATTAGAAAGAAAATTATTTTACATGTCAATCCCAGGTCCCTTTCCCTCCCCTCCTCCTCTGCCCCCTGTCGTGTGCATTTTTATCCTGAATTTTTGGTATCTTCTTTCATGTAAATTCTTATATCTAGGTTATTCATTGCATGTGTATTTTAATGTGATTTACCAAATCATTTATTGAGGATATAAATAAAGCTAAGGTTAAATTTCTGTGCCTAATGCTATGGGAGCACAGAATAAGTCTGGGAAGTACACTATCCTATTGACAGGACTGCCCTGGGTGGAGGGTGACAGTGGGAACCTAGCTCTGTCATTTGCAACCCTGTAATCTGTGAGAACCCAAGGTCTTTTTACATTTTCCCAGATAGAGTGAGTAACCCTGACTGTCATCCATAGTGTCTTTGTCTTTGTCATTCTTATCTCTCTAGGACTGTTTCAGTTTTAAACTATCCCAACCAGGGCTCTCAACTCTGTATCCAGACCTGTACTAGCCATTTGGTATTTCTCCAAGTTCCTAAGCAACTCATTTCTCAAACCTGCAGACTGCTAAAAAGTGAAACCAATTCCCCCCAAGGCTTGGTAGAGCACAACAGCCCACTGTCCTCTTTGGGTATGAATGCACATTTGAGGGACAGAATCTTATACATATAGAGAAGCTCAGGCCATGACAGGTGATGATTTTTCATTTGAGACTCTGATTTTGGTTTAGAAGCGGCTAAGGCATTTCCGGCGGGGCCCTCCCCACCTACAGATCAGACCCCCCAACACAGTCTCCAAAGATGGGACAGAGGATGATGCTAAGGAGAAGGAAACAGCCCTGGGGAATGCTCAGCAGGAAGAAAACACACAGAGAACCATCATCAGGTATGATAGCAGGAGATGGGTCTGAATATGCTGTATCTGATGCCAGCCTTGCTGGTTTTATTTTAGTGAGAATTCATTTGTCCGTGTCGTATTTTCCATTTGAAGCAAACAGTATTCTAAAGATGGCTTCAGTAAGTTTTATTATACAGTCAAATTTCAGAGCCACATTTAGTCTATGGCCTGTTCTCATTGTGTGCTTTTCCATTTGAGAGCAAGGTTGTTTTAAGGAGTGTGAGGTTCAAGAGGAATGAGGTAAGGAGGAAAGCGAGACTCAGCTTCTTTCTATGGCAGGCAGCTATGGGGGTGACAACTGGTGACAGGCACCTCTCTAGCACTTCTGGCTTGACAGTGAACAGAATGAGAGGGTGTAACCTGGTTCCCCTGGACTGAGCTGACAAGTTTCTGGCTGGCAATACTCACAGATGCCTCAGTCTTAAAAGGCTTTCAGCTTCGTTTCCTACTCAGCGTCACGCTTGAAAACATCAGGTGCCGCTCTACCAGGAGGAGTGCCCTAAGCTCTGAGCCTGAGGAGCTGTCCTGAGGTGTTAGATTTGTGATCACGTAAGGAGACAGTATGGAAAGGAGCAGCGTAGAAAAGTCCCAGAGAGAGTGCTTGTCTTGAGAAGCGCTTGGTCATGTTTGCAGGAGGGAAAGATTTGCTTCCACAGCCGGTATCTGACTCAACTTGGTATTGCTTATAATGTGCTCTTAAACACAGAAGGAGTGAGAGGTAGTATCTGAGCCTGGGCCCAATTCTACTCAGGTTGTTGTAGAGATCCTTTGAAATGACAAAAGACTAGTCTGTCTCCTATGTAAGTATGACATGCAAATCTGTGAAGCATTCTATATTATAAAAAAAATAAAGAAAGAAAGAAGCTGGATTGGGAGGCAGAGGCAGGTGGATGTCTGTGAGTTTGAGGCTACAGAGTGAGTTCTGCAGAGTGATTGAGTGCGTTTCAGGACAGTCAATGCTACACAGTAAAATCCTGTCATGAAAAACCAGAGGAGGGGGAGGGAGGGGGAGAAGAAAAGAAGAGAGAGAGAGAGAGAGAGAGAGAGAGAGAGAGAGAGAGAGAGAGAGAGAGAGAAGAAAGATGCCAAGCATGGTAGCTCACACCTTTTAAATCCCAGCACCTGGGAGATAAAGGCTGGTGGATATGTGTGAATTCAAAGCCAGCCTGGTCTATGTAACAAGCTCCAGGCCAGCCAAGGCTACTCAGAGAGAGTGGGCTGGGAAGATGGATTAGAGGTTAAGAACACTTGTTCTTGCAAAGGAACCAGGTTCAGTTCTCAGGATCCACATAGTGGCTCACAACAATCTATAACAACAGTTCCAGGGGATCTGACTTCTTCCTCTGACCTCTGAGGGCACCTGGCACACACATGGTGCAAATACATATATACAGGAAAACATTTAATACACATAAAATAAAAATTAAGAAAAACAGAAAAAGAAATATACTATAACAGCAACAAAAAAGAAACCCTTTGGGTCTACACTCAACCAGGTAGGTTACACTCAAACCTCTGCCTGTTCCTGGTGTGCTTATCATTAAGCAGAACCCTAGATGGACTCTCCAGATGTCATATTTATCCATAGAGAGGAGCCAGTCTAGACAGCTACCCTGACTTCTGACCCATCTGACTTTACTTTGGGTTTATTCAGTAAAGCACAGTCACTACCTTAGCAGCATCAGCCTTTAGCTACTGCATCCCTCCACAGGGTGCCTCCTTGAAATTCCCTACAGATCGCAGGAGCTTCTCTTACTTAGATCTCTGATCTAGCCTCTCCCTTTTACAGCCCTGGGATTGTCTTCTCCACATCCAGATAACTGTACTCAGGCAGCCATATTCAGATGAGTGCTTGTCAGGATTGGTTGGTTGTTTTCCTGTCACTCTGTACTGAGCAGGCCTTGATCTAGCTGACTGCTTTTCTCCTGTGTGCTGCCCTACCCCCACCCCCAGCTGGCGGGGAGCAGTGATTGAGCCTGAACAGGCCACAGAACTCCCTTCAAAAAGAGCTGAAGCCTCCACCAAACCTCCTTTTCTGGCACCTAGGATATGGAAAGAGTCAGGTGAGTCTTCCTGCCCCCTTGCCTCACCAGATCCTGTGCCCAAGAGCCTGGGAGTTAACATTCTGCATTCTGACCCCTGTGCAGCTCACCCTTCAGCATCCATGTTCTGTCCACATACAGCCCTTGTGACTATCTGTGGCTTCTTGGTTCCCCTGATTTTTCACCTGATCACTAAGCTGTTAGAGAGGATGCTGTGTTTGAGAAGTTTTAACTTTGCCATTCTGCTCCTGGGCCAGGTTGTGTCTTAGCATAAGAAGATAGACAAGATTAAATTCATACATTTAATGATAAAGATTTAATCAAATATTTTTTTGTTTTGTTTTGTAGACAGGGTTTCTCTGTGTAGCCCTGGCTGTCCTGGAACTTGCTTTGTAGACCAGGCTGGCCTCAAACACAGCGATCTACTTGCCTGTGCCACTGAGTGTTGGGATTAAAGGCGTGTGTCACCACTGCCTGGGCATCAATAAAATAAAACAAATGCCTTATTAAAGAAAGAAAAGAAGGTGGCCATGGTGGCACACACCTTTAATCCCAACACTTGGGAGGCAGAGGCAGGTGGATCTCTCTGAGTTTGAGGCCAGCCTGATCTACAAAGCAAGTTCTAGGACAGCCAGGGCTGTTACACAGAGAAACCCCATCTCAAAAAAAGAAAAAGAAAATCAGGGACTGAAGAGATGAATTAATGGTTAAGAGTACTTGTTGCTCTTCTAGAGGTCCTGATTTCAAGTCCCAGCAACAACATGGTGGCTCACAACCATCTATAATGGGATCTAATACCCTCTTCCAGCATTCAGACATGAATGCAGACAAAGTACTCATGCCTAAAAAAATACATGCATAATAATTTTTTAAGAAAATAAGAGACACAGCGTCCCTTGATGTGTCAACTTATTTCAAGACCTAACAGGTCTTTGGGCTGGTCTGTGGGTCACTGGGACTGTAGCATTTTTTACAGATCTGCTTGATCCTAGTCTTGTTCTAAGAGCTCTGTGTGTACCAGCCCATTTCCATTCTCATAGTGTACCTAGCCTGTTTCTGTTATGATGTTCTTTGAGATAAGAGATGTCTACATAGCTCCATTGTACATAGAGAAACTGAGGCTGTGGCTAGTCCTGCGGTCCCGCTTATAGGAAGCTGAACCTCTGATTCTTGGTACCACTTGTTGGGGCACATAGAAACCACTGTGTTAGGTGTGGTAGGGTCAAGCCATGTCCATCAACAGGAACCTTATGACCTGGTGAGAAGAGACATGTGGTATGGCGCCCTACAGACTGCTATGTGCTGCCTAGTTTGAGAGGAAAAAGCTCCCCATGGAGGTGAGGCACTCTCAAGGAGGCCATATAGGTACTGGTGTATCTGCACCTGCCCCTGTCCCCATGGGACTCTGGAAGCTCATTTGGTTGGACAATATGTGTGCATATAGAGTGTATATGCCATAGTGCCCTGTCACTGGTTACTACTTATTCCTAAATTTATAGTACACGTCTCAGTGGTTAGGCTCTGCATTCACCATCTGCTTCAAAGGGCTTTGCTCTTCAATGTTGTGGCAGATCATAGGAATGCTGCCCTATATCCCTTGATCAGAGAGGGACCTGAGGTCCTAGTGCCATTGAGTATGGCCTCCAGAGAACATGCTTAATGATCACTGTGTATATCTCTGAGGGTCTAGTGTTGTGCTCTGGCCTCAGCCATCACTGCTTCACTGTAACTCACTCTGCCCTTTTTTATACTAATAATTCTTGCCAGTATCCATGTCAGTATAATAACTGAGGGGTCACAGTTGGTCTTTGAACTGCAGTCTGCCCCAAGAGTGGAGCTGTCCACTATTACTTGTGCTATCTCCTCTCTAGGCCTCCCAAATGAGCGCCAGGAGGGGGTGATTGAGGCCTTTCTCCATGCTTGGAAGGGTTACAAAGAGTTCGCTTGGGGCCATGATGAACTGAAGCCTGTGTCCAAAACTTTCAGTGAGTGGTTTGGCCTGGGCCTCACGCTGATCGATGCCTTGGATACCATGTGGATTTTGGGTCTGAAAGAAGGTAATGACTCCTTTATTAATTGGACTGAGTTTCCATGTGTGGCACATAAACCAGAGCAGGATGTAAGTGATCCATGTAGGCTACAAATGCTACTCCATTGGACTTTGACTTTTTCTTTTCCTGGGTACAGGAAAGTGTGTGCTTAGTGTGTTCAGAGCCCATTTTTCATCCAGCCACTCACTCAGAGCAGCTGTCTCTTATCTCCTGAAGAGCTGAGGGTGGCCTTGGGATCTCATTCTGTCTGTTCTGAAACAGCAAGAGGGCTGGACTTGGCTCTGTATCTCCAAGATGTCATCCTTAGGTTATGCAGATCCCATTTAATTTGGTAGTGTGGATCCTTAATCATTTCTAAATTGGTAATTGTTTATTTTAAAAGTTTTATTATTTTTAATCATGTGTAGGCTTGTGTGTTTGCATGTAGGTATGTGCATATGAGTGCAGGTACCCTTGCAATGCCAGAGACATCAGATCCTCTAAAGTGGAGTTACACACAGTTATGACCCTCCTGATGGTGCGGATAACCATCCTATAAGAGCAGCAAGTGCTCTTCACTGCTGAGGTATTACTCCAGCTCCAAATTGGTAGTTTAAACATTTGTTTAATTGCTTAGTGGTTTGATGGCCACCAGTGAGTCACTCGTGTGCTCTTTGTGTCATAGTGTCTGGTAGTGACTATTTACATTTACCAGGGCTGCTCCACCGGATATCCTTTCTCTGAAGAAGCCTTTTGTTTTGGGATTGTTTGTTAAATGTGTTGTTTTTGTGTGTCTTTGTGTGTGGGCACTTATGTGTATTACAGCACACATGTATAGGTCAGACACCAACTTGTGGGAGTTGGTTTTCTTCTTCCACCATGTGGGTTCTAGGGATTGAACCCAGGTAGTCAGACTTATTGGTAAGTGGGTAACTGACCATCTCACCTTTCTTGTTTGTTAAGACAGGTCTCAGGTAGCCTAGGCTGGCCTTGAACTCCATGTATAGCTGAAGATACCTACCTCTATGTTATGCTATACCATGACTGGCTGGCTTTTTTGTTTGTTTATTTTGGTTTTAAAAAAGTGTCTTGAGGCTCATTGGATAAGAGGATTGGCTACTCTTCCACAGGACCAGGTTCTGTTTACAGTACCCACATGGCAACTAACAACTGTCTGTAACTTTAGTTGCAGAAGATCTGATGTTGTACGTAGAAATTCATACAGGTAAAACATCTGAACACATAAAAATAAAATCCCAACATGTATTTTGTTTGTTTGTTTGTTTTGTTTTGTTTTGTTTGGAGACAGGTTTTCTCTGTGTAGCTTTGGAGCCTGTCCTGACACTTGCTCTGGAGACCAGGCTGGCCTCGAACTCACAGAGATCTGCCTGTCTCTCCCTCCCGAGTACTGGGATTAAAGGCATGCGCCACCAACGCCCGGCCCCAACATGTATTTTTAAACAGCGTCTTGAGAGACTGGAAAGATGGCACAATATTTAAGAGCACTGGATGCTCTCCCAGAGGACCCAGGTTTGGTTCCCACCACCCATCTATAACCCCATTTCCAGGAGGAATCTGATACCTTCTAGTTTCTGCAGGCATGCAAATACATGGTGCACAGACATATTTACACACAAAACACCCATATACATAAAAAAAAAACAAAAAAAAAAACAGGGTCTAGTATATAGGTTTGGCTGGTACTGTTAGCCCCTGGCCTTGAACTTTGGGCAGTCATCCTGCCTCAGCCTCCCAAGTGCTAGGATTACAGGCCTGTGCCACTACACTTTGTTCCATAATAGCATGAGAGATTTGTAAATTTGTTCTTTGCTTTCACCCTCTCATTACGCAGAATTTAAGGAAGCAAGGAATTGGGTGTCAGAGAAGTTAAACTTTCAGAAAAATGTTGATGTCAACCTGTTTGAGAGTACCATCCGAATCTTAGGGGGCCTGCTGAGTACATACCACCTATCGGGGGACAGCCTCTTCCTGAGAAAAGCTGTGAGTGTTCCTGACTGAGGTTTCCTGGGACTTGATGTGTGGCATTTGGAGACGTTATTTCCAGTTTCCTCTTTCAGTACAACTGAGTTTCTTCTGCATTGGTGTTTATGAGCTGCCACAATACTGTTTTTTGCTGCTGTGGTGTATAGGAAAATCCCTTTGTGCTGGTGCTATAGCCTAGTTTTGCCATGTGATGGGTATTAGGGAGATACCAAACTATGTTTCTCCACTTGGGTGTAGATCAGTGTCATGTGGAAAAAAAACGCTCAAACTTGAATCTCTGTTGTGATTTTATGTTAGGAAGATTTTGGAAATCGGTTAATGCCTGCCTTCACCACACCCTCCAAGATTCCATACTCTGATGTGAACATTGGCACTGGATTTGCCCACTCACCCCAGTGGACATCAGACAGCACTGTGGCAGAAGTGACAAGCATTCAGCTGGAGTTTCGGGAGCTCTCTCGTCTTACTGGAAATAAGAAATTCCAGGTAGGAGCTAGAGGGAAGGCTCAGTACTTGCTACTCTTGCAGAAGGACCCAGGTTCAGTACCCAGAAACTATGTGATGTCTCATAACCCTCTGTTTTGTGCTTGTTTGCTGGGTTGATTGTTTGATTTGAGGCATAGTTTCACTGTATCATTCTGGCTCGCCTAAAACTCACTATGTAGACCAGGCCCCTGGTGGAACTCAAAGAAATCCACCAGTGTTTTCTTACAGACTACTAGGATTAAAGGTGTGAGTCACCACACCTAGCACTCTTACAACTTTCTCTGTAATTCCAGTTCTGGAGGTTCTGACACCCTCTTCCGGCCTCCATGTGCAACAGGCTTACATGTGGTACCCATGCATGCAGGCAAACACTCATACACTTAAAATAAAAATAAAATCTAAGAGGGCCAAAAAAGAAAACAATTTCAGGTAGGATGGACAGGTTCCAGATAGACATGGTTTCCTTGGATCTTAGTGCTCCTCACAAGTGTAATTCATTTTTTGTTTTTTTTTAAAGTGTGTGTGTGTGTGTGTGTGTGTGTGTGTGTACTTACTATGGTATATGTGTGGAGGTCAGAGGACAACCAAGGTATACTCAGTTCTGTCTTTCTAACTTTATATACATGGATTCCAAGGATCAAGCTCAGGTCTCCAGGTTGCATGGCAGCTGCCTTTACCTGCTGGGCCATTTGATTGGTTCACATTGATTTTCAATATGTCTGTTAACATAAAGCCAGTTATTAATAGCCTCCTCATCTTGTGAAATGGAAACTTGTGCCAGTTAAAAACTGCTTGCCAGCCCGGTGGTGGTGGTGGTGGTGGTGGTGGTGGTGGTGGTGGTGGTGGTGGTGGTGCACGCCTTTAATCCCAGCACTCAGGAGGCAGAGGCAGGTGAATCTCTGTGAGTTCGAAACCAGTCTGGTCTACAAGAGCTAGTTCCAGGACAGCCTCAAGCCACAGAGAATCCCTGTCTGGAAAAACAAAAACAACTACAACAACAACAAAAAACTGTGCTTGCCTTCACCAGCCCCTGACAGCTCCAGTCTACTGTCTATCTCTGTGAAGGGTATGTACTAGGGGGCTAGTGTGGGTAGAATCCACACTTGGCCATCTCCTGATGGCTGTTTCCATTCAGCTGGGGTTCCATTCTTTCCCTGCTGTAATCATCCCATATGGATGACTTTACTGTGGTCTTGCTGCTCTCTTGCTGATGTATACATTTGAGTTGCTTCTAGGCCATAAGCATACAGATATCCATTTGAGGTGCACTCTCAATTTCTTGAGCTTCATCACTTGAACTGGAATTGGTGGGTCGCATGGTAATTCTGTGTTTATTTCAGAGGGCCAGCGTAGTGCTTTCCACCAGTCATAACAAGTCTCCCAGTTTCTCCACACCCTGATGATGGATGTCTTTTTGTGTGCTTATTTAACTTCTCTGGAGAAATGTCTATTTGAGTTCTTTTGATGGCCACCTCATTTGGTTGGTTGGTTGGTTGGTTGGTTGGTTGGTTGGTTGGTTGGTTGGTTTTGTTTTTCAAGACAAGGTTTCTCTGTGTAGCCCTGGCTGGCCTAGAACTCACATTGATCCGCCTGCCTCTGCCTCCCTAGTGCTGCATTAAAGGAGTGGGCCACCACATCCAGCTTCCACTTGTTTTTCTTAGGTGTTAGGGATTGTTCTTGAATGTTTTTATCAGGAAAAGAAAAAATTGGTTTCCTTCTAATGGTTTGGGGGTTTTTGCTTGTTTTTTCATTTGTTTAATATGTTTGTTTGAGACAGGATCTCAGTCTATAGCCCAGGCTGGCCTTGAACTTGATGCAGTTCTCATGAGCTATAGGCATGAGCTATCATGCGTTGGTTGTTCTGATACTGTTTAATTAATTGAGGTGATCCTGTTGATGTTTGTGACATTTAGTGATTTTTCATGTGCTGAAATCATCCTTGTATTTTCAATCAGGAGCCATGACAGGTTAATATGTTTCTAAATTGCCTTACTAGCATGTTGTAGAGGATCTCTGTTTCTGTGTTGGTAAAGAATTTGGTTTTAGTTTTCTCCCTGCTGGTGCTTTCATGTGGCTTTGGTGCTAGGATACTACTGGCTTCATGGGACATGTCAGGAAGTGCTGCCCCTTCCATTTCCTGAAGTTTGGGAAGAATTGACTAAAGTAAGCCCCCTCTCCCCTTGTCTGCCGCAGGAGGCCGTGGAGAAAGTAACAGAGCACATCCACTCCCTGTCTGGGAAGAAGGACGGGCTGGTACCCATGTTCATCAACACGAACAGCGGCTTCTTCACCCACCCAGGAGTGTTCACTTTGGGTGCCAGGGCTGACAGCTACTACGAATACCTGCTAAAGCAGTGGATCCAGGGTGGCAAGAAGGAGACAGCGTGAGGCCTGACCCACTGCCTTGATGCAGGGCCCCAAGCTTCTGTCCCCATCCTTTGCTAGAAGCTAGCAGTGATGCAGGTGGTTTAGGTCCCCTATGTGAACTTGCCTCCCAAATGGCATGAGTCATTCAGCAAGACCTGCCTTATATCAGTGCCCATATGGCAGATGCTCAGGGGTCTGAGCTTTGACTTGGGCTGTGTGTGTGCAATATGTGCTTCCCAGGGAGGGCTAGGTCTCTAGAGCTCGTATATGGGTCAAGCTCAGCGAAGCTCCTGGTCCTGTAGCTCTAGGGAAGATGGTCCCTGCCATGCCCAGAGTAATCTGACTTGTGCTATTCACAGACTGCTGGAAGACTATGTTAAAGCCATTGAGGGGATAAAAACACACCTGCTACGGCATTCTCAGCCTGGAAAGCTCACCTTCGTGGGAGAACTTGCCCATGGCCGCTTCAGTGCCA
The DNA here is from genome assembly GCF_003668045.3 of Cricetulus griseus. Taxonomy (NCBI): domain Eukaryota; kingdom Metazoa; phylum Chordata; class Mammalia; order Rodentia; family Cricetidae; genus Cricetulus; species Cricetulus griseus. The sequence goes on from NC_048599.1 coordinate 136,699,839, forward strand.
AGATGGTAAGTTGTATGGACTGACAGAACCTTCAGGAAGCTACTACTTTCTTTGTGGCTTCCAAAGCCTTGGTTGGTTTTTTTTTTTTTTTTTTTTTTTTTTTTTGCCAGAAGTAACAAGGAAATCTGGTCAACAGCTATGTGCTATGGCCACAGGTTGGCCTTTGCTGCCTGCCTTGACCTAATCACATGATAGCTTACAAACAGAGGCCCTACATGCCTTTTAGTAGCAGTCACTGGCTCTCCCAGGGCCAGCTGCCTTCCTTTTGGTACCTTCTATGGTTCCTGGAATGCAGCAGGTCTCTGAAGGTATTTTTGAGTAGGTTGAAGGGGTTGAGCGGGCCTGGGTCAGTATGGCTCCCAGGAGGAGCCTGCACTGTAGTTTTCCTCTTGAATTCTAGGGTACAGTATGCATTGCCTGGGCTTGAGTATGCATGTGACCAGTATTGCTTAGCCTCACTACCCCTGGGACTCCTTCCCTCCAGTTAGGCTAAGTGTACTTGGTTCTGGCCTAGCAGCATGGGCCTAGGTCCAGATGTGAGGAGACACTCTGATTCCAGGACCACTTGGTGTGCTTCCTGCCGGGGACACTGGCTTTGGGTGTCCATCATGGCCTTCCAGCTGACCACATGGATCTGGCTCAGGCACTCATGGAGACCTGCTATGAGATGAACCGGCAGATGGAGACAGGTCTGAGCCCTGAGATTGCACACTTCAACCTGTACACTCGGGCGGATCATAAGGATGTGGAGGTCAAGGTGAGCCTGGGCATAGGCAGCATTTGGGTAAGGGTGATGCCAGCATGGGTGGATACTCCCTAAGCCTCCTGCTCTGCCCCTAGCCAGCTGACAGGCACAACCTGCTGCGGCCGGAGACTGTGGAAAGCCTGTTCTATCTGTACCGTGTCACAAGGGACCACAAGTACCAGGACTGGGGCTGGGAGATCCTGCAAAGCTTCAATAAGTACACACGGGTGAGCTGTTAGGTACCTCCCTGTGGTCTTGGCTGGTGACAGACACAGCTAGGTTCCTGCAGAGCTCTGGCTGGACCCACCCTTGAGACTGCTGTGGCACAGGTTGGGAGGAGCCAGCTTTCTTGGGCCTCTAGTTGGCTGCCCCGAGTTGTATTTGACCTTGATAGTGTACTCATCCTGCTGGGCTCAGTGGCATGGGGCCCTGTTGTCTTTCAAGGCTTACAGATGTCCGGTGTCTCTGGACTCACTCTCAGAACTCAGGCTTTTCTGAGAAAGGGTCTCTTTCTCTTCTCTTGCTATGTGGTGCCCATGGTTTCTGAAACATGTGCTCAGAGTGTTGCCCTCACCCCCACCATCCCTACCTGGAGTTCATGGCCTGCCTTGCCTTCCCATTGGGAAGGGTTAGGAAAGGTGGTGGGGCTAGGCATGGTCTGGTGTGACACCTAGCTCTTTTCCCCAAACCTCAACAATTTTATCTTTTTGCCTGTGCCTGCCCTGGGTTATGTATAACAAGCTAGACCCTGGACATGTCCTGTGGCCATACCATTATAGACACAGTTTCTGGCCACTCGGGTTGTTGGCATTTTACAGGGTCCTCATGGAACTGTAGTTGACCGTGCCCATTACTTAGGTGGTCACTAGCCCTGAGCCTACCCTGGGTTTATAAATGCTGGGGTTGAGCAAGTAGCCCGGGTGACACCTTTGGCTAGTGGCGCTTCCCAAGGCTTGGCTCTTCATATTGGGCCCAAGCTATGCTCCACCTGTGTCATTAAGGCTTTGACTCTGATGCAGGTCCCCTCAGGTGGCTATTCTTCTATCAACAATGTCCAAAATTCCCAGAAGCCTGATCCCAGGGATAAGATGGAGAGCTTCTTTGTGGGAGAAACGCTGAAGTACCTCTACCTGCTGTTTTCTGATGATCTGGAGCTGCTCAGCCTGGACACCTGTGTGTTCAACACAGAGGCCCATCCCCTACCCATCTGGGCTCCTGCCTAGGAGGATAGCCCGTGGCCTGGGGACAGATGGAGGGCTGACGTGGGCCTATTGGGTCTGTGACCTTCACAGGGCCCACATAGTTTTGGGCAGCCATCAAGTGTGATGCTCCTGCTCAGTTCTAGGCCTCTCCTGTCTCAGCTTTCCATGAAGATGTTGGGGGGAACAAGAGTCAAATCAGCAGGTATGGGATTCTGGGATATTTAGGCTGACTTGTCTACCAGAAGCCTTTGACTTCCTTGAAAACTCATGCCATGACTCCTGATTCCTATGCCCAAATGACCTTGTTGGCTGGCTGCAGGCAGCCCCCATGGTAGTCCCAAAACTTCTTATCACCTCCTGGCACCACTCAGGACTCCAGTACCTGTGTTGAGTTCAGAGTGATATCCCTAGTCAGTGAGGTGCTGGGCTTGGCCTGAAGGCCTGTACAAGTCCTGACCCACAGGTCTGGTGGGCCATGTGACCTCAAGGGGCCTTGTGGCTCTGGTGTTTACGGGTTGGACTCAGGGATCCTCCTGGCTACCCTACTGGGCTGGCAGGGGTTAGAACAGCAAATTTGTCTTATTTCCAGGACACCCTGGGATAATGTGATTTCTCAGCTGAGATGAAAGTGGACTTGGTCCCACTGTGATGCGTCCTGTGTTGGGGAGGGGGGTGGTATCTGTGGACTGGAGAGTCTGAACTGACCTTAAGGAATAGCAAGTTCTCTAGGTAACATTGTAGGGGCTGCCCCCTAGTCAGAACTGCTGTCACTTCAGGTCTGAAGAGCGAATAGGCCAGAAAGCTTGGTTTGTGCTTTCTCAGATGGTCTGTGATGATTACCTGCTGGCTGGTAGGAGTACGTATATGGAAGGGGGACACCAGCAGAAGCATGTACCTTTCTCATAGTGAGATGCTTGTGCCTTGGTGTCTGAGCTCATGGAGATGAGGATAGAGTAGCCCTGTCTGACCTGTTAGTGGACTGTCCCTGGCCATGGATGGGGTTTTCCCATCCAAGACCAGGATAGTTCCATGCGGTAGTGTAGGGTAAACTAGACAGAATCTAAGGCACCTCAGGCTCGGGGCCTGTGTTACCTGTGCACCCCAAGATCTGGAGGTTTGACTTGCTCACTCCCCATCTGCAGCTCAGTGGCGGCCACCTTGTGTCTCTGAGGCACAGTAGTTGCCCCAGGGACTTCCTGTCAACCACTTATACCCCAAGCCAGCTCTAATCCCAAAGGTGTCTACAAAGGACCTGCCTGGTGGTGTGTCCTTAGGCCTCACTCTCGTGTGTAGAGGCTGCCTCCCCACATCGGGTTATATCCCTTCCCGTGGATGTCAGCCTCCCCGTGTTCTGTCCTCTGCACCATAGACTCGTGAACAGGCAGGTTCAGGCTTTGGGCAAAGCCTAAGCAGTTGAGAAGTATGTATTCTTCATCTCTTGCCTTGATCTCTGGAAGGTGTGGTCAGTACTGAGGGGACAGCAACTGCCCTGTGCCCCTCGAGGAGTTGCTGTGGGTCAGAATAACTGGGTTGAAGATGTCCACAAAGCTGAGCTGGTGGCACATTGAAGCAGACAACAGGGGAACAGTCCTGAGGAGGGGGGGGGGTTGCTCCCCAGGAAAGGCAGATTTCCCTCCCTCTCACCCTAAAGCACGAAACCTGAGAGTTGGAGTCTGTGCTTAATTAAATGTCTAACTGGTCTCAGCAGGCTGTGTGCAGTGTGTTGTCTTGTCTAGAGCACATCCCTAGGGTCTTTCACCCCTCCACACGTGGACCTTGCCAGGCGAGAAGGACACATCTAGCCCAACAATCAACCATGTTTTATTCAGTCCCTTTCATCTGCCACCAGCCTTGGCACCACTTGCTTCAAGTCCATTGTAGGCAGGCCACCATGGATCTGGACTGTCAAGTCACAATTGCTCACATAAAACAAGGGATCTCTGAGTCATGCTGTGTCTTAGCTGGAAGAGTGTTGCTTCTCAGGTCCAGGCCACCTGGGCATTGCTGGTTGCTTTGGTCTGGCTGCCTCTACCCACTCACGGATGAGGGCAGCTTCCAGTTTACGCACCTCCACGACAGATTGAGGGTCTGCTGAGTTAGATGCTCTAAGGAGCAGACAAATGAGGAGGGGTCATTCAGGTGCCAAGCATACAGAGTGAGTGAGCTTCATACCCATCCAGCCCACATCCCACCACTGGCCCAGATTCATCAAGAAAGGAACCAGGTGGGCTGCGCCTCACTGCACCTGAGGTCTAGGTGATGTGCTCCCCCGTGGATGGTGACAGCGATGATTGATGTACTCAGGTTTCTCCGGATCTGTTGGGAGGAATCTGAAGCATGTGGCCTGTGCTTTAAGCCACAGGTAGGCAGCCCCCCTCCCACCCTGGCACTGACAGATGCCAGCACTGTCTGTGGGATGCAACTGAAGCAATAACGAGCTTACTGCGCAGCTGCAAATAGTGCCATTGGAAAGAAAATTGAAATCTGGTGGACCAGATGTTAGACTACATTAAGTGATATGGGAAGGAAGCACTCAATAGAAGAGTAACAGGAGCAGAGTGAACCTGAGCGTGAATCTGAAAAGGCAGAGGGTTTTTGTTTTTTTTTTTTTTTTTTTTTTGAGAAGTCTGGCAAAGTGGGGAACAGTAACAGTCACAGCCCAAGCATTGCCAAGAGTACCTATACAGGGCCATCAGCTGCCAGGTCAGGACTTACCCCGCCCCCTGCCCAGGGGTCTAAGTCACCGTTGGAGAATATTATGTTGCTGGCAGCTTTAAGGTCTGAAAGGAACAAAGTAAGTGGTGGTAAGGTATCCAATATGGTCCTTAAATCTGTGAGCTGCATCTGGGGGCTGCAGAACCAGCTCAGGACAGAGGGTAGGATCCTTCCCATCTCCCAGTCCCAATCCCCAGCTCTTTACCGCCACCCCAGAAGCTGGTCCGCAGCCAGTCTGGCCGGGGCCACACGCCCCATGTATGTAGGCAGTATTCCTGGCGGAGTTCATCAGAGAATGGGATGACAGGGAACATGTCTGTCACATTGTTGCTGTCAAAGGTCAGATTGATCTCTGTACAGGCCTGCAGGTACCACACAGTGAAGTAAGACAGGCAAGCCTCACAGCCCCACCCCTACACTTGGCAGTTCAGCTCCCCATGTCCACAAACCTGGTAGTCCCAGGCCTTGGCATTAGAACCAGTGCCACATCCAGTGGGGTCAGCACAGCTTTGGTACAGCCGGTAGATGTCAAAACAGGGCTCCATGCCAGAGGAGTTGTAGACTAGCCCTAGATAGGAGGAGTGCTGGGACCAGCAGCCAGCCAGACACTACATGCTCAGGCTATTTCCCACCCACCTTAAGGAAGCCTAAGGTAGGTGTACCGTGGTGAGAAAAGCACTAGGGTCCATGGAATCCCACCCCCGGTACCCTGCCACACACCAGGGCATGCAGAGCTTTGTGGCTGGAGATTCCAAAGGTCTCCAGGCAGCTGGAATGTGCCTGGTAGCTGTGCCTGTTCCTAGGACCTCTGGGAAGTCATGCTACCCACTTCAGCCTTTGCCCAGTCCAACAATACAGGCCCTGTCCTTTCAAAAACTGTACCGAGTCCCCTATTACATCTCAGCCTATAAGACAAAGCTCCAGGCCAGGGCTATGGGTCCTCCAACTCTGTTAGGTTCTCCACCCTTGCCCCATGAAGGCCAAGTAGTAGACCAACCTACTAGCGCTCGTAGGCCCATGATCCTCTGGCCCTTACTCAGCATCCGTTCACAGGCCACCTGGAGGAGAAGGGCAGCAGAATATCTCAGCAGAGACCCCTTGCCCAGCTTGACCTTCCCTGGTCCCAGAATGTAGGTCAGGGCTGCTAGCCTACAGAGGAATAGTATGTGACAGTGCCTATGCACCCAGAGAGCCACCTCACCTTGACAGGGTTGGCAGGAAGGTTCCCAAGGAACTCAGTAGGGTATGGGTAATCCGTCATGGCAAGCACAGTAAATGCATTCCGGGCAAACACAAAGAGCTGAGTCAGGTCCTTTGAGCTGGAAAGCGACTGGCAGGTACCAAAATTCTTCCTGATGGTGTCGTGAGCTGGGAAGGGAGAGGCCAGGAGAAAAGGCTGGGGAAACTGCTGGCAAATGTGAAAGGCAAGAATGAGTGTCCAAAGCGGACAGCAGGTGAAGAAGGACCTCCTCACCTCCTTGGAGGAACAAGTCCCTGATCTGTTGGAAGGCATCCCGCACAGCCTGGGCACACTTGGGACTCTGGCCATAAAAATCCTGGAGAAAAGGCCATGGTTACTGCCGCTGCCATAGCTGCACTGCCCTGGGGGTACCTAAGTACACTCACTTACCGCTGTGACGTCTCGGAAGAATTGGTAGGATTCACCAAGGCCTGCGACAGCTACCACAGGAGCACTGGCTGCCAGTGCCCCAGCCACCAGGTGGGGATACTTCATCCTCATGTAGGCGCTCAGCATCCCCCCATAACTGGGGATGTCACAAGATTATGGCTGTGGGACACGGCCTGCATGCTCAGGCCAGCGCCCTCACCCTCCTGTCCTCCAGGCTGAGGTTCCTTGGCTGAACCTGTCTCCTTCCCTTGGTCTTTCCCTGCTCAGAACCCAAGCGTGGAAAGAAGGGCCTGAAACTTTTAGACCCACTCATGCTGACCCAAGGGCCAAAGCAGAAGTAACCTTCACTGGGAAAAAGGCACCTGTGGACGCCCTGCCCTGACCCAGCATGAAGACACTGCTGAGACAAAGTCGGGAGGGGACTGGCCCACTAGTGTGAACAACTCAGCAAACACTACCTATGAGGTCCAGTCAAGGAGGAGGTAAAGCTAGACCAGGGCTACCGTGTAAGAAGTTAAGGACTGAGAACACTGGGGCTGGGCAGAGGATGTGGCAAATGTAAGAGACATCTGTTTGGCCCTTCCTGTACAACAGGGTGGACATCAGGGAGGGGTAAAAGTAGGGCTCCCTCAGATCTTGTGTCAGGTCAGATTGGATAAATACGCCTCTGTCCTGAAGGGAAGTCAAGGACCTACCTCCCTCCGAAGGCTATGGTGGGAATATCCTGGACCTTAAGATCCTGCCGCAGGGCCTGGAGCAGCACAGCAAAGTCCGCCAGTGCCTGCTCCACGGTCAGCAGCTGTGTATACCCACGCTGTGTGGACTGCAAACCGAATGGAAGCGATTTCCCGTAGTACCGCTGCAGGAAGCAGGAAGGGATGTCAAACTGCTGCCTCAGCACTCCCAGCTCCTTCAGCTCAGGGACTCCCAGGATCTGTCCAGGTACCCACGTGCTCGGCAAAGACAAGCAGGGCTTCCTGCTGGGCCGCCAGTTCCACCATGAATCCAGAGTTGTTAGCGAAGGTCCAGATGTCCCCCTCATTCCCCGTGTAGAAGAAAATGGGCCCCTTGCCCATCTTCCAGAACTTATCTATGGGAAGTATGTGAATTTTTTGTGAGGGTAGGGATAAGCAGGCAGAAAACGTACTGTGGGGACAACACTCACCTGACACCAGGAACCGCTGGGCAAAGGTTTTGTTGCCAAAACTCTCAAAGTTGAAGTGGTCCATGTATTGTTCAAAATAGTTCTCCCGAAAGTCCGGGTCTAGAACTCTGTCAGCTGAGGGCAGGGGCAGAGGCTCAGGAGCTGGCAGGGATCATCGGGGACCCAGAAGGGTCAGGAGAGAGGGCAACCAGTCTACACTCACCTCTGGCCTGGAGGTTACACAGCCCCAGTCCCAGCAGCAGGACCAGGACCCAGGAAGGGACCCCATGGTCCACAGGGACACAAGGCTGAAAGCTCATGCCTGATTCTGAGATGGGTGCCGGCAGTCATGTGACCCAGGTCACATGTCAGACACGTCAGGCGGGGCAACGTCACATGACAGCTTCACAGGGCTGTCCTAATGTAGCTGGATTCTAGCTGGAGGACCACGGTTACTCCTCCCTTTTGCATCAGCCTTTGGGTCTTTTGATCCAAATCTGATGGGTTCCCTAGGCTCCTATTATGTTCTCACAGAGGATCACTGTGGACCCAGGAAGCAGACAGAGGGCTAGGGTGTGTCAGGACTGTATGGTCTCCCAACTGTCCAGCTGCTGAATACCACATAGTGATGGGAGGGTCCTCCCACACAGGGATACTGCAGGGTGTTGAAGTCCCCAGGAGTTGCACACCCACATCTCCCACTGGCTGTTGGAGCTACCTACTCATTCAGCCTGTCAGCTATTCTGTGTCCCGGGCACTGAAAGCTGAGCTGGGACATCACCAACACCTACGCAGTCAGAATGGCCACCCTGTGCCCAGCCCTCAGTTCTGGTCAGCAACCTTGCTTCGCTGGCAGGCCCATAATCCCAGGGCCAGGGAAACTGGGACAGTTCTGTCTGCCCTGAGCGAGTGGCCTCAGGAAGGTAGGGATATTGAGGGTTGCTTCGGAGGGACAGTGTCTCTGAGAAAGGTCACTGGGCTTATCTGAGTGGCATCGGGATCTCTGAGCTTTCAGTGTGTGGCTGCTTTCTTCTCCTGACTGTTGGCACTGTGCCTGTGCCTAGACAGAATGGGGGAGAAGGAGGGACAGGGTTTCTGTTGGAAGCTGCCCTCTACCTGGTGGCAGGGGGTGTGCAGAGAAAAGAAAGAAGCAGTTTTCTCTCTGAAACCCAGTCCCGGGTCTGGAGGAGGGGAGAGATCCACGGGAATTGGGACTTGGGACTTGGACTGACTCAGCCATGAGTGGAACATCTGGTCAGCTCAGCCACGGTCCAGTGGGGCACACATTCTAGAGCTGTGGAGTGCTGTGCCTCCACAGATTAGGGAAGCCCTCACCCGGTGTAAACACCTACCTTTGCTATTGTATATTTCTGGGGGTGTTGGTGTTGCATTGCCCAGTAAGTCCTACCTGCAGAATGACATTAACTATATGTGGCTTGTGTATCTGTATTTAAATGTGTCCAGTGAAGTTTCCTGTTCTTCGTGCCCTTGCATCGCCCTTGAATTTTATGCCATGTTACTTCTTGGTTCCTGCCTGGCCTCTGTTGATACAGTCTGCTTCCATATGCCCTTTGAGTACAGAGACAGCATCTCCTGTGGCGTAACACATGGCTCTTTCTTTGTCATGTATTTCTCTCTTCCTTTTGTGTGTGTGTTTTTGGATACAGGTTTCTCTGTGTGGCCCTGGCTGTCCTGAAACTCGCTCTGTAGACCAGGCTGGCCTCAAACTCAGAGATCCACCTCTGCCTCCTGAGTGCTAGCTCTCTTCCTTTTTATTTTAGAGTTTGACAGACTGGGAATTTCCCATGTGTCATCTCCCTTTTTTATTTTAAACATTAGATGACTTTTGTTTTCTTATGTGTTTTGCCTGGATGTATGTATGTATGTACCACATGCATGTTTGGTTTTCTTGGAATCCAGAAGAGGACATTGAAATCTCTGGAACTAGAGTTAAAACCACCATCTGGATACTGAGAATCACTGAGCCAACTCTCCAGGCCCTAGCGTCTCCCGTTCTGACTTTTAAAGTGAAAAGGGTATACACTGTATCAGTGTCCTTAATTTTGAGTTGGGTATTTTCCCCTCTACCTTCATTCCTCTTAGTAGTGCACATCTACTTAGGCGCTTTTGAGTTTAGAAAATGTTTGAGAGTTCATTTATTTTTATGTGTATAGGTGTTTTGCCTGCATGTCTGTCTCCATTTTGTGTGTGTGTCTTCTGTGAGGATCCCTGCTTGGCTCTTGAAGCCAGTGTCAATGCTTTCAATAATCCTGTTATGGTAACAAATTTCTGACCACTTGAATTACTTCCTTTCTTGGGACTCAACTTTACCCAAGGGAGCAAAAGTATCACATGGCCGGGTGTAATAGGTATCTTGCCAGTCAGAAGCTCCATGTCTTTTCACCCTTCATCAATTGGTCAAAGAACTTTTCCAAATAAATGTAAGGAGGCAGGCGTGGTGGTGCACACTTCAATCCCAGCACTTGGGAGGTAGAGGCAGGTGACTCTGTGTAAGTTTGAGGCCAGCCTGGTTCAGATAGTGAGTTGCAGATCAGCCAGGGCTGATGGGCTGTCCTCCTGTATAAATGTTTCTCTTACTGGTTAATGAATAAAACACTGTTTGCCCAATGAGGCAGGAAGATAGGCGGGTCTAGGAGACAAGGGGAATTCTGGGAAAGGTAGGCAGAGTGAGCCCCCACACAGAGTTGGAATGCTGCCAGAGGAGTAACACCATGGCAGGCATTACCCGGTAAACCACAGCCCCATGGCAAAACATAGATTGATAGAAATGGGTTAGTAGCCGGGCGTTGGTGGCGCACGCCTTTAATCCCAGAACTCGGGAGGCAGAGGCAGGTGGATCTCTGTGAGTTTGAGGCCAGCCTGGTCTCCAGAGCGAGTGCCAGGATAGGCTCCAAAGCTACACAGAGAAACCTGTCTCAAAAAAACAAAAAAAAAAAAAAAAAAGAAAGAAAGAAAAGAAATGGGTTAGTAATTAAGACAGAGCTAGCCAATAAGAAGTCCTAGTCATCTGCCAGCAGCAGTTTTATAATTAATATAAGTCTTGTGTGTTTATGTGGGGCTCAAGGGCTGCAGGAACAGGCAGGACTACCGAAACACAGGGCTACATAAAGAGACCCTGTCTCAAGCAACAAAATAAATATATTTATTGGGTTCACATGAAAAGTCAGTTTTCACTGAGCATTGCTGGCACACACCTTTAATCTCAGCACTTGGGAGACAGAGGTAGGTGGATCTCTGTGAGTTTGAGACCAGCCTGGTCTACAAGAGATAGTTCCAGGACAGCCTCCAAAGCCACAGAGAAACCTTGTCTCGAAAAATCAAAAGAAAAAAAAAAGTCAAGTCAGTTTTCTAGATTCTGACTGGCACAAACTTGTGTAGACCCTGTGTGTAGACAGACCCCATGCTCCATGATCATCAGATGCCATAAATCTGCACTATCATGAAATTTTTGTTTATTTAATACAGGGTGGTGTGGGGGCACACCTTTAATCCCAGCACTAGGGAGGCAGGTGCAGGTGGCTAGCTGGGTCTACAGAGAGAGTTCCAGGACAGCCAGGGCTACACAAGAAACCCTTTCTTGACAAGCCAGAAAAAAAAGACAGGGTCTTTCTAGGAGCCCAGGCTGGCTTCGGAATCATGGTCTTCCTGCCTTGTCAACAAGCTGCAACTATAGGTGTGTGCCACTGCTTGCAGCTTGCCAAGATTTTCCGTGAAGTTATGCACGGGCTCATCTCATAGTTCCCCTTGTTCTCATTCAGCTCCTCTGAAGTCCTATGACTTGTTTATGGTTCATGTACAGTCTGAGGTTTAGCCAGGGCCTGCACGGTCATGTTTGTAGTAGTTCCACCAGCCTGTCTGCACTTCTCACTATTGCCATAAATGTAACATCTGCTCATCATGTGGCTCCTAAAGATCTGTAAGTGGTATTGAGTCCTGTCCTTCCTAATTATCCACCCCTGCCTTGTAAAGTCTTACAAATGATACCGCTTTCCTGCCTATGGTTGTTTGAAGGCAATGTCCCCCATGGGTTCATATATTTTCATGCTTGGTCCACATTTGATGAACTGTTTAGACAGAGTCTCACTGTGCAGCTCTGGCTAGCCTTGAACTCACAGAAGTCTGCCTGATTCTGCCTCCCTGGTGCTGGAGTTAAAGGGGAATACCACTAAGTTTGGCGAATGCTTATTTTATTGGTTTTTCAGACAGGGTCTCACTCCTTGGCAGGCCTCAGACTCAGAGATCTGCCCACCTATACCTCCAGAGTAAATAATGCAAATACTTGTTAACACAGTATATAACTTTGTAGTCCACCCAAGACATGAGTAATGATGGACATGTTGTCTGACGTTTATTCCTCTCATGCTTTGGGTTGTGTGTGTGTTTGTTGTTTTTTCAAGAAAGGGTTTTCCTGGGTAGCCCTGGCTGTCCTGGAACTGGCTATGTAGACCAGGCTGGCCTTGAACTCAGAGACTACCCGTCTCTGCCTCCTGAGTGCTGGGATTAATGCTATGCGCCACCACAGTCCTGCTAGGTATTTCTTTTATTAACCAATTCCTCGAGCTGAGACCTTCCACTGTGTATGCTATGTACCTTCCTGATTCTCATGCTTTTGGCTCTTGATCTGCACAGATCAGAGGCACACACTTCCTTTCCACACCAAAATCAGGAGTCACCCGAATCCATGTATCACACAACTTTGAGCAGACCTCACTTAGACATGCAGCTTTGGTCTGTTCACAAGCCTTGGGTTGTGTTATCTGTACCACCAAATGACTTACTTGGAGGGGGAAGGGTCATGTTCACTAGAGTCCTTTTTTTTTTTTTTTTTTTCTTCTTCAAAGACGGGGTTCCTGTGTTTCCCTGCCTGTCCTGTAACTTGCTTTGTAGACCACGATTGTCTCAAACTCAGATCTGCCTTTGAGTGTGGGGATTAAAGACCTGGCTTACTAGATTTCAAATAAATGGAATCCTGCTGATCACAGCAGTGATCAAGTACAACTAAGCCAGTAACAGAGACCAGCATGTTCTGTCTCTCCATAGTTCATAAACTACCTTGATTTCACTGGCTATATTTTGCTAGGCACTCTTGAATTTGCTTGGTAATCATGACCACTGGCAAACATGGGTTCCTTTACTCCACTCCAATCTCAGTTGTTAAAAGCAGCAACTCTCAGATCACATACTTTTTTTTTTTGAGACAGGGTTTCTCTGTAGCTTTAGAGCCTGTCCTAGAACTCACTCTGTAGACCAGGCTGGACTTGAACTCGCAGAGATCCACCTGCCTCTGCTTCCCCAGCGCTGCAATTTAAGACATGAGCCACCATCACCCAGCAAGATCACATACTTTGTGTCATACAATGATATAGGTCATAGAACCACTAAGAAAGTTTAAAGAGACAGAAGGATTCAGGACTGAAAGCAAGAGCAGGAAGTAGATACAGAGACCAGGTCACAACAGGCCAGGGGAAGCAAGGTTCTTAGCTCTTGATGATTTTCTGGGCTGGCTTCCTGTCAAGTGATGAGTTTGATGAGTACTAGAGATGGAGATACAACAAACCCCTATTTTATAAAATGGGGTGAATCCATATAAGTCTCAGTATGAAGACTGTTGTCTTCTATACAGGGGAACCCAGAACAGGCCCAGCCTACTTCCTCATAAGATGACTAGACCAGAGCCCCGTGTACAGAAGTACACTACTAGGCCCATGGGTAAGGGATAGAACAGGGAAGTTTTACATAGCCCATGGTCTTGGGAGGTATGCTGTAGGACAAAGTACTTAGGTTTGCTTCACACATGGTTCCAAGTAAATGCTCAAACCTGCAAAGCAGCATCTATGGGGTATAAGGGGCTCCCTGCCTCATGTTCGCTCCAGGTTCAACTACACAGCTTTTGTTTTTGAGACAGGGTCTCACTATGTAGACCAGGCTGGCCTTGAGCTCAAGAGATCTGCCTGCCTCTGCCTCCCTAGCACTGGGACTAAAGGCGTGTGCCACCACACCCAGGTTCCAGCTGCATATTTACAATGTGCATTCTGGCTGTGCACTTCTAGGTGCCTGAAGGGCTCCTCATATGACAAGCCTGCTTGGCCCTTGGTTTCTATGAATTTGAAAACCCTCCTGGTCTCAGGTCCTCTGCCCTTTTTTTGAGGTCACATTTAGTGTCCTGCTAGTTATCTTCCCACACATACCTGTGGGCAGTCCCAAATGCACTCAAGTGATGCTTCCTGCAATCACTGAAAAAAATACTGGCTTATCAAAAAGGTTAGTGCATGTGGGAGCCACCACATGCACCACTATAATGGTCTTTCCTGGAGCGTCCCATGTCTTGGTTTTTCCAAATCCCTGGTGAAGAGCTGGAGAGAAGCATGTAGGGTTTCTTGGGCAGCCTCCTGTTCCCAAAGCTCTGTCCCTTGGATACACCTGTGCTCATGCCTGTATGCCATGAAATAAATGGCACCTGAGGCTGGAGCTATTTGTTGGTAGAGTGCTTGCCTACTGTGCACATGAAGCCCTGAATTCAATTCCCATCACCCCATAAACTAAGCACCTTGTCAGGAGCTTCAGATGTCCAAGGTCATTCTTGGCTATGGAGCTAATTCAAGGGCATCCTGGGATACAGGAGACCCTGCCTCCAAAAAAGACAAACCAACCCCTGTAGCTGGGATTTACTGCAAATGTCCTATCTGAAAATAATGTCCACTCTTTGAAGTCAGTAGTCTTTTCAAGGCAATCTGGGACTAGGACTGGTGGGATATGACTATGGAGAGTATGGTGAAGGAACAATTATTCATCTTGATTGACTGAGGGGCACACTAATATAGCCTTGTGAAAACTCTAAATAATGTATCCTACCACCCCCACTTGATACTTTTTGTTTTGTTTTTCCAAGAAAGTGTTTCTCTGTAGCTTTGGGAGCTTGTCCTGGACCTCAATCTGCAGACCAGGCTGGCCTGGAACTCCCCAAGATATCTGCCTGCCCCTGGGAGTGCTGGAATTAAAAGCGTGTACCACCACCTCCCAGCTTGATACTGTCTTATAATCATGTAAGATAATTTTTTTTAACTCCTTTCAAGAATTCACCCAACTGATGTTTATGTAGGAAGAACCTGAGGCTTTGATCTCCCTCAGGGACCTTCTCCTGTTCCAGGGACCCCAGCTTGCCTATGGAGTAGTAACAGAAAGGTGCCAAAATATGCTGTTTGCTTCTGAGGCCTACAGCAAGATGACCACAGAGCTCAGTAAAAGCCCAGTTTGTGTCTTCTACTTGTCAGTTCCAAAGATGGCTGCCATCTTTCCCAAGTCCAGACCCACCGCTTCCGCACCGCAAGGTGAATATACTCTTCCCAGCAACCTCCTCTGGGAATGTGGACAGGAATGAGCAGGAGCCCATACATCCAGGGCTGAGGACGAGGCTGACTCTCCTAACCACTATTACATTATGGGGAAGAGTGGGTGTCACCATTTTCCTGCATGGAAAACCAGCTGTGAGTCAATGGAGTTGCTGTCAGAGACAGAACAAGGCTGGGTGGCAGAGCCTAGCACCACTTAGACACAGGCTACATCTCCAAGTAAGTTCTAAGCTCCAGGAAAAGACCAACCAGGATGAGGTGTGCTGACTAGGTTAAAATCAGCAGCCATTCTAAAAGGCAACAGTGTGGCCTGTTTCTTGGGGGGGGGGTACTTAAGAACACAGCAGCCAGGCCCACTTGTGGGTGTTGACTGGGAGACTCGACTGTGGGAGAGAGCTATGGAAGGCCAGGAGAACTGCTTTCATCTCAGGTGTGCAGATCGGAGTCCTCAAAGCCTCTTCTATTGGTACATCTAGGCACATGGGTGATGTGCTCAGCTTCCTACTGTTCTGCTGCTGGGGGTGGGGGTGGGGTTGTCCTTCAACTACACCCCAATGGGGCATCTCACTGTCTGCTGAGCACGTGGCTGGTCTGTGTTAGAGGATATCAGAGGACATACCCTGTGTTGCGATCTCAGACAACACCTCCTCTAGCCCTATTTTCCAAGGTCCCCAACCCTCTGCCTCTCAGTTGAGCCCCAGAGCCAGCAATGCGGCAAAACCAAAACAAGTAAAAACTACACAGACAGACAACTACAGTCCATGGGGGACCCAAAGAGGTCCCAACCTTGTAAAGTAAACTAGCACACTCCCTTCTGTGTCCTGCAGGCCAGCATTTCCACCCAGAGCCTGGGCCAGAGCTATATCAGCACCCGATAGAGCCCCAGGGCTGGAGAGGCTGGGAGCCAGCGGGTTAGCACTCCTGTGGCTGCAGCAGCCTGGCTTGGTCCTCATCCAGAATGAATGGAGACTGGAGTTTTCGGCCTTGTAGGTACATCTCCAACCCCTGGAAACAAAGGGTTACAGCAGCTAAGTGTCCACATTGTCTGCCCATAGTCCCTCCAGCTACCCCAAAACAGCCCTCCAGTGCTACACCATCAGGCAGAGTCAGAAGAAGACTGCTGTCTTCCCCTCAGGAAGACTCCCCAAAGTCTTGGTCTCAGCCTTGATCCTTTCTTGTACCCTAACCCCTCCCAAGCCTCACAAAGGCTTCCAGATCCCTCAGTCCACTGCATTTACTGGCCAACAGAATCAGGGCTGTGACCCATCCACCCAATGTCTGGTTCTCCTGTTTTTTGTTTGTTTGTTTGTTTGTTGTTGTTGTTGTTTTTTATTTGGTTTTTCGAGACAGGGTTTCTCTGTGTAGCTTTGGAGACTATCCTGGCACTCGCTCTGGACTCAAACTCACAGAGATCGGCCTGCCTCTGCCTCCCAAGTGCTGGGATTAAAGGCATGCGCCACCAACGCCCGGCTTCTCCTGTTTTCTTCTTCTGGTTCACACAAACCAGACTTCACAAAACACTGGACAGGGCCTGCACACTCACCTCTCCAGAGTAAGACACCAAGGGCGATATCTCACAGATGGCTGGAGGGTCTCCATTTGGGAGCAAGCTGGGGGAGAGCAATGGTCAGCCTCACAAGTGAATGCCAGGGACTCTCCCAGAACCCTCCGGACATGAAGAGGCAAGTGCCTATCCACCATCAATGCCACACACCAGTCGTACTTACACAGCAAATTCCTCCCTCTGCACAGCCCAAACCCATGAATGCCATCTTCCAAGTGACAGGTTCTGGTCTAGCTACATAAATCACTATTCAGGGCCCCTGTACAGAGCTCAGGCAGCCAGGCCCAACTGCACCTCCAGCACAGCAATAGGGGTGACAAGACACCAAAGGTCCTTTTCCTCTCCTGTCCCAAAGGTCAAGCCTTCCTGAGTCTCTTCAGGATTAGGCTTAGGTCTCATCTTCGGACCTAATGAGAGTACATTTGAGGGTATCTGAGACCCTGCCTCCCTGAACATAACCTGCGACTAAGAGGCTGAGCTGATAGTCACCAAGCAGACAGTCACAGGCTGGGAACACAAAGCCTACATTTGGTGTGATGCTGGGTTAGAAGCCACCTGGGACAGTGGTAGCATCAACAGGCCTCTAGGACAAGAATACTGCTCCCCAGGCTAATCTCAGAGCCTCTTACCCAGACTGCTGAGGAAGCTGGACCCCATGTACATCCAGGAAGTGGGCTCCGGCCTGCAGAGCCCAGCGGTAGTGCTGAGCCAACAAGGCTCTCCTGGAGGTGGAAGGGTTGTCCCTGCTGGCTGTGTCAGCATTCTTCAATGGGGAGAATTCCTCCTCCCGAGATACTTCAAAGGCAACGAAGTTCCTGGTGGAGAGGAGTTCATCACCCTGCATCCCAGCCAGCTGCTCCACTCTGGACAGGCAAGGGTAGGCCAGAGCTCCCTAAATGGGAGTCTGTTCCATGAGTACGGTGGCCTGGGGGGTCCCCACAGGCACGGAAAGCACCTGTGCTTTCCCGAGATGCTAAGAATTCTCAAGCTCTCCAATTCTCACTTGCCACATGTTCAGAGGTAGAGGGCACTGGGACCCACCCAGCAACTCCAACCCAACCTTGGGTCAGGATTGTGGGGACTCCGGGGGTTGTTCCGTGTCCTCTCAGAACCTCTGTTCTTGTTCTTAGGGGCAAGAACACCCTCTGGACTTCCCTGATGCAAACCAGCCTATAGTCCCTTACCTTCCCCCACCCCTGCCCCTCACCAAGCTCCCACTTTCCTGTCCTAGGGAAACTCTGAACCCAATACCAGAACAAAGAGAGGGAAGAAGAGAAAAATAAGTGACTTCTGCCACTAACTTAGCAAACTGGAACACATCAAACACAAACTTCTCCATCTTTATCCCATTCGGTTTTAGCGGCTTTACCAGATTTCCCTCCTCGTCCACATATGGGACCTTCTTCACGGCCACATGCAGCTTCAGCAAGGGCTCAAACTCCCTGGAAGCAAGAGGGCAAAAGGGGTGTGGTTCAGACAGGGCACCCCAGGAATACCAGTCTTCATTTCTGTGTACCTTCAGCCAGCTGAGGTGGCACTAGGACCTAGCTACATCTCTGGGAAGGCACAGGTTTTCTCCCAGCATTCCCAGGGCCAAAAGCCAGGAACCACCGCCACAATGCTGCCCAAGCTAATGACAAGGCAGCAGTGGCATCCATGAACAGTGGGGTCAAGATAGCCATGACCAGGGCCTCATCCAGGATGCCCAGAGCATGACACAGGTGGGTTCTGGCTTGTTTATATAGTGACAGGAAGTCTCTTTACCCAACTCCTTGCACTCCCAACAGTGGCCCAGCTCAGGCTAGGTCAGCTCTAGCTGCTGTGGCATTCTTAGATTCAGCCCAGTCTGGGATGCCACAGCCACCTGCTGCCACACACCTGGTGACCTTATCCAGGAAGTCTCGGGTGAAGAAATGGTTGCAGATATTGCCCGTGTTGTAGAGCAAGCCCCCATCAGGCCCTCGGAGCCCAGCGGTCTCAGGGCTAATCTCGCTGTATTCCACCACCTGGGGGACACCATCCACCTGGCACACCACACCAACTGGCTCCTCAGGGTATGCTTTCTCCACCACCTGCAACCACCGGGTACAGACAAGTGCGGGAGTGACGGAGATGAGAAGAGGGACAAGGTTTGGCAAGAGGCAGAGCCAAGTGCCAAGGAAAATGAAAGTCTGGTGCTCACCTTGGCACCGCAGTCTGCACCCCGAAGCACACAGAAGCCTATGAAGACTGGGTCAGCCAGCCGCACCAGGATGTTGTCCACACAGTACACATGCACAAACTCCACACCCCGACGTTTCATGTCCTCCAGGATCTGGTGGTCAGCCAGGGCACAGTATAAGCCCCCGTTGCCATCTGCAAAAGAGAAAGTAATGGGTCTTCCTATGGACTCTGGCTTGATCTCCTGCTCAGTCTAGTAAATGCAGCAGGAGCAGAAGCCACCAAGAGCCTTGTGACTGTATCATGTGACAGATGAGACTCCTGACTGAGCCAGGGCCACACAGCCTGCCTGACCACATCTTACCTGGGAGTCAGGCCTCCTGATCCACAGCTGCATTCTGTGGATCCTCCAGGGAGACCAGCCCTTCCCTGTCCAAGGTGTGGGCCATACCTGGGGCCATGGCAACTTTGTCTTTCCGTTCCAGTATGGCCTTGCCCTCAAAAGTCACAGCAGGTAGCATGCGCTGCTCGAACAGGACCACGTTAGCAGGGTCTAGGTGGAAGAAGTCATGCTCCTTGAAGAACTTGATGGTCGGTCCCAGTGTAAACTCACTGGTCATGATGTACCTGTAAATGTCCTAGCAGTGAGCTGCTTCCAGAGGAATCGGGCTCACCCTGACAGATGCAGCAGGAACAAGCCTGCATGGGGCTCAGTCAGGGCAGACACTGGGCTCTCTCTAGGGCTGTGCTAGGACTGGGTCTCAGGTCTTGGTGTGGGGCAGGTCTGGGTCACTTAAGGGTGGTCTTTCTGGGAGGTTGGCAGGGAAGACACACCAGGGCACGGTGCAATGGGTCCCCAGTCGCTGGCCAGCCAACTGTTGAACACGCCGGATCCGCTCTGCCTGCAGTTGGTACAGGGTCTTTTGGCTGGGCAGCCCTACTTGATACATGCCCTTGGGGTAGGTGACGCCCAGGCGAGTGCCCTGCCCACCGGCCAGCAGCAGGACAGCCACTTTGTTCAGAGCAATCTGTCGGAAACCTGGAGGGGAGGCGCGTTGTGAGGAAAGGCCTTTCTCTTTAGAGAGAGCCACGCGTGACTTGCTACTGCACGACTTCAGGGTCTACTAAGCACAGGAGGAAGGAGCTGCAAAGCAAATAACTCTATGCAACACTTCCCGAGCCCCTCAGGGCCTCCGCCCGGTAGGCACCAACTCTTCCGGGCGCAATGGGCGGCGCCTGCCCAACCCCCACCCGGCACCGTATTGCTTACCTTCCTCTTCCCACCGCAGGCGTGTCTCTTGGTCGCAGCGGATCGCGCTGCCCACGCATTCTGGGGGCAGAGGCTGCAGGCGCGCCGCCAAGTCCGCCAGAGGACCCGGGGTAAGCGCGCAGGCGGCCGCGGCGCGCTGGCAGTGCTCTCGCAGAGCGTCAGGCTCCAGAGTGGCGAGCTCCGCTAGCAGCGCAGCTAGAGGCTCCGGGGCCAAATCGGCCCAGAAGCGAAGGAGATGCTCCTGGCCCGCGCGCTGCAGCTGTGCCCGAACATCCTGCTCCGAGGCCATGCTGCAAACGCAGCTGCTGGCTCAACGGGTACTCGAGACCTTATGACCAACATCACGAGACCTCAGGCAGGCGGCGCAGATCCCAAAGAGGCCGGCCCAGGACGCAGCACCTCCAGCCGGGACCCCGCCCCCTTCTCCATTGGAGCTTCAGTTCTGTCCTCTTTGGCTCCGCCCCCTTCGACCCTTTTAATACAGTCCCCGCCCGCTTCCTGGACCTGAATCCCAAGATCTGTTATCCCTTTCTAAGTCCAAGCTACTCACAAGACCTAGATCCCTTCTACCCCTGTCCCCAAGCTCAAGGTGTATGGTCCAGGCCAGGCCCTCCTACTCCTCCTAGTCCCCAAGGCCTAG
The DNA here is from genome assembly GCF_003668045.3 of Cricetulus griseus. Taxonomy (NCBI): domain Eukaryota; kingdom Metazoa; phylum Chordata; class Mammalia; order Rodentia; family Cricetidae; genus Cricetulus; species Cricetulus griseus. Next base: position 136,720,279 of record NC_048599.1, read on the forward strand.
GCGTTTATCTTCTAAATATCTCCCATCACGCCTCCGATGTGGGCGGAGCTGCTCTATCCTCACCCTGGGGAGGAAAGGGAGTGGCACCAGTTGGCTGTTCTCTTGGGCTGACCAGACCCAACCCACCCTCCTGCAAGTCCACAGCCAAGAGCAATCTGCTTGATCGTGTAAGCTTTCACCAAGAAGCGCCTCCAGCGGGCGCTATCTTTCTGGGGCACTGGGAGGAGGCCGGACCCAGGCTGGCTCTAGCCTGTCTCCCCTCCTCACCTGCCTACCCTTACTTTCCAGACCTGCCTACAGTCCCTTTCTGCTTTACTTTGCTTTTTCATAAAGCCTTTTGGTGTGTGTGTGTGTGTGGTCTTTTCGAGACAGGATTTCTCTGTGTAGCCCTGACTATCCTGGAACTCACTCTATAAACCAGGCTGGCCTCGAACTCAGAGATCTCATGCCTCTGTGCACCCCCCACCCTCAGTGCTGGGATTAAAGGTGTGCGCCACTAACGCCTGGCTTACATAAAGCCTTTCGTAAAAATAAAAACCTGAAAGCAAGAATGGAGGCAACAAATTCTTTTGGACCAGGAAGAGTTTTTGTCTGCAAGCATAGCGGAGGCTTGCAATGGACGGCTTTTCTCCCATCTGAACCCTTCTTCACAGCACTCGCTTGAATTCTCTACTGGCTTCTCCATGAGACGGAGACTCACAGAGGCTGGCTACCGTTTGGTTCATTGCTCTCTCTGTCACCTTCCACGAATAGCAGACTCGGGGGCATGTTTGACCACTGACCAAATGAGTGTTGGATCCCAAGCCACACTCTACCATGACTGGGTGACAGCATAATGTTCAGGGAGTGCTGGCTGAATGAATGAATGAATGAATGAATGAATGAATGAATGAATGAGCAAATAGTCTGCTCTGGTATGACTTCCACACAATGAAAAGACAACTCCAGGAAACATGGGGAAGGTGAGGGTAGTAGACAGATAGAAGTCAGGTGAGCAGCATAGGCCAGAGTCCATGGCAGCCATTATTGCCTTTGGCAATAATGCTGGCAGGGAAGGAAGGATGTGAGCTTCTGGGGGGGATAGGTCAGGCATTACCTATGAGCCCCTTAGGTCAGGATGGACTCCTAAATCCTGCCTCAAGGTGTGGGCAGGGAACAAAGTCAGAGGTTGGAAACATGGGTTTGTATAGCTGAAAGCATTTCCAAAACCAGAGAACTATCACTGAGTCCTGGTGAAGCTGTGAGGTTGGCAAAGTCCTGCTGGACCCAACCCTCTACGTTACCTGCTTTGTCTTTTTTTTTTTTTGTCAAGGGCCTAGGACTAAGGCCAGAGTGGAGACCAGAGAAGTCTAGGGAGGCTGGGACTAGGCAGCACAGTTGGCCCCTCTCCACACCAGTGGGAGCTACACCAAGAGGCATCAGACTCTTGCCAACCTCACGCCCATCTGTACTCCTGCACACACCTTTCTCCAAGGATGGCGGTTGGTACAGGGAGAATGTAATCACAAATCACACCTGCTCTGGATTCTGGAAGTTCCCTAGGGGTGGCAGCAAAATGGAAAGCCATGGGGCCAGAAGAGTGCCAGGCTGGGCTGGGAGAAGACTGGAAGGAGGATGTGCTCAGAGTTCAGGCCAGAACTCTGGGGGAGCACACCTTTTTTCGTCCTACACCCAGAGCTAGGCGTTGGCTCTACTGTCTTCCAGATCTTTCTCCAGTAGTCAGTCATAGGGCAGACTAAAGACCCAGGCTTTACCTCCCTTCTCCTGAGCTCTAGGCAATGAGAGACTCTTATGTCCCTTTCTTTTTTTCTTCCTTCCTTTCTTTCTTTGTTTTGAAATTATTCTTATTCTTTCACAACTTCATTCATATATAATGTACCCTAATCATATTCCCCCATTTATCTTCTCTTAGTCCCTTTTCCTTCCTATCAAATTCATCCTCCCAACATACTTTTGTGTGTTTGTGTGTGTATGAGAGTGTGTTTGTGTGTGTTCCTCTGCATTTATTCAGAATTGTCAACATGAACACCAGTTGGAGGTTCTTTACATAAGCAACAACAATTTGGCTTCACTGCTTAGCAGCAACTTTTAACTGCCTGTTGCTACCTAGGGAGGGGTGGAGCCTTATGAACTCCATCTCCCCAACACCCACAGGCTCTTATCTTCTCTGCAAGTAGACTCAGGTTCACTAGGGGCCCTGACCTGAATCTTGTTAGCTTTGCTGTGCTCATTAGCCCTGTTTTCCCTTGATGGCTGGTGGCTACTCCTATACCTATGCTTTTGTCCCAAGAACACTCAAGGCCTCATCCTAGCTCAGTGTTCCACTGCAATGTGGCATTTGTACTATTCCCTCACCAAATAAAGCTTCCTGTGTGCTCACTATCCACTGAGTGCTTATGGTAGGTCAGACCAACGCCAGGCCTTGGGGTGGCTCTGTCCCAGTCCCAAACACCATAGCTATTCATGGGGAGACAGCCACTACAGCCAGGCATGCAAGGTAAAAACACCTAAGTAGACTTTTTGGGCAGAGGAAGCAGGTGTCTGAGCAAGGTCTGAAGTCTCCATAGCAATCAACCAAAAACAGAGGATGGTCCTCTTCGAGTAGCACAGAACCTGGAAGTAAGGGCACATAGATGGACACTGTAAGGACAAGGAGAGACATGAGGTGAGGGAGGAAAATGTGAAACATCAAAGGGTCTTTGGCCAGGTCTGCCCCTAAAGGGGTTGCTAAGTTCCAGGGAGTAATTCTGGGTTCATAGTTCCTTAGAGACCTCCACCAAAATACCTTACCACGAATGAACCGAAGCTTTGAGTGAGATGGGTGTGATAGTACACATTTAATCCCAGCACTCAGGAGATCTGAGTTACAGGCCAGTTTGGTCTACTAGAAAGTTCCAGAACAGCCAAGCCAAGGTTGCATAGAAAGACCCTGTCTCAAGACAAACAAATAAAAGCAATTTTGAATGAGTAACCCCTAGAAATGTGGGGTCAGGGGAGTTGGGCAGGGAAGTTGCTTTCACAGCCTGAGACCCCATTACCAGAAGTCTGACCAAATGGGTTGGAGTGAGGTCTGAGTTAAGGGCCTGTCTAGAGGCATTCAGCAACATTGTTGAAGAGTGTCCTGGACTGTTGAGAAAGCAGAGGCAGAGCTGGCACTTGGGAGGCAGAAGCAGGCAGATCTCTGTGAGTTCGAGGCCAGCCTGGTCTACAGAGGTAGCTCCAGGACAGGTTCCAAAGCTACAAAGAAACTCTGTCTTGAAGAAAGAAAGAAGGAAGGAAGGAAGGAAGGAAGAAAGGATGGAAGGAAGGAAAGAGAGGCAGTTAAGATGTGGACTGTTCTCAAAAAAAAATATGGACTGTTCGACGGGTATTGGTGGCCCACGCCTTTAATCCCAGCACTTGGGAGGCAGAGGCAGGCAGATCTCTGTGAGTTCGAGGCCAGCCTGGTCTCCAGAGCGAGTGCCAGGATAGGCTCCAAAGCTACACAGAGAAACCCTGTCTCAAAAAACCAAAAAAAAAAAAAAAAAAAAAAAAAAAAAAAAAAGATGTGAACTGTTCTCAGTAGCTACATTTCTGTGACATTCAGAAGTTTGGAAGATGACTAAGTGGAGGACAGAGGACAGGCAAAAGAGTTGGTGGGGGGGATGGGGGAAAGGCATCCTAAGGAAAGGAAAAAGGAAGGAAGGAAAGAAGAAAAAGAAAGGAAGAAAAGGCCAGAGCAAGGGACCAGGTCCAAAACACCAAGGGAACTGGTCTGCGGATGGGCATCTGGGGACACAAGACAACTTGGCTTTGTCCTATAGTTGGCAGGACAAGGCAGACTGTCCCAAAGGACCAAAGGTAGAGCTGGCAGTTATAGGGACAGAGGCCTCAGTGAAGGAGAGCGCCCAACTGTCTGGAGCCTATAATCCTCTTGGGGCGTTCATGATGCAAAAAGAAGGGAGCCCCAGAGTCAATCGGCGTCTGGAGTCAAGGGACCCTCGGTGAAAAGGACAGAAGGGGGTAGGAGGGGCTGGACCCTCTCATCCTTACTCGAGAGGCTACCTGGGTACAGGATCCTTGAAGGGTGTCACGCTCCGCCCCTCAGAGAAGTGGCTGGCCGGACGGAGCACAAATGGACAGGAGAAAAGGCTCTACCGAGGCAGGAGGGATGGTGGGCGTGGAGGCAGGGGGGATCGTGGGGAGCAGAGATAAGAACTGCGGCCGGTTGTGCCCGTACCTCGTCACCTAGCCCCATTCCCCGGCGTGGTGGGGACGCCCGCCCCTACCGAGGAAAAAATCAAACTGGACTGGTGGCTGCCGAGCCAATCCCGGAGCAGATGGGCCAGTTTCGGCCAATAGCCGCCGTGAATCGTAATGAGAGCTGACGCGGCGGCGAGGAGAGCTCCATTCAAAAACAGCAGCTATTGTCGTGGCGGGGCGCGCGCGCCGTGCAGGTCCCGCCTTCTGGTCCTGTGGGGACCGACGCGGATGGAAGCTGGGTGCCCATGGCCGTGGCAGCGATGGCCGAGCGTGGCCGCCTGTCGCACGCCGCGCCCACGCCTAGCACCGAGGGGCTGCCGCGAGCTTTTCTCCAGAGCTTGCGCACCCTCTTCGACATCCTGGACGACCGGCAGCGCGGCTATGTGCACTTGCGCGAGATCGAGTCCCGTTGGCAGGGTGCAGACGCACGCGAGCTGCCCTGCGGCGTGCTCGAGGGCCTGCGCCAGGTGGCCCCGGCCAGTGGCTACCTAACCTTCGAGCGCTTCGTGGCGGGCTTGCGCACCTCGCTGCTGAACGCCAACGGCGGCCCGAGGGATCAGGCACGTGTCGCTCCCCGGTCTGGGGACCAGCCTTCGCTGCAGCAACGCCTGATGTTCATGCCGGCCGACGAGCCGCGGACTCTCCTGGAGAGGAAGCCTCTGCAGCCGAGTGCGCGCCCCGCGCCAGCTGGCCCCAGTGGCACCTCCCGGAACCCTGAGCTACTGTGTATCCCGGCGGAGGCGGCACCCTCTCCCGAGGAGCCCGAGCGGCCCCTGAGTAAGACGCTGGAACGGAGTCCGAGCGCGGACGCGAGTGAGTTTGGGTGGCCCCCAGGCCCATCCGGGACCTGTGCCGGAAACTGGAGACCGGCAGGGTCTCCTCAGAGGGATGGCGATGGGGATCACTGTGGGCGGCAGGCTCCAGGGCCTAAAGCAAGGTTGGGACCTCCTGGTTGGAAAGAGGCTTCGACCTGTGCCTGTGTGAGCTGCGGGCAGAGAGAGGCCTGATTCCAGGGCCAAGGCAGGTCGATGACTCTGAACACCCCCGAGAAGCCCACTCTGTCTCAAGCCTTCGCTAGGCACTGGTGCACCTGCGGCGGTGAGAAAAGGCACGCTCGCTACCTGCTCTATCTGCCCTAGATGTGGGGACATTTGGGCCCTCATTCTCATTTCTGTGTGGCTGCTTGGGCACAAGTTTGTTCTTAAAAGCAAGCATCCTCTAACCTGTCCTGGGGGTCCTTCTCAGTGTGACACCCTGCAGAGACAACCCGGCCTCCTCCACCCCACAGAGGAGGTGGCACAGGAGCACCTAGCACAAGTGCTGAAGAAGTGTGTGTGTGTGTGTGTGTGTGTGTGTGTGTGTGTGTGTGTGTGTGTGTGTGGAGGGGTGTGTGTGTGTGTGGAGGGGTGTATGTGTCCTGTGGCACCTGCTGTGCTGTGCTGCTGGCAGCCACCCCGCCAGACACAGACCACAGTCTCCGGGGAGTCCAGCAGGCTCCTCTCCCTCCTTCCGGTCTAGTTGGCAGGGACAGGAGACTGTTGAATAGCCCCCTGTCTGCCTTGAGAACAGGGCTTGCTTTATGGCTAAGCGTGGAGGCAGGTTCTCAGAGGAGCCCAAGGCCCTCTTCATTCCTGCAGCCCATTCATTCTGTGCACTGTCCTGCCAGGTGCAGGACTGCCCACTGGTGGCAGCTGCCAGTCCATTTTGCTACTGGCCACGGCTCTGCCAGCCTCACCAGATCTCTCCTGTCTTAGCCATGTTCTACTGTGTCTCTTGTGAATTGATATAAACGAGGAAGGGGGACTCTGTTTGTTCCAGCCTTGACTCCGTTCCTGTGGTATGGCTGTGAGTTTGAAGTCAGCCCCAGGATGGACAGACTCAGGGTTTGCCTGTGGTACAGATCTGTTCTACCTTCTGTGGCCCTGGTCAGTTACTTCTGTGGAGGTCATGGGCTCAGGGCCCATGACAGGGCAGCATTTAGCCCACTGCTCTGTAAACCTAAGGCCAGCCTCCAGCTCTAACTCCTTTATAAGTCAGCCGAGGCCCTGTAAAGATTATTATGGTATGCTTGACAACACACATATGGCCTCAAATTCATAACCCTGTGGTTTATGCCTCCTTCCTGTGCAAGTCAAGTCCAAGTGTCCCAGGGTTCATTGCTAGTACCTGTCCTGGCCCCACCTTCTGGAGACAGCAGCCTTCTTGTGTACCTCCCATGGCCTCACCCTGAAACTGCAGGCTGGGACATGAACTTTGGGGCCCTCTTGGAACTAGAGTGTCTGTCATGCGCATCAGAGTACAATTATTGTATCTGTCACTCCTATGACAGTCTCAGGAGTGATCCTGATGCCAGGTACGGGGTTGGGGGGCTGGGAGAAGGTACCCACCTCCCTACCTGCACCCCACTTTTGGTAGGTGGGGAGACCCTCCAGACAAAGATGCTCACAGGAGTCTATGGCACATGTATGCACAACTGTGATTGCTCCTGGGCAGGAATTATATCTCTACCGCCAATGGAGAATTAGTTTCCCCGCCACCAGGTGCTGTGCCACAAGGCCCCATGCAGCTGGGAAAGGCATTGAACAAGCCCAAGGGTTCTGCTTGTCCATCGCTTTTGTTGGTCTGTTTTGTTTTTCTGAAACAAGGTCTCTCTATATACTTCTGTGTGTACTGGAACTCACTATATAGACCAGGCTGGCCCTGAACTCACAGAGATCTGCCTGCTTCTGCCTCTTGAGTGCTGGGATTACCACGCCCTGGCCCTGTGCATCTCATCTTTTACCCTTCACCCTTGATACTCTTGAGAGGTATCCACTGTGTTTTTTCAGGTACTGGGGGAGGAGCGCAGGAAAGAATTGTATTCACACCCTCTCTCCAACCGCTCAGGGAGCTCATAGCCCTCCTAAAGGCAGGTGAGGGAAGCAAGGCAGGCAAAAGGAGACTGAGTCCCAGCCAGGTACAAAGTCAACAGATGAAGGTTCCCAGGACATCCCTGGTCCCTGGGGGTTGCATTATCAGTTAGTGGGAGGGTCCTGGAAGGGCTGAGGAGCTAGAATAAAATGTTGAGCCCATTAGGCAGGCCTAGAGATAAGCTATGACCCTGATTGTCTGCTACAGGTGCAGCCGTCTGCAAGACCCAGGACATAGGCACAGGTGAAACCCGGCAGGCTCCACGGGCCCGAGGTGAACGTCGAAGGCATACCATCACCAACGGTGTGGACTGTGGCCTGGTGAGAGGGGCCAGAACTCTGAGGGACTCTCTATGTTGTCCAGAAGGTTGAAAACATGAGCCTGGTTACTTGGGGGAACCCCTGGAGGAGAATTGGTCAGCTCTGAATCTTTCTCTCCTGGGCTGGAATCTACTAAAGGGAAGCAGGCCAAGTCAGGCAGAGGGAGGAGAGGTTCTTTAGGAATAGCTGGTGACAGAGTTTGGGCTTCTGCCCTGCCTACCTCATGAGGCTCACCTCTGCAGGCCAGCTTAGTGCAGAAATACCAGGGTGCTGAGTCTGGTCGGTCACTCCATTACCCTGGGGAAGCGTCAGTAGAGAGGCAGGAGAGAGTCCGGTCCCCATCACCAACATCATCTGTTCTCCAAGGCATAAGTTTGAACCTTCCCTGCATACGCTAGTGCATCCCTGGGCGCCTCTGCAGACTGTACGTGTGTCGATGTGATATGTGATATTTGTGCCTGTGTGCTGGTCTGCCTGTGCACAGGTCCAGGAGCACACAGGCATGTGCAGGTATGCATAATGCCAGTCTGCTTGCTGGTATGCGTATATTCCTATGTGCACGTGTGTTATAGTTGAAGCAGATGAAGGAGTTAGACCAGGAACAGGAGGTGCTGCTGCAGGGCTTGGAGATGATGGCTCGGGGCCGAGAATGGTACCAGCAACAGCTGCAGCGTGTGCAGGAGCGCCAGCGCCGCCTGAGCCAGAGCAGAGCTGGAGCTGTGAGTGCTGGGCCACCCCTGCCCACAGCCCTGGGCGGGCTCCCCCTAGACTGTGAGCTGAAGCTTTGGGGGAACAGAAGTGCCAGATGCAAGAATCTCCTCATGGCCTGGTGTTCCCTGCTTCTCTTCCAGGACTTTGGGACTGCAGGGAGTCCCCTCCCTCTGGGGAGGTTGCTGCCCAAAGTACAGGAGGTGGCCCGGTGCCTGGGGGAGCTGTTGACTGCAGCCTGTTCTGGCAGAGTGAGTGCTCTGAGCCTCCCTGGCACCCCTTGTCCTTGTTCTGGACTCTATGCCCAGAAGAGGCCTGACTGATTGTGCATTCCCACAGGCTCTGCCCTCGTCTTCTTTGGGGCCCCTGGGCCCCACCTCTCCCTCAACACCAGTGTGGCAGCAGCAGACCATCCTCATGCTGAAAGAACAGAACCGGCTTCTCACTCAGGTGAGGTGTGGGAAGATGGGGCTGGGGCTGGCGGCCCAGCAAGCCCTGACCACCCGCCCGCCTGCCTGCCTGCCCAGGAGGTGACTGATAAGAGCGAGCGCATCACTCAGCTGGAGCAAGAGAAGTCTGCACTCATCAAGCAGCTGTTTGAGGCCCGGGCTCTCAGCCAGCAGGATGCTGGGCCCCTGGACTCCACTTTCATCTAGCTGGTGGTAGCTTTCTAGGACATGCACACAGACTTAGCCTCAGCTCCATGGCTGCTGTGAGCCCGTCTTCTGGCTTAGCCCTCGGAGCCCTTGAGGGGGCACCTGCCTTCACTCTTGAGGTCTGGACTGTCCTGAGGCTTGCCCTAGGCTGGCCTGACACTATACGGTGGGTGCTGCTCAAAGTAGTGCTCTGTCGTGCCTGAAGCTGCTACTTCATTGTCAATGGATAGCAGAGGACCGTTCCTCATGTTTATCTGATATTAGGCAGCCCTGGACACAGAAGGGGGCATGTTTACAGTTGTCCTGTCCCCTCGTGTAGGGCTCTCTAGGATCCCTAGTATTTAGTAAAAAGTACTGGTCACACTGGCCTGTATTTCTCATAATGCCCAGCAGAGGCCGATGACTGAGCTGGGTTCTTCTGTCCTGTCGTCTCATGGTGTTTCTGAGGGAGTGAACAAGTAGATTATTTGTACTGAGGGTAGGCTGGGAGGCCTAGAGACTTAAGAGGTTAGAGGTTCCTTCTCCTCACCAAGGGCACTAAGACAAAGTGATTGTGACTCAGACTCACAGGAATGGACGGAGGATGGGGCCTCTTATAGAGGGCTCTGTGTCTGTTGGGGGAGCCACAAGGATAGAAGTTTGTAATAGGCTGAGAAGGAATCAGGCTGCAGCTGGACCAGACCAGTCTGGTTCCTAGAAATAAGCCAATAGCTGGCTTACTTACCTTACTGCATTGCCTTACCTTAACTAACTGTCCAGAGGAAGATGACATCAAGGTAGTTCAGATATGGCCCTTCCCTGGGGAGATCCCATCCCCCAAAATGGATGAGTTTGGGCTTTCCGGCTAAGTTATGAAGTGCACCGTGGGCAGAATATACCCATTCTACAGGGTGCTGGATTCCCTAGGTCTGGGATCTACTCAGATGTCCATCTTTTTGTTTTTGTTTTTCGAGACAGGGTTTCTCTGTGTAGCTCTAGCTGTCCTGGAATTTGCTCTTGTAGCCCTGCCTGGCCTTGAGCTCACAGAGATCCACCTGCCTCTGCCTCCCAAGTGCTGGGACTAAAGGCGAGCACCACCCCACCCTGCCACATTTCCATCTTTTAATTTCTTACTTGGTCTGGCATTGACTCAGCCATGGAAAAGTGAACTAGAGGGCACCCAGGAGAAGCTGAGCCTCCTTGGATATGACTGTTTGCCTGCTCACACCCTGCATTGGCAGCTCTCAGATGGGTACAGACTGGATGAGGGGAGTCTCTGTTTAGCCTGGTCTGGTGGGGCCTGGTGCTTGCTACCAAAGGTGCTAAGACATCACTGGTGAATTCTGTGGCCTGGAGCCTCCAGTATGGAGTATGAACATTGGGTAGTGAAATAACCTATGGCGTCTAATTTCCCCATTGTGCTTGGCCTGCAAAGCATTTCAGATCAAGTACAAATTAGTCCAGTAACCAAGCCTTTTACTTCAGGAATTAAGAGTGGGTTCTGGGCTAGAAGGAAAGCTAGTTCTAAAAGGCAGTTGTGTTCCATGAGCTCCAAACACACAGATGAACTTGCCTTAGATCAGTATCATCCAGGGACAGGCCTCCATGACAACAGGTTGGGTCTGCCCCACCCCCACCTTCCCCCAAATGGTGTCCTTGTTCCTTGGGTTTGGCCCTGTACCCTTCCTATTCTTCAAGTCCTAAGGACACTTGCCTATTGTACTAGGTTCTCCAGATACATATCCAGTGACATATCCAGAGCTGGGGCCTAACTGCCCACCCCATGGAGACACGGGTCTCAGCAGGGTCTCTGGGTCTTGCCAACCTCTTTCCATGACCAAGCCAATTCAGAGTCACAGCCTCACTTTCCTCTTGGCTTTGCCCAAGCTAGCTAATCCATCTACTAGAGTCCCTATTTTGTCCACTAGATCCTATCTAAACTTGCTCAGGTCACATGGCACAATAGAGAGGCAGGTGGTGGCTGGACATAGTGGCACATGCCTTTAATCCCAGCACTCAGGAGGCAGAGGCAGGCAGATTTCTAAGGTTGAGGCCAGCCTGGTCTACAGAGTGAGTTCCAGAGCAGCTATGGCAACACAGAAACCCTGTCTCAAACCCCTTCCACATATAAAACAAGACCTGGGTGGCAAGCTCGGTGGGCAGCTTTTCCCCTGAGGTGTCTGGCACACCTTGAAAGGTTGGTTGCCCTTCTCCATGTCGTCACAGGTTGGAACAACACAGGATCTGCTCTAGGGTGATATTCTTTAGGAGACCTCTCATACCAGGAGGTAAATGGAAACAAGATGACAAATTCAGCAAACATTGCCTCATAGCCATGATGTTCCAAGCAGGGTGAAAAACATGTGTTTGTAGTTTCTAGAATGTAGTTTCTTAGAAGTTTGTGTCCTGGAGCCAGACTTCCTGTGTGGGTCTAAAAACCGGAAGGGGGAGCAGTTGTTTGTTTTTTACTTTTTTCTTTTTCCTGAGAGAAGATTTTTTTCTGTAGCCCTGTCTGCCTGGAACTCACTTTGTAGACCAGGCTGACCTCTAACTCAAATCTGCCTGCCGAGTATAGGAATTAAAGGCATGACCACTACTGTCAAGGGAGAATTTTCACTGGTTCTGATAGGCTGGGGACACTGGCAGAGGCCAGCTTAGATGCTCCCTGGCGGCTCCTGCAGGTTCAACTGTCTTGTGTGAGTTTAACTGCATCCCTACTGTCTACCCTCCTGGTGCGGATAGACTCCCAGCTGTGACAACTAATTATCTAGGGACACATCTTTCACTGTTCTCAGGGGAGACTTTGTTCCCTGGTTGAGAGGAACACAGACACAACAGGTTAAAAGTGTTTAGTGTGAAGTTCCAAGATGAGCTCCTCTGCCTTAAAAAAAAAAAATTCACAGGCTGCAGAAGGTAACACACACACACACACACACACACACACACACACACACACACACACACACACACAGACCTGAGAGGACTCGGTACAGAGCAGACATATCTAAAGAAGGGGGCTTTTCAACATGTGAACAAGGAAGAATAGTCCACTCTATATCTTAGAAAAGGTGTTAGCTTTCAATAGAATAAGAGGTTATGAATATGAATCAACTTCTAGAAATGAAAAATAAATGCATTTGAAACAGAAGTCTCACCAGGCAATGGTGGCTCCTGACTTGAATCCTGGCACATAGAAGGCCGAGGTAGGGCTAGCCTGGTCTACAGAGCTAGTTCCAGGGCAGCCAAGGCTATATGCAGGAACTTTGTCTTGAAAGATCAAAAGGTCTTAATAAATGAGCTAAATAGCCAAATGGGGCAGGCATCACTAGAGGACACTGGAGGAGGGGAGTGATTGAAAACCAAGTATAATAACATATATGTATATGGAAATGCCATTAAGAAATCCATTATTGGGGCTGGGGAGATGACTCAGTTGTTTTGAGCACTGGCTGCTCTTCCAGAGGACAAGGTTTCAGCTCCCAGCACCCACATATTGACTTGGACATGCACACAGGTATAATACTAATACACATAAAATGGCCAGATATGGTAGCTCACAACTTTAATACCTGCACTTGGGCAGAGGCAAGTGGCTCTCTTGAGTTTGAGGTTAGTCAGGGCTATAAAATGAGACACTGTCTCAAAAACAAAACAAAATCTTAAGATGGGCGTTGGTGGTGCACACTTTTAATCCCAGCACTCGGCAGGCAGATCACAGAGTTTGAGGCCAGCCTGGCCTACAAAGTGAGTTCCAGGACAGCCAGAACTACATAGAGAAACCCTGTCTCAAAAAAAACAAAAAAAAATTTATATGGCAACCTAAAAAAAATTTTTGTTTCATCTTCAGAGAGCTCTCAGTTCCATGTTGTAGAACTAGAGTCATTTCTTTATTAGCCATCTTTTCTGGTGTTTCTTAACCGTCCTGCCACGACCACGAGGGAACCATCTCTTTTTTCTCTCTGCTCTGGTGGCAACCTAAAATTTAAAAAATTCAAAGGCTAGAGCTGGAGAGATGTCTCAATGGTTAAGAACACTTAACTGGTCTTCCAGAGGTCCTGAGTTCAATTCCTAGTAACCACATGGTGGCTCACAACCATCTGTAATGAGATCTGGTGCCCTCTTCTGGCCTGCAAGGATGCATGCAGACAGAACACTCTAACAAATCTTTAAAAATTTAAAAAAATCAAAGGCCAAAACAATATAGTTACTCATCTCAAAGTCCACGCCCAGAGATGATATCTCTACAGAACACAGGCAGACCAAAACATTTTCAAACAAAATTGAAAGTTTACCAGCAAAAAGCTATCACTAATGACAGCCACGGGTGTATCAGGAGGAAAGTAAAATTTAGGATTTACAGGATTGCATAGCAAGTGAACCCCGAACCCCAGAGGACAGTTTCAAGAAAAACTTTTTAAATTTAAAAAAAAAAAATTTCAAGACAGTGTTTCTCTGAACAGCTCTGGTTGTCCTGGAACTCACTTTATAGACCAGGCTAGCCTCAAACTCAAGAGAGATCCACTTGCCTCCTAAGTGCTGGGATTAAAGGCATACACCACCACACCTAGCTAAGAAAAAACTTTAAGTTATTTGTGTGCTGAGGGCCAGGTAGCTCTGATTTGAGATTGCACAATATTTAAACCAAGGTAACTGCTGACCACTATAACAGACTGTAAATGAGAATGGAGTCCCAAAATCTAATCCTTTTCACCAATGAGGTAGGTAGGGGATTGGGCTCCTACCAGGCATCTCATAATCTGTGGACATGTTTGAAAACATGTATGCGGGGCTGGAGAGATGGCTTAGCGCTTAAGAGCACTGACTGTTCTTCCAGAGGTCCTGAGTTCAATTCCCAGCAACCACATGGTGGCTCACAACCACTTTCCATGAGATCTGGTGCCCTATTCAGGCATGCAGGCACAAGACTGTATACAAAATAAATAAATAAATAAATGAATGAATGAATGAATAAATGAGGCCGGGCAGTGGTGGCGCATGCCTTTAATCCCAGCACTCGGGAAGCAGAGGCAGGCGGATCTCTGTGAGTTCAAGACCAGCCTGGTCTACAACAGCTAGTTCCGGGACAGCCTCCAAAGCCACAGAGAAACCCTGTCTCGAAAAACCAATAAATAAATAAATAAAACCTGTATGCGGGGCTGGGGAGATGGCTGAGTTGGTAAAGTGCTTCAAGACCTGAGTTCATCCCTAGCACCCACATAAAAGGCTGGGCATAGTAGTGCCTGCTTGTAATCCCAGTGCTGGGGAGATAGAAACAGGGGCATCCTTGGGACTCCCTGGCCAGCCAGCCTAGCCTAATTAGTAAGTTCTAGGTCAGTTAGAGACATGTAAAGTTAATCTCCAACCTCCACAGGCACACACACACACACACACACACACACACACACACACATGCATCAGCACATACCTGAACATGTACATGCACCCACACATATGCATGCACAGAAAACTAAAACTTGAACACTGCCCAACAACAACAGTGCTGTCTTGTGGGAGAAACGCAAGATGAAGCAACAGTAATGTCAACAGTGGTGAGTGGGAGTGACTAGTGACACAAGGCACTTTCAGGTGTTTAAGTAGTTCATAAGCAGGACAGTGTGCCAGTTAACATGTCTCCAGGATACCTGTTAAAACATCTAGGCAAGCAAGGTGGTGGTGGTGCACGCCTTTAATCCCAGCACTCGGGAGGCAGAAGCAGGTGGATCTCCGTGAGTTGGAGGCCAGCCTAGTCTACAAAGTGAGTTCCAGTACAGCCAGGACTATTTCACAGAGAAAGGCAGAGGCAGGTGGATCTCTGTGAGTTCGAGGCCAGCCTGGTCTACAAAGTGAGTTCTAGTACAGCCAGGACTATTTCCCAGAGAAACCCTGTCTTGAAAAGAACCAAAAGGAAAAAAAAAAAAAAAAAAAAAAAAAAAAAAAAAAAAGACACTAAGCAAACCAAGTTCCATTCAAATACACGGTGTATGCCTTCCAAAGGGAATGCAGATGCGGGAAAGAGGAAAACAATTTAACCTAAAAAAAACAAAAAACAAAAAAGAGACACTTGGGCTGGAGAGATGGCTCAGAGGTTAAGAGCACTCACTGCTCTTCCAGAGGTCCTGAGTTCAATTCCCAGCAACCATATGGTGGCTCACAACCATCTACAATGAGATCTGGTGCCCTCTTCTGGTGTGCAGATATACATGGAAGCAGAATGTTGTATACATAATAAATAAATAAAATCTTTAAAAAAACCCAGACACTCAGTGTGGGCATAATGGTGCACTCTGCAGAAGCCACGGTTGGGGGGCAGAGGCAGAAGGTTCCCTAAAGGTTCTCGAGGTCAACCTAAGCTAAATCTAAATGGTGAGTGAGACATGTGACAGGGAGGCTAGGAGCCGGGCATACACCGTCATGCTCAGCCAACAAAACAGGTTTTAAGGCAGACATAGTACTAATCATAAAAATGACAACTACCCACGAAGAAGAGACAGTTGTCTAGGGAGAAATGACAATCCTGGACTTGTACTCTCTCTTGGAGCACACAAAGGACATAGCTGCTCCCCCGAGGATGTGCAGATAGGGATGAACACATGAAGAGATGGCCCATGAGCCACACAAAAGTGCCAAGGAGACTGCAGCAGGGTCTGTCACTATGCTTCAGTCAGAATGCTTTAAAACACACTGGTCACCGGTGAGGAAGCTGAGGCACTCCATCTCACATAGCTGTGCACGTGGTTAGACTTTTCAGTGTGCCAGAGCCGGCTGCCACCATGTAAAATAGCTTGGTAATTGTTTTCAACACTAAAATTTGGGCCGGTGTCTGCAAGCATGACAACCTGAATTCTGCTTGCTTCTCATGCCTGACTGCTCGTGTTTCACCCCAGAACCTGTGTGAAGGTGGAAGAGAACATACTCCAGAAAGTTGTTCTCTGACCTCCACACGTGCACTGTGGCATGAGTGTACCCCACAATATATATTTACAAAATACATAATAATTATCTAAAAAGGTTTTTAAGAAATAAACTCATGCTGGGCAGTGATGGCGCACACCTTTAATCCCAGCACTTGGGAGGCAGAGGCAGGCGGATCTCTGTGAGTTCAAGGCCAGCCTGGTCTTCAAAGAGAGTTCCAGGATGGTCTCCAAACCTAAAGAGAAACCCTGTCTCGAAAAAAAGAAACAATAAAACAAAAAGAAACTAAAATTCATAGTCTATGTATGATGGTGTTAATGGTATATGTCAACTTTGCTGCTGTTCTTGGTGGTCGTCCCCTGCCACTGGTATCTCCAAACGCTGGTGTCTTTTGCTGCAACTGGGCTGCATTTTCACCAACGGCTTCTCATAGGCTCTCTTCATGGTGTCAAACCCAAACTTCTCTTGCTTGACCCTTCCAGTCCTGAGCCTTCAACCGCCACTGAAGCTGCTCCTTCACCAATGGCCTCTCCTGGCCTCTTGCAGTAGCAAGCATCAACTGCTCTCCATGACCCCTTCATGCCTTCAAAACCAGTACCACCTGGGTGACTCTTACACTACCAAGTTCAGCTGCCAGTCTTAGGTACAACCCTGGCCACCTCTGGAACACAGCTTCTGTGTGCTGATTCTCAGGAAACACTTCCCAGGAGATTTCACCTCAGTGATGCTAGTCTCTCCTCAATCACTGCTAATTCTCAGTGTCAGTTGACCAGCCTTAAGTACCCCAGCAAAGAGAAGGTTTCACTTAGTAGTTTTGGTATCACTATAGCTGATTCTCTAACACTATCTAACCAGAACCACTGATTTTTGTTTGTTTTTCAAGACAGGGTTTCTCTGTGTAACAGCCCTGGCTGTCCCAAAACTCACTCTGTAGGACCAGGCTGGCCTCCAACTCAGAGATTCCTCTACCTCTGCCGCTCTAGTGGCTGGGACTAAAGGCATGCAACACCACTGCACAGCTGAACCACTGAATCTTAAAATAACAAGTGGCCCTGATAGAGTCTTTAAACTTCCCTTTGCAACTTCACAAGCCAGGCCTCCATCTTCTACATTGACCTCAACATCCTTATTTTCCAAGATTGCATGAAAGAGCTTACTGAACACTCAACAGCTTTTTTTTTTTTAAGATTTTATTTATTTATTACGTATACAACATTCTGCTTCCGTGTATATCTGCACACCAGAAGAGGGCACCAGATCTCATAACAGATGGTTGTGAGCCACCATGTGGTTGCTGGGAATTGAACTCAGGACCTCTGGAAGAGCAGTCGGCGCTCTTAACCTCTGAGCCATCTCTCCAGCCCCACTCAACAGCTTTTATTGCACAAGTTCCAAAGTCCTTCAGAATCCTCCCCAAACATGGTCAGGGTTGTCACAGCAATACCCTAACGTACTGGTGTCAACATGTCTTAGTCAGGGTTTCTATTGCTGCAATGACACACCATGACCAAAAAGCAAGTTGGGGAGGAAAGGGTTTATTTGGTTTCCACTTCCTTATCACTGTTCATCATTAAAGGCAGTCAGGACAGGAACCCAAACAGGACAGGAACCTGGAGGCAGGAACTGATGCAGAAGCCATGGAGGGTGCTTGTCACTTATGGCCTGTTTTCTTATAGAACCCAGGATCACAGCCCAGGGTGGCCCCACCCACAATGGGCTTGGCCCTCCTCCATCAATCACTAATTAAGAAAATGTCTAACAGACTTGCCAACAGCCCTTTTTTTGTTGTTGTTTCTTTGTTTTCTATTTTGTTTTTTTGAGACAGGGTTTCTCTGCAAGATCCGGCTGCCTCTGCCTCCTGAGGACTGGGGTTAAAGGCGTGCGCCACCACCACCGGCCCCATAGCCCAATCTTATAGAGGTATTTTCTCAATTGAAGTTTCTTCCTCTCAGAGGAACTACAGTTGTGTCAAGCTGACGTAAATCTAACCATCACGGCATTGATTAACATTATCTGCATCATTCCACTTACGTAACAGTCATGAAATACTATCATTAGACACAAATAGAACTGTCGTTGGGTCAGGAGTTAAGAGTGGGAAATGGGCTGGGCTAGAAAGGGGTGTGAGAGAGGCCTTTTGCTGCGGAGTGGTCTAGTGTCATAATGGGGTGATGGTTGCACAAGGCTATTACAGGATCCACTTTTAGTCTTCACAGCAGGCAGGAGAAACGATCATGATTGTTTTACAATAAAATCCGCACAATTTTATTGTAATCAGTGCTGGTCCAGGACTTCTAGAGTTTGGCCCAGATCAGTTTGCTTTAGCAATATGTAAGCACAGCACAATTTTGAAAAAAACAAAAAACAAAAAACATTCAGATAACAATTAACTCAGTCCCAAGTGCATGTTTACACTGAGATTCCTTCCTTACAAAGTACATCTGGTTTCTTTCACAGGAATGGGTACTGTTGACTCAGAGATAGTGGCCAAGATTTAGGGTCTAGGGAGTTTGACACCTGTGGGGGTCCAAATTGGCCTGGCCCTAAGATAACACAGAAGTCACATAGGCTGTTCGAAATCGCAAGTGACCTCATTCAAGAGTGGGTTTTATGGTCTAAAAGCAATGCTCAAGATTTAGGGGGAGGGGCTGGAGAGATAGCTCAGAGGTTAAGAGCACTGGCTGCTCTTCCAAAGGTCCTGAGTTCAATTCCCAGCAACCACATGGTAGCTCACAACCATCTACAATGAGATCTGGTGCCCTCTTCTGGTGTGCAGATATACATGGAAGCAGAATGTTGTATACATAATAAATAAATAAAATCTTTAAAAAAACCCAGACACTCAGTGTGGGCATAATGGTGCACTCTGCAGAAGCCACGGTTGGGGGGCAAACAAGAAGATAAGGCAGAGCCTGTCTCATCAGACAGCAAAGGATCACCAGGTTGCAAAATGACATCATCCCTAGAGTTCCAGGAAGAGCAGCTTTGCACCTCATTCTGAAGAGGTGAGCTGTGTGTTTAACTTTCCTGGCTTCTCCTGTGCTTATCTGTATACTCAAGGCATTTTTGTCCTCTACAGGCTGTCATGTGATAAGAGCTATGCGCACACAAATTGTCATGACTGGTGACAAACAAGGTCTTAGATGTCTTCGTTTCATTCTTGTCCTCTAGTTGCATAAGATGCCAGCACCAGTGAGGCTGGGGACAGCCCACAGTACTAGGCATAGTCTCTGCAACCTGTGAATACAGAATTATTTTTTAAAATGAGAGAGGGGGAGCTGGAGAGATGGCCCAGTGGTTAAGAGCACTGGCAACTTCCAGAGAACCACATGGTGGCTTCCATAACTTCCAATTCCATGGGAGCCCTCTTCTGGCTTTCTAGGGCACCAGGCAAGCAATAATCCTATTCAAGTGGATAATTTCTAAGAAAATACAAAACTAACACCCAAGAAGAAATAAAACACCTACCTAGCCATATAAACACCCAAGAAACTGAAATGATAGTAAATAGTTTAAAATTTTATGCCAAGAAAATGCCAGGCCTGTGTGTGTTTTTCTGACTGGTAACGCCATAAAGTCAAGTAATGGTGACACTTTTTCCAGAAAGTAATTGTAAGAAGCCTAATCTTTATCAAAACTAAACAGGGACATTGCCAAGAAGGAAAAGCATACATGCCCATCCTGGAAATACATGGGCCACGTTCAACTGTGATGAGTCTTGAGGAAAACAAAAAAGTTTTAATGTTTTTCAATTACATTAATGATTAAGGAAGAAAACCTATAGCTGCCCCATCCCTGAAAAAATTAAAAAAAAAAAAGAAAACCTATAGCTGCCTCAAAATGTGCATGAAATGCACAAAGTGCAACTCAGAGCCTGGTAGTCACATGGTGGGAGGAGAGAACCAACTCCAGAAAGTTGTCTTCAGACCTCTTCATGCACCCTGAGGCATCCTCGAGTACGCATGCACACACATGCATACAAACACACACACACACACACACACACACACACACACACACACACACACACACAAAGCAAGCAAATAAATGTAAAAACAATTTGAAAGATACAAGAAATATTTAAATATACATGTCAAGATGCAAGAAACCATCTGAACAGGCTGTGTATTGACCGGTTCTCTCCATCATTGCTCTGCAAAAGGCAGATTGCAGAAACAGGAAGAAGGTCAGGGTTGCTGGAGGCTCAAGTGTCAATACTTGGTACCCAGGGGATCTTTAAGGCACTGAGACCCTCCTCCTGTATAACCCAGTAACAATGGACCCCCATCACTGTACACTTGTGCAAGCACATACAAGAGGTATCTAAGTGTAGTGGCGGCTCTGCATGATGGTGCATTGATGTCATTTGGTGGTAACCATGTGCCTTTGATGACAGAAGACTGTATGTGAAACGGCAGGATGTGGTAGTGTCTTCTTAATATTGCTACTTACTGAAAGCAAATGTCAAAAGAAGAGGAAAAGGAAGAAGAAAAAAGAAAGAAAGAAAAAACCACTTCCAAGTCAATTCATCTTCTTTTTTTACTTTAAAAAAGACCTCAGCCTGGCCCTCAGCTCCATGTTTAGGTGAGTCTAGCTTTGAATTCCTGAACCTTCTATCTCTGCCTCTCAAGTGCTGGGTTTAGGGAAATGCCACCATACCCAGCTTGTTTGCTTATCATTTTGTTTTGTTTTACTCTTTACGTCTCATTCAGTAGCTCAGGCTTGACTTGCACTCATGGCAGTTCTGTCTAAGTCTCACATGTGCTTATAAAAGTGAACTTGAACTACCATGCCTGGCTCAATCTTCCTTCCTTCCTTCCTTCCTTCCTTCCTTCCTTCCTTCCTTCCTTCCTTCCTTCCTTCCTTTTTTTGTTCAGTATCTCACTATATAGTCCAGTCTAGAACTTGCTATGTAAACCAAGCTGGCCCAGAACTCACAGAAATCCATCTGCCTCCAAAATGTTGGGATCAAAGGTGTGTGACACTGCACCTTGCTTGTTTGATCTTTTTTTTTTTTTTTGGTTTTTTGTTTTGTTTTGTTTTTCGAGACAGGGTTTCTCTGTGGCTTTGAAGGCTGTCCTGGAACTAGCTCTTGTAGACCAGGCTGGACTCGAACTCACAGAGATCCACCTGCCTCTGCCTCCCGAGTGCTGGGATTAAAGGCGTGCGCCACCAACGCCCAGCTGTTTGATCATTTTTTAAAAAGAAAAATTTTAAATCAAGAATTTGGTGTCTTAGTAAAAGGTAAGAAAACAGTTCCCAGTCAGAAGCTGTGTCCACCACATAATACAATTGAGAAGGCATGCGTCCAAGTGTACCTATCGACAGCTGTCACCTTATTTCCTTCCACTCTCACTCTCCTAAGTAGTCTCTACCACCCACATGGAGGTTCACAACCATCTGTAACTCTAATTCCAGGGGTTCCAGGACCTGCAGTGCACATAAATACATGCAGTCAAAGCACTCAAACACATAAAATAGAATCATTAAGGCTCTAACAAGGTGGCAATTACAATCAGGATAATAAGCCCAGTCTTGCAGTACTGCTTCATGTGACCACAGCTGAGGTCAAAGGATCAGTTGAGGCCAGGAATTTGAGAGTAGTCTGGGCATCAATATCAAGACCCTCTAAAAGTTAATGAGTTGATAGATTAATTAGTTAGATTAAAAATACACTGGGTACAGGCTCTGTGACATTGGTGGCTGACCTACAGCACCAAGAGTGGTCTCAGAGACTTCCTTAAAAGTGAAAAAGGGGGCTGGGCGGTGGTGCACGCCTTTAATCCCAGCACTCGAGAAGCAGAGGCAGGCCGAGCTCTGTGAGTTTGAAGCCAGCCTGGTCTACAGAGGGAGTTCCAGGAGAGCTAGGGCTGCTACACAGAGAAACCCTGTCTTGAAAAACCAAAACAAACAAGCAAAAAGAAAAAGGGACCAGGCAGTGGTGTCACACACCTTTAATTTGGATACAATACAGTCAGTTTGATCTCTTAAGTTCGAGACTACCCTGAACTAGACTGAGAACTAGACAAAACAAGAACAGCCAGGGCTACACAGAGAAACCCTGTCTCAGAACAAACAAACAAACAAACAAACAACAAATAAACAGTAACAACAACATAAAAGGGGGCTGGAGAGATGGCTCCATGTTTTGCAGCTGTGAGGTGGTGGCATATGCCTTTAATCCCATTTGGGAGTCAGAGGCAGCCCTGCTTCCCAGCCAGGCTACACAGAGAAACCCTGTCTCAAAAAACCAAACTCTCCCCACCAAAAAAAGAAAGAAACAAACAAAAACAAAAAACATTTGCTGCTTGTGTAGAGGACCTGGCATCCACATGGTGGCCCACAACCTCCTATAACTCCAGTCCCTAGGATCTGAAGTTCTCTTCTGATCTCCTGCACCAGACATTCATGTGGTGCACACACACACATGTAAGCAAAACATACGCATAAAATAAACAGATCTAAAAACTTTTATGTGAAAAAGGGAAAGATATCTCTCCACTTCATATTCTTTTGTTTGTTTGTTTTGTTTTTATTTTTCAAGACAGGGTTTCTCTGTATTGCTTTGGATCCTGTCCTGGAACTTGCTCTGTAGACCAGGCTGGCCTTGAACTCACAGAGATCTGCCTGTCTCTGACTCCCGAGTGCTGGGATTAAAAGTGTGCGCCACCACTGCCTGGCTTCCACTTCATATTCTAACATATGTGGATAAATTTATGTTCTAGGTAGGCATAGTGGAACCAAGATTGTGATATGTGACTTTAATCCCACCACTCCAGAGGCAGAGGCAGGAGGATCTCTATGAGTTCAGGCCAATCTGAGCTATAGCAAGTTCCAGGACAGTGAAGGCTACATAGAGAGATAATGTCTCAAAACAAACAAACAAACAAGCAATACACATACACACACACACACACACACACACACACACACACACACACACACACACACACGTTCTACACAGTGATTAAATTCTATGGTGATCGAATAGAAAAATGGAGATTGTAACAAAAATTTCTTTAAATCTGATTAAACAAGATGTAAAGAAAGGAAAACTCTTTACATTGAAAATCTGTTCCCTTAGAAGAAAAACATGTGGAATTTCAGGGCCACACCTCAGACACATAACACCCAGGACACTGGAACAAATATCCTGACTTTCAGGGTAACAATGTTCTAACTGATGTTTGTGAACCTTGGAAGCAAGGTGTGTGTTCGAGGTGCAGCAGTCAGGGTGAAAATTCTAGGAGTATTGCAGTAACTCACAAGCAGAAACTGGGGGGGAGGGGAACATCACTGCTGCTAATGCAGACAATCCCGATGCACCAATTACAGTGATAACAAATGATGACAAATCGCTGAGGCTGGCCACTTGGAAACTACTATTGACCTGTTACATTAGAAGGTAGGTTCCTGATGGAAAACCTCAAAATGAGTTTGTTTTCAATGTTTTGAGTCAGGGTCTTCCTATGTAGCCCTGACTAGTCTAGAATTCATTGTGTCGATCAGGCTGGCCTGGAACTTGCAATGATTCTTCTGTCTCTGCCTGCTGAGTGCTAGAATGCCTGGATGTATGTAATATTGCTAAAAGCACTCATGAGTTTTTTAAAGATTTTTTTAATGAAAGATATTTTTTAAACATTCTTTTTTTATTTATTTATGTATTACGTATACAACATTCTGCTTCCATGCATATCTGCACACCAGAAGAGGGCACCAGATCTCATGACGGATGGTTGTGAGCCACCATGTGGTTGCTGGGAATTGAACTCAGGACCTCTGGAAGAGCTGTGAGTGCTCTTAACCTCTGAGCCATCTCTCCAGCCTTTTTAAAAAGATTTTATTTATTTATTATGTATACAGTCTTCGGCCTGCATGCCAGCAGAGGGCACAAGATCTCATTCAAGGTGGTTGTGAGCCAACATGTGGTTGCCGGTAATTGAACTCAGGACCTCTGGAAGAAGAGTCAGTGCTCCTAACCGCTGAGTCATCTCTCCAGCCCCACATTCATGAGTTTTAAAAAGCATTAGTGACTAAGAAATTAGGGAAAGGGCAATAGAGTGTGTGATCACCACAGGGCCAAGCCCCTTTCAAGTGTGACCTGAGGTTCCCAAAGCCACTGTGGATCAAAAGCATGTAAGTGGCTCTATCATGAGCCACTTACTATATTCTATAGCCACTCTATCTATATTCCTGGAATATAAACCATTCACTTTTTAAAGTTTTAAACTTACAGAATTCATCTAAGTCAGTTGGTGATGCACGCCTTTAATCTCGGCACTTAGGGAAGCAGAGGCAGAGAGTTTGAGGCCAGTCTGGTCTACAGAGTGAGTTCCAGGACAGCCAAGACTACACAGAGAAACTCTGTCTCAACAAACAAACAAACTAGCAAACAAACACCTCATCTAACCGAGGAGAATTCTGCTGAGCCCTATTTAATATGCTCAGAATGTTAGCTATTTAAAATCTCTCATGTCTCGCCGGGCGTTGGTGGCGCACGCCTTTAGTCCCAGCACTCGGGAGGCAGAGGCAGGCAGATCTCTGTGAGTTCGAGACCAGCCTGGTCTACAAGAGCTAGTTCCAGGGCAGCTTCCAAAGCCACAGAGAAACCCTGTCTCAAAAGACCGAAAAAAAAAATCTTTCATGTCTCAACCAAGAACACTTTTAGTACATGCTCAAACATCAAAGTGGTTGTGATTTGGAAGCCACTTCAATAGTGTGCAAGGTGAGCACACATTGGATGTACCATGTGGTGGGAAATAAAATTATTTTGTTGAGAAAAATAAAAGAGTTGAGTCAATGAGATGACTCAGTGGGTATAATAGCATACTGTCCAAGCCTGATGACCTGAGTTCTAGTCCTGTGTGCCAGAGTGTAAGGGGAGAACTCATTCCAGAAAGCTGCTCTCTGATCTCCATGTAGGTGTGCAGGTACACACACACACACACACACACACACACACACACACACCACACTCATATCATACACAAACATATACACTCACACCAAACAACACCACACACATATCACATACATATCGTATACACATATCACACACACCACACACAGACACACATATCACATGTACTTATCACACATATCACACACCCATACACACATACACATATCACACACATACACACCACACACATGTCACACACACATACACTCACACACCACACACATTCCAATACATATATCACACACACCACACACATATCATATATACATATCACACACCCATACCACACACATACACACATATCACACACACATACACACATACACATATCACACACATACACACCACACACATGTCACACACACATACACACATACACATATCACACACATATATACCATATACATATCACACACACATATACACTCACACACCACACACATTCCACACATACACATATCACACAGGCCATACACATATCACATACACATATCACACACACACATATTACACATATATCACACATACAGATTTCACACACACATTTCACATACACACATATCACACAATACACACATACACATACTGTCATACATATTATAAACAGACTTACAAACAATAATGAAGTTTAAAATTTTAAGTTCCCTGAATTTCTATAAACAGTAGGAAAAAAAAAGCCTTAGAAATTTAACTTAAAGCCCTTCTCCCTCCACCTTTCCCCTTCTTCCCCTCCCCCTTCTCTCTCTTCCATCTCTGTTCCTGGTTAGCTAACACCTACCCCTCTCTTTGTTCCCTTTCCCCAATAAACTCGACATGGGTTATGTTGAAAAAAAAAGAAATTTAAATTAAAAAAAGACAATGTACCAGTGGTAAATGCACATGGGTTTTAATTATTTGCTTTTTTTCTTAAGTGTGTGTACCTGAATACACACGTGTGAACTGTGTGTGCAGGAGTCTGCAGAGGTCAGAAGATAGTGTTGGATCCTGGGAACTAGAGTTACAGGCAGCTATGAGCCACCATGTGGACATTGGGTCCCCTGCAAGAGCAGCGTGAGTTCTTAACTACTGAGCTATCACTCTAGTTCCTGTATAAGGCCTTCAGAGAAATGTGATTTTCTTTTTTAAATTTAGGATTTAATTTTTTTTCCGAGACAGGGTTTCTCTGTGGCTTTGGAGCTTGTCCTGGAACTTATTCTATAGACCAGGATGGCCTTGAACTCACAGAGATCCACCTGACTCTGCTTCCCAAGCTCTGGGATTAAAGGTGTATGCCACCACCACCTGGCAGGTTTTAATTTTTTATTTAATTTTATTTATTTATTTTTTGAGACAGGGTTTCTCTGTGTAACAGCTTTGACTGTCCTGGAACTTGCTTTGCAGACCAGGCTGGCCTTGAACTTACAGAGATTCCCCTGCCTGTGCCTAAGGGTGCTAGAATTAAAGGTGTGTGATACCACCACCTGGCTTAATTTTTGACCTTTAATTATTTGTCTGTGTATGTGGGTGCAGTGTCCCCCCAGGCTGTAAGAGGATGTCACACTCCCCAGAGTTGGAGTTATAGGTAGTTGTGACCCCCCCAAACTTGGTGGTGGGAACTCTGATCACACTCTTAACCACTGGCCCATCTCTCCAGCTGCTTCCCACTCCCAAGTTATAAAGTAGTGCATAGTAAGGGCTCACATAATTCTACTTACTCAGGAGGCCAAAGCAGGATTGTGAGTTTGAGGTTAGTGTGAGCTACACAATGAGGTCCTGTCTCAAACCAAACTAACCAACCACATAAAACATACAAACAAAACGAAGGAACTTCTAAAGTCAAGGTGTGTTCTAAGGGCTGGAGAGATGGCTCAGAAGTTAAGAGCACTGGCTGCTCTTCCAGAGGTCCTGAATTCAATTCCCAGCACCCACAACCATCTGTAATGAGACCTGGTGGCTTCTTCTGGCTCAAGGGATACAAGCAGGCATAATACTGTCTACATAATAAATAAATACATCTTTTTTATTTTTATTTTTTTGGTTTTTTTCGAGACAGGGTTTCTCTGTGGCTTTGGAGGCTGCCCTGGAACTAGCTCACAGAAATCCGCCTGCCTCTGCCTCCGAGTGCTGGGATTAAAGGTGTGCGCCACCACCGCCCGGCTAATAAATACATCTTAAACAATAAAAGATGTGCCCTAAAGCACTGGAGATGAATTCTGTGGTGGTGAGTGGCAGAATCCTGGAGAGCCCAAAGAGAACCTCATATCTGAGATGGAGCTAGGCACAGCTGGGGAATGGGGACAGAGTACTCAGTACACACAGGCCTGGGTGACAGTGATGCTGGGACACCCAGTTCTACACTCAGGAAAACATGAGCTAGAATTGTTTCCTCACAGCCCACACACAAACATTATCCAGATGGATGGAAGGCTCACTATCAGCCAACTGCAGGCCTTTAGGGAATATCCCATGAGCTCACTGTGACTACTCAGACATGAGCCCAACCAAGCAAGCCTGGAACAGAGCGCAGACACCTTGGAAGCATCAATAACTTTCTGGCCAAGCACCACACAGGGTCTGCCTGTCAGGAAGGCCAGGACGAACCATTCCCAAAAAGAAGATGAGGGCTGCAAGAGGTGCTTTATAGAAGAGAGGGTAGAGTGTGTTCTCTCTTCAGAAAAAGTCTCAGTGGCTCTCTAAAGCACAGAACCCATCACTCAGGAGACAGAGTCAGACAGATCTCTGTGAGTTCAAGGCCATCCTGATCTACAGACGGAGTTCTAGGGCAGCCAGGGATCTACAGAGAAATCCTGTCTCAAACAAACAAACAAACAAAAAATACAATAACTGCTCAAGCCAAGTGTAGAGTAAGAGTCAGAGTGAGCAAGTCAGGGACACTCCCGAGAAACCAGTAGGCTGTAATTGCCTTGGAACAAAACTTGGCAGGCAATTATGCTCTTATGATAACTGTCCAGACAATAGCTCCGAGTCCATGTCCATTTTTGAATAGTTACACAGCAGAAAGGTCCAACACTGAGAATATGTGAGTGACACCTTCAGTGTTGACAGGGCTTTGCTTTCAAAAGTACAATGAGAGGGAAAGAAGCGCTCTTCAGAGCAATGCTGCTCTGGCTAGTTCTATGTTCAGAGTCGTCTGAGAGGAGGGAACCCTAGTGACGAAATGCCTCCATGAGATTAGCTGTAGGCAGGCAAACCTGCTGGGCATTTTCTTAATTAGTAATTGATGGAGGGAGGATCCATCCCATTGTGGTTGGGATATCCCCCCCCTCAAGCTGGTGGTCCTGGGTTTTATGAGAAAACAGGCTGAGAAAGCCATAAAGAGCAAGCCAGAAAGCAGCACCTTCCATAGGCTCTGCATCAGCTCTGGCCTCCAGGTTTCTGTCCTGTTTGAGTTCCTTTCCTGACTTCCTTCAATGATGGACTCCAGTGTAGAAGGGTAAGCCAAAAAGCCTTTTCTCCCAAACTTGCTTTTGGTCATGATGTTTCATTTCAGCATTAGAAAGCCTAAGACAAACGGCAATATAAAATTGAAAACCAGGGGCTGGGAGAGGGCTCAGCAGTTAAGAGCATGTACTGCCCTTGCAGAAGACCTGAATTCAATTCCCAGCTCCCAATTACCTGTGACTCCAGCTCGTGGAGGATCCGATGCTTCTGGCTTCCAAGGACACCTCCACTCACATGAACCCACACAATACACATACTTAAAAACAATAAAGCAAGTCTTTCAAATTGAAAACCGGGAAACCAATGCATTATTTAGAGACACACAGGTATATGGTAAAGAAGAAAAACGAGGGCCAGGTCAGCATCTGATCCAAAGAGTGTGTTCCTGTCATGGGGGGAGGACACTCTGCACATGGTCACTGCGGGTGGAGGTGTCTCATATGAGAGTTCTTCCACACAAGTTCCCACTTTTGTTACTCTTATCAGCTGACCCTGGGCCCCACCTACCCAGTTACAAACTGGCCACACTTCACAAGGCAGCCTTCCTCCCCTTCTCCCCCGAGCCTTTGTGAAGTCTACTGTCTCCAGAACGGGTGGACATATCCCACACACACACTAAAGTTCAAGACCATGCTTGGCTCACTATGTATGCATAGAACCTATTTTTGGCTTGTACTTGGACCCGGTAAGTATTTGTTGAATGACTGAATTAATTCATTAAGAAAAGAAGTCCAGCCAGGCATTGGTGGCACACGCCTTTAATCCCAGCACTCGGGAGGCAGAGGCAGGCAGATCTCGGTGAGTTTGAGACCAGCCTGGCCTACAAGAGCTAGTTCCAGGACAGCCTCCAAAGCCACAGGAAAACCCTGTCTCGAAAAACCAAAAAAAAAAAAAAAAAAAAAAAAAAGAAAAGAAGTCCTTGGGCTAGGGAGGTAGTTCATTCTGTGTAGTGCTTACCAGAAGGAGGAGGGCCTGTGTCTGATCTCCAGCTCCTATAAAACAAAACAACAAAAACAATTATCAGCAAAGCTAGGCATGGTGGCCTGTGCTTGTATTCCCAGCACGGAGGAGGCAGAGGGTAACTCCGCCTGTGGGTTGTTGGCCAAGCAGCCTAGACTAATCAGTGAACACACCAGACCCAAGATAGATGATAAATAGGTATTTATTAGGGAAGCCTTTACACAGATAAGAGTAAATAACCACTATGTTCTTCCTGCTCCAGAAAATCCCATCTCTGCCCTTCCAGCGCTCTCCACAACCCAAGAGGGCACCAGCAAGCCCCTCCTCTACCCTATAATATATTGGTGATGTCTGCACCAGAAACCATGCCCAAAGGGTGTGGCCACCACCACAAGTTCACTGGCAAGGCAAGATACCACTACACACATAGAGTTCCCCACACATAAATATACATATACATCCACACCAAAAGAAAAAAAAATTAATGGGGAAGAGGGTACTGGTCAAGAGCACTTGCAGAGGACCAAGACTCCCTGGCACCCAAATGGCAGTGCCCAACATTCTCTAACTCCAGTTCTAGGAGATCTCTGTGCCCACACATATATCCAGAGTAACACTCCTAGATATAAAACAAAAATAGTTATTTTAAAAATGGATTTATTGCCGGTCAGTGGTGGCGCATGCCTTTAATCCCAGCACTCGGGAGGCAGAGGCAGGTGGATCTCTGTGAGTTCGAGACCAGCCTGGTCTACAAGAGCTAGTTCCAGGACAGCCTCCAAAGCCACAGAGAAACCCTGTCTTGAAAAACCAAAAGAAAAAAATGGATTTATTTTAGGGGGCTGGAGAGATGTCTCAGTGGTTAAGAGCCCTGGTTGCTCTCCCAGAGGACCCATATTTCATTCCCAGCACACACACAGCAGCTGATAACTGTCTATAACTCTGGTCCCTTCTGACCTTCATGAGCATCTGGCATGCACATGGTGCACAGACTTCTGTGCTGGTAATATACCTATACACAAAATCACAAAATAAAATAAAGACAGTAGGAAATTATCTTCTTCTTTTTCTGTTCTTTACATTTAAAATTTTTTTAAAAAGATTTATTTCTTTACTTATATACAGCGTTCTGCCTGCCTGTATGCCTGGAGGCAGAAGAGTCCACCAGATCCAATTATAGATGGTTGTGAGCCACCATGCGGTAGCTGGGAATTGAACTCAGGACCTCTGGAAGAGCAGCCAGTGCTCTTAACCTCTGAGCCACCTTTCCAGCCCTGTTCTTTTCTTGAGACAGGGTTTCTCTGTGTAGCCCTGGCAGTCCTTGAACTTGCTCTGTAGACCATGTTGGCTTCAAACTCAAAGCTTCACCTTGCCTCCTGAGTTCTGGGATTAAATGTGTGAACCACCACTGACTGGCAGTGGGAGAAATTCTTATTTTATTTATTTATTTACTTATTTACTGTTTTTAATTGTGGTGTGTGTGTGTGTGTGTGTGTGTGTGTGTGTGTGTGTGTGTGTTTGCACAAGCATGCAGATGCCCAAGGCCAAGACATCAGATCCCCTGAACTGGAATTACAGGAGGCTATAAGCCACCTAATGTGGTTGCTGGGAACTGAACTTGGATCCTCTGCAAAAGCAGTATATGCCATTAACTCCTGAGCCATCCCTCTAGCTCTCTAAAAGTGCATTTTAAAAGAAGAAGGAGCAGGATGAAGACAAAGGAAGGAGGAAGGAAAGAAGGAAGGAGAAAGAAAGGGAGAAAGAGGAAGGAAGCCTTGCTGAGGATCTTTTCCACTGAAGGTATTTCAGCTTTTGGAGGAAGTGAGAAAGCTGAGATGGGGCAGCTAAGGTCTCATTGGGTCCAATGGGAAGCCCCAAGCAGAGGTTGGGGAGGGAGGCTCTGACTCTAAGTCTCCACATTCCTCTGCTTGAGCCTGAGCCAAACCACACACAGCACATCTGGGGCTACCCCACCCAGGGCCTGAAACCATTGTCCCTTCTTTAGCTCTGGCCAGTTTCAGTTTGTCCTGGCTATTCCCAACCCAGGGCCATCCACCATTCTTGGCAGGCTAATCTGGGTACTTGGCCATGAGTGTCTCCCCAGGGCAGGGGCCAGAGGCTTTGCCCCATCTCACGCTCATCCTTTCAGGTCCTCACTTGCCCATCAGGAAGCCCTGTTTGGCTTGGAAGAGGGATGCTGGCAGTCTGGTAGCTCCCCGTGACCATAGCTTTTTTATGTGCTGCCCCCTCCTTTCCTGGCCTCTGATGCCTCTGGCTCTTCTGGCCTTTCAGGGGTGGAAAAAAGAACTTGGGGGGACATAGGATGGGAGAACTAGCAGGAAACTGGAGCCTCGTGCCCAGTGCTGACCACACCCAGAGATTCCCTTCTGGAACCCCACAAGCTGGGCTTTGAAGAGATTGAGCCACCTCCCCTCTGGGGTCCCGAGCTGGAAGAAAGACGCCTTTGCTGGGCCTGAAACACCAGACCCTCAGCCAGGGCAGCAATCCCAGCCCTATTGTCCTTGTCTGTTCAGTGGCCAAGGCATTGCCCAGATGCCTGCAGCAAAGGCCGCTCTTTAGCTCCAGCAGCCCTGTTCCATGGTGGTCTCACCACATGGCTCCCTGCTGCCCCATGGATGGGATTCTTTGTGTTGCTGGAATTCCCATCTTGTAAGGGCATGAAGTGGCATGGCCCCTGGCCAGGAAGCACTGTGTACTGGGTCAGTGGGAGGGGTAGGGTTAGGTCAGAGTCAGCAGAGAGCTTTCCCAGCCCCCAGCCAGTGTCCAGGAACTTCTTGCTGACCAACACCCAAGCTTGCTTTGGAACACTCTTTCTTTTCCTGTAGGATGACACCTGTGTGTAACTGATTCCCCTACCCCCCCCCCCCGGCCTCCTCGGTTTAGGTTTCTGTCCCTCTTTCCCAGGCAAAGAGGGATGGTCAAGGTCCTGAGACCAAATTCAGAGATTGAGACCCCATCTGCTCTCATTTTCCCTTTTGGGTTTGTGTGAAGGCAGCCCATCCCTGCCCTTTTCAGTTCAGAGCCACTTGGCGCTCAGGAGCCCTGGGAATCGTCACCGCAGCTGGTACCTGCTCCACAAGCAGATACTGACTGAACTCCTGTGCCCTTCTGAGCCTCCAGCCAAGACCCAGTAATTGAAACTAATTCTCTAGGCAAAGAGGTCTGGCTTGCCTTTCCCAGGCCAGGGACAAATTTGCCTCTGAGGACTCAGCATTCTCCAAGTTAGGCTACCTAGGAACCAGCCCAGCCAATCCCCAACACCAGGAATCCTCTCATGACTGCCCAGGACAGAGCTGAGCACTCTCTTTGCTAGATGGACAAGAAGGACCTTGGTTGATAGCTGTGAGGAGATCCAGCCAAGAGCCCGGGAGAGAAGGGGTGGTGCGGTTGAGTCACCCACACCGCTCCAGTCACCTGCGCCTTCGGAGGGGCAGGGCGGACTTTGGGCGTGTCCCACGGTGGGTGAGCCTTGATGTGGGCGTGGCCGGCTCCAGCCCCGCCCCAGCGCCTAACTCTGGGGCCCCGGCCACCCAGGCCTCCCCGTTGCCCGCTGTCCCAGGTCCCTGCTGTGTTCTCCCGCGCGCTCCCATGGCCGGAAAGTTGCTGTCACTGTTGCCACCCCTGCTGCTGGCTGCGGTGGGTCTCGCCGGTCTCCTGCTGCTGTGCGTCCCAACCCAAGACGTCCGGGAGCCGCCCTCCCTCAAGGTGCATGCGCCCACCGCGCCAGCGCTGGTCTGAGAAGCAGCTGGCTGGGGGCTGGGGCTCGGGAGGGTGGCGGGGAGTAGGAGCGCGCCGGAACGCCCTGGGCTCCCGCGTCAGCGCGGGACAAACCCGCGCTGTGCCTCGGGCCGGGTCCTAGGTTCCGCGCTTGGTTTTACTGAGTCCGCGGGTTGACAGCGACGCTTCCGGAGCTCCACGGCACTGGAGGCCAAGTTCGTGGGACTTCCTCTGCTGCGGCTTCGCGATGGAGCTGCTAGCGCGGCGGAGGAGCTAGCTGTCTCCCCGCTCCCTTCATGCGGTTCTCATCTCTGCTGGCTGTGGCAAGAATCCCCGCCCTTAGACCGGCGTGATTTCCGGGCAGCACCCAGAGCACGCCCGTTATAAAAGGGCTTTGGTTCTAGATTCAGCTCCAGATAAGATACAACTCACACTAGGGACCTCCAATCCCTCTCAGACCAATGTCCCAACAGTGGTACTTGAAGGAAGCTTCCTGGCTCTAAAGGGGTCTCCGTTACCAACTCTCAGCCTTCTCAGGCTAGAAGTTGGCACCTTTACCCTTTTACTGATCTTGTCCTGAGTTTGTGTGGGGAGTGGACATCCCAGCCCCAGGGGACCCGGGATGGACAGGGAAGAGCTCTGTAACCATGCAGGGTGGGTGGTGGGGTGTGGGAGTTGGATCATTGCATCTGCCTGGCTCTGGAGGAGTTCCCTGGTGTGAGGGAGGACTGGAGCAGCCCTTTCCCAGGCTAGAACTGGCACATGCCCCAGGCTGGTGTCCAGCCAGGCTCCCTCAGTTGGAGCCCAGCCCCCTGGAGCAGGCTACCCTGCAAAAAAGGCCCATTCGATGCCTCCCTTAGCTCTGCAAAACCAACCTCTCCCTGGCTTTTCGGTTCAGTGAGGAGCATAGATTGGAGACCTACACTCAGCCTCACCCACACTCTTTTCCAGTGGCTCTTACTTCACATCCTCAGTTTAGGCTAAGGTCTCTGCAGATAAAGGAGGAAGAGTAGCCCTTGGGTTTGGTCCCCCTGAACTGAGGACTTTGTGTCCCCGAGGCAGTTCCAGACCCTCTGTCCCTGGCCCCTCAGCCGCCCTTGGCAGGAAGTCTACTATCTGGTGCCTGGCAGTGCTGTCCTCAGGCAGTTGAGGGTGAAGTCTCCCCAGGAACTCCTGGTCAGTCTCCTTCCATTCAAGCCACATCACTGCGAATGCCCTGGACCATCTCTGGGCTTCAACATGTACCTTGTCCTTAACTAGTGGGAACCAAGAACTGGAATGCTAAAGGGATTCCCTACATCCCTCAGGCTGACTTACCCCTCCCACCCACAGTACGGCATCGTTCTGGATGCTGGCTCTTCACACACATCTATGTTTGTCTACAAGTGGCCAGCAGATAAAGAGAATGACACAGGCATCGTGGGCCAGCACAGCTCTTGTGATGTTCAAGGTGAGCATGATCTTGGGGGTTCTTGTTCAGTCTTAGCTTTACAGGCCCCATCATTCCCCTCTGCTTGCTGCTAGGTGGGGCTCACTTGGGGAAGGAGTTCAGAGGGAGAGAGAGAGAGAGAGAGAGAGAGAGAGAGAGAGAGAGAGAGAGAGAGAGACTGGGTCCTGTGGACCTGGGGAGGGGCTGTGGGTACTTTATGTTCTACAATAGAAGTCTCAGGGAGCAGGTGGAAGCAGGTGGAAGCCTTGGGGTTTAATGGCCCAAGACAGGTCTCTACACTATAGACGAGGTAGGTGGGGCTCTGAGGATCTCAGGGTGGATCCAGGCAGGTCCTTTGAAGGTTAGGCAAGGCTGACAATGCCTGAGTCTTTCTCCTGGCACCTGTGCCCACACCCACCAGGCAGACGGCAGCTTCAGAGACTCTGGGTGGCACCTGGACCCTTTGTCTCCAAATTGGCTACCTCTGGGATTAAGCTTGGAGGGTATGTCTAAGCAGCCCCATCAGCTTAAGTGCCACCTCGAAACTGTCCACCAAGCCTGGGCCCTATCCTGATCCCTCTAGGTGGGGGCATCTCCAGCTATGCAGATGACCCTTCTGGGGCGGGCCAGAGTCTGGTTGAATGTCTGGAACAGGCACTTGGTGATGTGCCCAAAGACAGACATGCCAGCACACCAGTCTACCTGGGAGCTACAGCAGGCATGCGTCTATTGAAGTGAGTACATATACCCTGACTTGGCCCAGGAGCCTTCACAGCCCTTCATCAGCGTAGAGCTCCTCTCCCCGGGCAAGTTGTCAGGCATGCCCAGCAGAGCTCCATCAGAGTCCTCCCCATTCCACAGCCTGACCAATCCAGAGGCCACAGCCAGGGTGCTCGAGGCAGTGACACAGACGCTCACACAGTACCCCTTTGACTTCCGTGGTGCTCGTATCCTCTCGGGACAGGATGAAGGAGTGTTTGGCTGGGTGACTGCCAACTACCTGCTGGAGAACTTCATCAAGGTGAGCCCTGAAGCTGGCCCAGAGAGCCCTGGGTCCTGCTGGCCTTGCCTGCCCACTGCCTTACCCTGATCTCTACTCTCCACAGTATGGCTGGGTTGGCCGGTGGATTCGGCCAAGGAAGGGAACTCTGGGGGCCATGGATCTTGGGGGTGCCTCAACACAGATCACCTTTGAGACGACCAGGCCATCTGAAGATCCAGACAGTGAGGTCCATCTGCGACTCTATGGCCAGCACTATCGTGTCTATACCCACAGCTTCCTCTGCTATGGCCGGGACCAGGTTCTGAAGAGGCTGCTGGCCAGTGCTCTCCAGGTACCTTTCCACACTAGTGCCTCCTTGAGGAAGGGAGGAAGGACTAAAGGCAACAGAGCAGAGGCAGAGAAGCAGCTCATACAGACTTCAAGGACCGTAAGAGAGGCCTCCTTTTACATGGATGCACACATAGCTGTGGGGGCCACAGTGGGTCAGACCTCCATGGTGATGCCCCCCTTCAGCCTCAACTAACAGATCACCTGACCAGTGCTTCTCCAGCTGGGTGTGCCTCAGCTTAGAGACAGCTGAGGAGGAACTCAATGGGATAAAGGGTCAGGAATAGGGGTCTAGAGTAAAGAGAGCCAAGGATCATCTCACAGAACCTTGAATACCTGCTCAAAGCATTTGCTGTTTGTGCAGCAGGTAATGGTTAGCCACGATTGTTCATGAACACAAAATTAGCATTGCCCAAGTTGGATTTGTGTTGCTTCTCTGGGGTGGGGTGGAAGGCAGTAACTAGAGTGGGGAATTTTATGTGTACTCTGGTTAACTCCCCAGATCCATCACTTCCACCCCTGCTGGCCAAAGGGCTACTCCACCCAAGTGCTGCTTCGGGACGTCTACCAGTCACCATGCACTATGGACCAGCGTCCTCATGACTTCAACAGCAGTGCCATTGTCAGCCTTTCGGGGACCAGCAGCCCTGCTCTCTGTCGTGACCTAGTCTCTGGGCTCTTCAACTTCTCCTTCTGTCCCTTTTCCCAGTGCTCCTTCAATGGGGTCTTCCAGCCCCCTGTGACTGGGAGCTTCATTGTGAGTCTGGGTAGATGGATGTGGGGGCAGGAGGCATCTGGGGGCTTGTGGTAGCCTGACTGCACAATCTTTCTCCCACAGGCCTTTTCGGCTTTCTACTATACTGTGGACTTCCTAAGGACGGTGATGGAGCTGCCTGTGGGAACCCTGCAGCAGCTGGAGGCAGCCACGGAGATTGTCTGCAACCAGACCTGGGCTGAGGTGAGGCCTGTCTCCATCTTCTCCATGGATGGGCAGGAGGCCAGGTTAATGTGGGGGAGCTTGGGGCTGGGGGAACTAGAACTTTAGTGGTCTCCTCGGGGGCTGATCTTATAATCAAGGTCTGGAGAGCAAGTAGGACAGGTATTGCAAAGATTCCATGGCAACAGGGTATTCAAAATAGGTGGGAACAGAAAGGCAGGTGTCTAGGACAGAGTGTGGCCAAAGAATGTCTCACCACTGGGAAATGGATACTCAGGAGAGACTCAGCAGGGCCTGGGGTATTCCTGGAGGAGTTGATGCTACCAGATTTCTGATTCTGGCCACTGGCTGAATACTAGTTTCAGGTAAGGAAGAACAGTGAGGTTGGGATAGCTGGAGTGTGAGGTGGCCACCAAGTTTCCTGGAGAAAGAGGTCCTCCTAGTCTTAGGCACCCTTGAAGGTCTTGGAAAAGTGGAGCCAAGCAGTCAGAGAGCAACATTCAAGGCTGGCCCTCTGTTCCTTTGATTATGAAGCAAGGATGCTACTATACTGTTTCCTAGTGGCCATCCTTGCTGTCCGCTCCATCTGGCTGTTGGAAGGAGGACACAAAGCCTTCCAGCTGTCATGTGGTTTATCCCAGAGGAGTGTCTGCCTGGGAAGGACGTCTTGGACTAGGTCTTTCTGTGTATTTCCGGCCATATGCCTCCCTTGGCTTGAGCAGTAGGGAGGGCGCTGTACCCCGCAGGCCATAGCCCCTCATGGTTCTTAATCTAACGGTGTCGATGTCTTGCTCTCTTCTTAGCTTCAGGCCCGAGTTCCAAGGCAGGAGGCCCGCCTGGCTGACTACTGCGCCGGAGCCATGTTCATACAACAGCTGCTAAGTCGCGGCTATCGCTTTGATGAGCACTCTTACAGAGGAGTGGTCTTCCAAAAGAAGGTGGGTGATGGGTGGGGCCAGAGGACTCGGGGTGCGGCCTCTTGGAAGCTGACGACATGTGCCCTCTTAGGCTGCAGACACGGCTGTCGGCTGGGCGCTGGGCTACATGCTAAATTTGACCAACATGATTCCCGCTGACCTTCCAAGACTACGTAAAGGAACTCACTTCAGCTCCTGGGTCGCTCTTCTCCTGCTCTTCGCAATCCTGCTCTTGGCGGCGTTGGTCCTGCTCCTGCGCCAGGTGCGCTCCACCAAGTCCCCAGGCGCCCTCTAGGGGTGCACTGGGAGCTGCTCCCTTTCCCGGGGCATCTCTGACACTGAGTCAGCCGGGGGATCGACACCCCGATATCTACATTTGCAGGAAGCCTTTTTAGGCCCCTGCAGTTCTCTCCAGCTCTGAGTTCTCAAGATTTCTCCCAGCTCTCTCTTCCTGGGGTGTCAGGCCTCGGTTTGTGACTCAGGGTAAGGTCCACTCAAACTGAGACCTTTGTTCTGACCTTCAGGGTCCTGTGAACTTCCTGTGTGTAGTCAGAGCCTACAGGCTAAGAGTCAGTTCAATGCCTACTTGTAAAAGTTTTGTAATAAAAGATTTTTCCTAGAACAGTGTAGTGTTCATAGGGTGGGGCATCCTGCTGCTGTTTCTCCCTGCAGCTGTGTTGGTTATTCAAATCTAACCCTGGTTCCAAGATACTGACTTTTCTTTCTTCCTTCCTTTCTGAACCAGACATAAGGCAATGGAGGCACTCCTCTATGCTGGTCTGGATTGCCCCTAGCCTACGTCTTCTCTGATTGACAGAACCCTAACAAACCTTAGGTCCTCTTGATGACATAGGTAGGAATTGAGGATGCACCCCAAGGTTTTTGGTTTTGGTGTTTTCCCCCAATTGCAGAGGCTCCCGAAGTGTCAACATCCCTGCATCCCACAGCCTATGTTTCTGTGTTCTCTAGGTAGAAAAGAATGGCCTGGGTATGCTACTTCTCCCTGCCTCTTCTATGGGAAATGAGTTCAGACACAATTTTGGCTCAGTCAGTGTTTTGAGGGCTGGGTTAGGGGTGCGCGCGCGCGGGCGCACGCGCGTGCGCATACACACACACACACACACACACACACACACACACACACACACACACACGGCATCATTGTTTTGTAGCCGGGTGTTGGTGGCGCACGCCTTTAATTCCAGAACTCGGGAGGCAGAGGCAGGTGGATCTCTGTGAGTTCGAGACCAGCCTGGTCTACAAGAGCTAGTTCCAGGGCAGCCTCCAAAGCCACAGAGAAACCCTGTCTTGAAAAACCAAAAAAAAAAAAAAAAAAAAACAACAACAACAAAAAACGTTTTGTAGACCTGCAAGAGCAAGTCTCCACTTTGACACTGCGAGCCCACAGGACTGAAAGAAGTGCAGTGCTGGGGAACTCAACTTTGATCTTTTCTTTCTGTTTTACGTCTTTGCTGCTTTTTATTTCGTTTTTTGACACAGGTTTCTCTGTGTAGCTTTGGCTGTCCTGGAGCTCCCTCTGTAGACCAGGCTGACCTTGAACTCACAGAGATTTGCCTGCCTTTATCTCCCTAGTGCTGGGAATAAAGGCAGGTGCCACCACTGCCCCACAGATTTTTTCCTGTTTTACATTTTTTATGATTTTGTTTTTATTCTTTTGTTTTTATTTATTTATTTATTTTATATACATTGGTGTTTTGCCTGCAAGTGTGTCCGTATGGGGCAATCAGATCCCCTGGAAGCGGAGTTACAGACAGCTGTGAGCTGGCATGTGGGTGTTGGGAATTGAACCCAAGTCCTCTAGAAGAACAGCCAGTACTCTTAATCGCTGAGCCACTTCTCCAGCTCCCCTGTTTTGCATTTTTAAGACAAGGTCTCACTATGTAGCCCTGGCTGTCCTGGAACTTGGTATGTAGACCAGACTGGTCTTGAACTCACATATATCCGCCTACTTCTGCCTCTCCGGTGGTGGGATTAAAGGAGTTACCACCACACCTAGCTTCAACTTTGCTTTCTTGACTGAGTCACGGGGCGGTCTCTAGATGGGACTGTAAATGAAGAGTAAACACAAGGACCCGTGGATGCTCCATGTTGTGTGACTCTAGGGAACTAAAAGCCATTTCCTTGGGACAGTGACCACCTTGGACAGCTCCCAGACGCCTGTCAGCAGCAACGTCAATTTACTTTTGCCCCCTGGTGGACTCACTGGGAAATGAGCCCGACTAGCGTCAGATCTAGTGAGCCTGCTGTGTTTGCTTTTCTTTGTGGTTTACAAAGCCCGGAGGCGTCTCTCAGTACACCTGTGCGTCTCTGTGCACCTGTTTATCCTTTGTTTGATACATTTTGCAAACCTGCAACAGTCAGCCTGGTCTACTTAGCAAGTTCCAGGACAGCCAATGCTTGCTCCTGGTGTTTCCCTAGTCCAAGGTCCTCCGCTCTAATAGGGTGGGCGGCTTGGGTTTGGCAGTCGGACCACTAAGAAGGCACGCATCCTGGGACGCCCACTCCTCGTCAATCCTAAACCAGATTTCTGGGTAATGAGGAGGAATCCTGCTACAGAGGCTGGAGGGCCAGAGGCACTTAGTCGCCTGTAGAAAGGGGACCCCCAACAAGGACACAGAAGGAGGGGGCTCAGTCTGGAGACGATGTCCCGCCCCCGCAGGTGGAGCGCGCAGGCGCACTCCCTACACGCTTCTCTGGCCGCCGAGCCTCCATCCCATCCCGGATCCTTTGCCGCAGCGTCAGCGCCGCCTCCTCTTTTCCTCTTC
The DNA here is from genome assembly GCF_003668045.3 of Cricetulus griseus. Classification (NCBI taxonomy): domain Eukaryota; kingdom Metazoa; phylum Chordata; class Mammalia; order Rodentia; family Cricetidae; genus Cricetulus; species Cricetulus griseus. Next base: position 136,760,503 of record NC_048599.1, read on the forward strand.
CGCCCCCTCCCGCTTCCCGGCTTCTCCAGTCACGGTTCCCGGAGCCGGTACCGAGCCCGGGGCCGCGGGGTGCCATGCTGCCCGAGTGGCGGCGTTGAAGCATGGCGACGCCGATCCCTCCTCCTTCCCCACGGCACCTGCGGCTACTGCGGCTGCTGCTCTCCGGCCTCATCCTCGGAGCGGCTCTGAACGGTGCCACCGCCCGCCGCCCGGGTGAGCTATCACTCTGGGCTCAGGCTGCGGGGCGCTCCGGGGCCGGGATCGCCGGGCGGGGAATCCTACCACTCGGCACCACCCTCGTCCTCCCTGCCACCGCCCTGGCCTCACCCGGGCCCGCAGGCTAGGCAGGCCCGTTCCGCTGGGCATGGATTGGGTAAACAGGTCAGGCTCGTTGAAGGCCAGGCTGGATGAGTCTTCTCTCAGGTCCCTGGAGGCGAATGTAGATTTCACGAGCTTCTGGTCTTTGTCTCTGGGTCCCTGAGCCAGTTCAGCGTATGTCTCCGGATGTCTTTTTGGGCGTCTGCAGCCATCTGGTTTCCAGTGGCCCTCAGAGAGGATCCTGTGTCTTTGTTTCTGTGTCGCTGGGGTTTCCAGTTGGTAGGGTTGTTCTGGTGTCTGTGGGCCTTGCTGCTGTCAGCCTTGTCTCCCGTGTTCCCATGGCAGAGTCTAAGAGTTCCAGGTCCACTAGCGTCTGTTCCAACTTAGTGGAGCCAAGCTGCCCCCATCCCCTGCCCTGGTGGGCACATGCCACCCTGTCTTCTGGACTGAGGTCCTGTGTGTTGACCCTTTGAAAGAGTGTGAGCCCAGTCTGGGAAACACATCCTTGCCAGATGGGTCCTGAAGCTACAGGATCCAAATCTTATCTCCCTGAAGGGCGTGAAGTAGGAGAGGGTGCCCATATGTTCACTGAATTCTGGAGCTCTGAAGGGGAGGTGCTTTGAGCCCAATTTATAGATGAGGAAACGGAGGCATGGAGAAGTGACTGATATGTGGCACAACTGGGACTCTAATGCGCTTGTTCTGAGTGTGGGGCCTTAAAAGCTGGGCAGGTCTCTTCCTGGGCAGGCAATCCTGGAGTGAAGGTTGGCATGACTGGAAGAGACTCTTGGGGAGGGTGGAGGGCCAAACCAGGCCTTGCCAGAGGTAGTACAGGCAACCTGCTAAAGAGTCTGCCTCCCAGGTAGAGCCTCCTCAGGAATGGGACTATGGGGGTAGTGCTGAACCCCTTCTTGAGAAGGTGCTGGCCTCTGCTCATTGGCCACTGTAGCTGAATGCAGAGACCTAGCATGACCACCTCTAAGCATCCCTCTCCCACACCTAGTGGTCAGCAGGGACCAGTAGCCCAACATGGGTGGAATACCAGTTACTTTCCAGCTGTCATTGTTCCTGGGAACCTCCTCCTCATACCCAGGCTGGAGAGGGTCTTTTTTGTTTTATTTTGTTTTGTTTTTCGAGATGGGGTTTCTCTGTATTGCTTTGGAGCCTTTCCTGGAACTCGCTCTGGAGACCAGGCTGGCCTCAAACCCACAGAGATCCACCTGCCTCTGCCTCCTGAGTGCTGGGATTAAAGGCATGGGCCACCAACACCCAGCTGGAGAGGGTCTGTCTATCCAATATTAAACAATAGGCTGGTGGGCTATGGTGGAGGTCCTGCGTGCAGCCCAAAAGTAGCCTTGTGCTACACACCTCTAGTATAGATCTGACTAGGTTATCAGCACTAGGGGCAGGGACTGTCTGGCTCCCTGGAGCCTAGCTGGTGGGTGGAGTCTGTGTAAGCCTCCTGATACAGGTTTAATGTTTAACTATCCTAAACCCCAAGCCCAGATCACTGTCACAGGAGTCTGCTGACCCAGCCTATGGAGGAATAAGGTGCCGGGCCAGGGATTCAGTGTGCCCCCTGCCACCAGGCCTGCTGGAACTTCTTTGCAGGAGATGCAGAGTGTCACATTACAAAGGAAACTAAGCCAAAGGCTGCAGGATATTTTCCACATCCCAGTGGGCCCTGCAGTGTACAGCAGTGGTGGCTGGGCTAAGGAGAGGAAGGATCCAATTGGCCAGAGACACTCAGCAGGCAAGGTTGATGGTCCTGCTGGGTCTTCCCTTGGCTATGTCAGTTTCCTGAGAAACCAGGGTCCTAGGTTGTAAATACTCCTTAGCTTTGAAGCAACTGGACTTACATGCCCCACAGGAGAAATTGAGGCGTGAGGGTCACTGCTCTATCTACCTGCATCAGCACGGTACTGATTGCCATATATAAAGAGAACATTATGCTCTGGGCTCCAAATGAGGAAGACAAAAAAAGTGTGACTGGGAACCCTGACCTCGACTGGCATCCCCAGCTCTGACCAGCCCAGGCCTTTCAATGGCCTCATTGTATCTCCAGCTCCATCTTAGGGCTCCCAAACCCCAGTGGCTTCTCTCTCCTTGAAGACGAAGGCTAGGCAGGGAGAGCCACTGTCTTCTGTACTGAGCATTTGTTCTGTGGCTCCCCCAGACTATGCTCTGGGGTTGTAAGATTATGTGAGGGGGTCTAGGGAGAAACCCCAGTGTTTAGGAGAAATGGCTGCCCAACATCCTTTGCTGCCCCTGAGCCAAAGAGAACAGAGTTCTGTCCTCAGCAGCCATCTGGACGAAGGGTCCTGGCTCACTCTGAGCCACACAAAGGTCAAAAGCCAGCCTTGGAGGACTTCACTGTCTTTTGTGGAGGCTGACTGGACAGTTAGGGTCTGTTCTCCTTTAAGGGTAAGACTTAGGCCTGGAAGCAGGACTGTGAGGAGTGGATGGGGCAGGGTAGTTTCCATAAGACTTGGGACTGTCTGCTTCCTGATCCTGAGGCTTGGCAGTAGGAAGGCCGAGCCTGCCCAGAACAATGGCCGGAGGCAGGCCTGGCCAGTTCTGTGGAGGGAGGGGTTTCTAAGCAGGGCTGTTGTTCCACTGAGACTCAGCCAAGAGGGCTGTGATGGGCCATGCCTCTGCTTCTTCCTCAGATGCTGCCACCTGTCCTGGAAGCCTGGATTGTGCCCTGAAGAGGCGGGCCAGATGCCCACCAGGCGCACACACGTGTGGACCATGCCTTCAGTCCTTCCAAGAGAACCAGCAAGGGTTTTGTGTGCCCAGGATGCACCAGTCTTCTGGTATGTCCGAGTATAAATTCAGGCAGAATGGATGAGTGAGATATTGTCCCTCCCTTCCTGCCTTGCCCTGTGGGCCGAGTGTTCAAGTCCAAGACCAGAACTGGAACTCTTACCACTTTAGAAGTGACACCGAGTGCTCAGGTCCAAGACCAGAACTGGAACTCTTACCACTCTAGAAGTGACAAGCCTTTTACCCTTTAAAGATGGTGCTGGTCCAGTGTTGGAACTCGGCTGACACCTATGGCAGTTGAGTCCTGCTAAGGCAAAGGATGACCTCAGGAGGAGGAGAGGTCAGAACATTAGGGCTTGGAATGTGATAGGTCGGCCAAAGACTGTCCTGGGTGTCTACATTAGCACTCTCTAGACAACCTGCTCCTCTCCTTTGGTTACTTATCCAGTACACTCCACACAGCATGTTGGGAAGTGTTACCCCTGTGCTAGTGACGGCTGTCCTTCCGTCTATCTGGGTGTCCCTTCAGGTGATGAGGGCTTTACCTGAGAGGTGCTGGGGATGTGGCCAGCCAGGCTTTCTGGGAAAAGTAAAGAGGAGCACCGAGAAAAGGCCAGAGGATGCTGTGGATTGGGGTCCCACGAGGGAGCTTCTTTTTGGATTGTGAGGTGCAAAGTGAGACCCAATCAGAGCCCGGCCACCTGCCCACCCCCACAGGCTCCTTCTTTTCTGATGGCTGGGAGTAGCCTAGATATTTGGTTATATTTTGGCTTTGTTCCATTCCTTTAGGATTTCCTTTCTCCTCTTGGGCAGAGAAGGTACCTGAGGGTGGACAAGGTAGGGAATGTGTTGTCTTAGCCAGTGCTCTGCCTAACTCTTTGCACACACTAGCTAGAATAAGGGATTCCATTCCTTTCTCCTCTTGTGGATGGATCTCTGCACATTCCTCTAGCCTTGCTCTCCACCCCCGAGCCCCCATCCCCCAGAACTTAAAGTAGCTCCCTCAGTTGTCACCATGGTAACCCAGGATGGTGAAACTTTGGATGGGTCCTTCCATCTCAGGAGGCTGCTTGCTGCAGGTGTTGCCTGAGGGTCTGGGGCCTCTCTCTAAATGATGGCCCCTCACACTCCTCAGGGGAGGACTTGCCCCAGCCCAGACTGGAAGAGGAGATCGATTCTCTGGCCCAGGAACTGGCACTGAAGGAGAAGGAGGCTGGGCACGCAAGGCTTACAGCACCGCCCTTGCCTGAGGCTGCACAGAAGCTCCTGGAGCCTGGTGAGGACACCCCCACCCCACCCCCGCTGCCACCCCTTACTCTCTTTCCTGACTCTGCTTCTTTGACTAAAGTCCAAGTCCCGCTGACTTTGTGTGCTTGACTCTCAGCAGCTACCTTGGGATTCTCACAGTGGGGTCAAGGACTGGAGCCCAGCCTCCCCTCCACTCACGGAACCTCCACGCCCACGCCACGCTCCTTAGGGCCCCCTGTATCTTCTGGGCCTGTGCACATGTCCCCACTGGAGCCCCGGGGTGGGCATGGAAATGGCCTCACCCTTGGTAGGTCCAGGTTGGCACTAAGGGACAGGCATGTGGCGGGTTGAAGGAGGAGGGAGGCACAAAGGGGATGGGGGAGGCAGAATAAGGGCCCTCCTCAGGCGGTTCCTCACAATGCCCCTTTCTCCCACAGTGCTGATCCTGGCTTTCTGCTTGGCAAGCACAGCCGCCCTGGCTGTGGCAGCCCTCTGCTGGTGTAGGTGAGCCGCTGATTCCAGCGGGTGGGTGGGGTCTGACCTTCAGGTCCGTAACAACCCTCTCAACACCAAACCCCTTCAGACTACAGAGGGAGATCCGCCTGACTCAGAAGGCCGACTATGCTGCCACAGCCAAGGCGCCCACTTCATCCACAACACCGCGAATCTCGGTGCGTAACGACCTTCCCACCAGGCGCGCTCTTATTTTGTGCGTCCCAGCTTTTGCTTAACATTTCCGTCCCCTCCCACAGCCTGGGGATCAGCGGCTGGCGCACAGCGCTGAGATGTATCACTACCAGCACCAGAGACAGCAGATGCTGTGCCTGGAGCGGTGAGCGTCCCAGACCTGAAGTGGCAGCCACTTTTGCCCTGGGCCTCCACCCCACCCACACCTTACCTGCAACCTTTTACTTACTGCCCTACCCCCAGCCCAGCCCAAAGCCCCCACCCAGGGCAACAACAGTATATTGAGCACTTTCCCTTGGAGAGTTCTCAGAGGACCCAGCTGTCTCCCCCCCCCCAGGCATAAGGAACCTCCAAAGGAACTGGAGTCACCCTCCTCTGATGAGGAGAATGAAGATGGTGACTTCACGGTATATGAGTGCCCAGGCCTGGCACCGGTGAGTGCCCTAGGGTGTAGAGGGGGCTGTCTGCTAGGGTTTCTCCCAACCTTTCTGTACCAGGCCTTGCTGCCAGTAGTGTGACCCAGTGCCTTCACAGACAGGGGAGATGGAGGTGCGCAACCCACTGTTTGACCATTCCTCGCTGTCGGCACCGATGCCAGGGCCCCATTCCTCACCTCCGCTGCAGTGACTCCTAGACTGATGCCCACCTGCCTGCAGCCCACAGCCCACCGGTGGGAGAAGCAAGTCCTGGTGTTCCCTATTGGAAAGAACAGCATTGTGACCCTCTGCATGCTTTTGGCAGGAGGGAGGCACCAGCCCCTGGGCTCCCTTGCCAGGGAGAATCTCCACCTCATGTGGGAGACCTAGCCTCTGCTTGCACAGTCTCTGGTCTGAACCCTCACACTGGAGGGACCAGTCCAGTGATCCTAGAGCCCAGGCATGGATAGAGAGGTTTCTGGAGATAAAAGCCAATTAAAGTCTTTTTCAAACCTTGAGTGGCTTCTGGCTTCACTCACTAATAATGTGAAGACCCTGGGAAGCCTTGGTGGATGGACACTGAGGGTCTGGGACCTTTTCTTGCACCTCCAGAGAGAGAGCTGTTACCTCTGTAAAGGACTTGGACTGTAAGAGAATCAAACCCTCACCCTTGGCAGTGGGTAACCAACCCCTGCTACTCACTCTTCTGCACCAGGGTTTAGGAATAGTAAGGGCTAGAGGAGCCCAAAGATGGTCACATTCTGAAGACCCCATTCTATGGGATAAAAGGGTTGGGAGAGGAGCAGTTTGCATATGCCTGGCTATGGGTACCCAATGCCTCTGTTCCTGCTTGTTATCTGCCTAGGATGGAAACCAAGAAAATAGCATATAGGCCTGTGGGATTCTTACAGGGACAGACTCCTGGGCTCCTATAATGTATTGGGGGTGGGAGAGAGACAGGCCTACAGATGGACCTGAGGAACACAATGTACTTACAGCTGGGTACATGAGGCAGGGATTTAGGAAGTAAGGGGAGAAGGGGCGTTATATTGCTTAGAGCCTTACCTTCCCAAAGCATGTGTATTTGACTGGTCACTCTCTTCTATATGGTTTAGAGAATGATCTGTGACTATGACAGCAGTCATACTTTTAGCTCTGAATGAGTAAATGTGTGTGCATGTGCTTGTGTGGCTTTTTTGTTTGTTTGTTTGTTTGAGACAAGGTTTCTCTATGTAACAGCCATTGGCTATCCTAGAACTCACTTTGTAGACCAGGCTGGCCTTGAATTTACAGAGCTCTGCCTGCCCCTGCCTCCTGAGTGCTGGGATTAATGGCATACCCAGATAAATGAATGTATTAAGAGGAGCCTCCTGACTCCTTTAGTTTTTCTCTGCTGATTGTGCCATCTGCTTGGATGTATCAGGATCCTGCTGACCACCTGACTTCCTTTGAAAGCATAGGGAACATGTCCCTCTCCATTGGCTTTCCTTCCTGTAGGATGTGCACTGGCTACAGACTAATCTCTGGAGAATCTGTGGCCTCTCTGGTCAAGAAGACAAGTGATCTGGACATGGTGGCCATGCACTTGGATGGCAGATCCTTATGAGTTTGAGGTCAGCCTGGTCTAAGTAGCAAGCTCCAGGCTGACCAAGGTTACATGGTGAGACCCTGTATCAAAAAAAGAAGGGGGGAGGGAGGAAGAGAGGGAGAGGGAGAGAGAGAGAGAGAGAGAGAGAGAGAGAGAGAGAGAGAGAGAGAGAGAGAGAGAGAGAGAACCCCTTAGAAGGGGTCTCAGTGTTCTCTGGTGTCTTAGGGTTTATATCGTTGTGAAGAGACACCATGACCATGGCAACTCCTATAAAGGAAAACATTTCATTGGGGTGGCTTACAGTTCAGAGATTCCATCCATTTTTGTCATGGCAGGAAGCAAGGCAGCATGCAGGCAGACATGGTGACGAGGAACTAGCTGAGAGCTCATATCTTTTTATTTTTTTTTAATGTTTTAAAGATTTATTTATTATGTATACAGTGTTTTGCCTGCAAGTATGCCGGCAGGACAGAAGAGGGCACCAGATCTTGACAGATGGTTGTGAGCCACCATGTGGTTGCTGGGAATTGAACTCAGGACCTCTGGAAGAACAGTCAGTGCTTTTAACCTCTGAGCCATCTCTCCAGACCGAGAGTTCATATCTTGACCCACAGGCAACAGGAAGTAGTTTGTCTGCCTGGGCATGGCTTGAGCATATGTGAGACCTCAATGCCCACCTCTACAGTGACACACTTCCTCCAAGGTCACACCCACTCTAACAAGGTCATACCTCTTAATAGTGCCACTTCCTATGGTCTTATTGGGTGGGGGACAATTACATTCAAACCACAGCACACCTGAGTCCTTTTTGACCCGCCTGTTCTCATTGGTGTAAGCCTCCAAATTTTGGTGACCACCCCAAAAGACTGCTTTAATAGCTTTGTGATTTATTTTATTTTATTTTGTTTTTTGAGACAGTTTCTCTATATAGCCTATGCTGTCCTGGAACTCACTCTGTAGACCAAGCTGGCCTGGAACTCAGAGATCTGGCTGCCTCTACCTCCAAGTACTGGGATTAATTAAAGATTTGCATCACCACCATACCCGCCTATTTTTTTAAGCTTTGTAATTTTAAGTTCTGTGTAACATTTAGACAAAGATTAGAAAACAAAACAATTTTAAGTAAGTCTTGATTTTGTTATGATTCACATTCTTTTTTAAATTTTTTTAAAAATTTATTTTTATGTGCATTTGTGTTTTACCTGCATGTATGTCTGTGTGAGGGTGTCAGATCTTGGAGTTACAGACAGTTGTGAGCTGCCTTGTGGGTGCTGGGATTTGAACCTGGGTCTGCTGGAAGAGCAGCCCTTGCTTCCAACTGCTGAGCCATCTCTGCAATTACTGTAAATGTTACCTGGAGATTTTAACCTTTAATCATCAAACATTCATCATTTTTAAATCCTATCCACAGATCTTGTACACACTCAGTTCTTCTGCAACTTAGTGTTAAGGCTTTGAATTTTTATTTTGTCTTCATCTTTTAGTGTTCATTTTCAGGACAAAAATCTCATCTTATTATATAAACCCATCCTTATCTGAAATATTATTTTTTCTAATTAAAATTTCTTTTCAAAAATTATATTCTGCCAGGCGTTGGTGGTGCACGCCTTTAATCCCAGCACTCGGGAGGCAGAGGCAGGCGGATCTCTGTGAGTTCGAGACCAGCCTGGTCTACAAGAGCTAGTTCCAGGACAGCCTCCAAAGCCACAGAGAACCCCTGTCTCGAAAAAAAACAAAACAAAACAAAAATTATATCCTTTCCAATGCCTCTCTCATCTACTTACACTCTCTTATTTCATTTCTATAAGTGAGAGTTCAATCCAAATGACATACATGGTTCAGTGTTGTAAATGAAAATTACCTGTCCATATATATCATCAAACTCTGAAGTTTTTCCTGTTATAAATCTCAAGCCAACCTCTTCATTGCTTGGATTTTTTCCTTTTCTTTCTCACTGGGTCTTTTTTCTTTCTTTCTTTTTGTTTTTCCTCTAAGACAGGGTCTCTCTGTATAGCTCTGGCTGTCCTGGAACTTGCTCTGTAGATCCACCTACCTCTGCCTTCGGAGTGCTGGGATTAAAGGCATGTACCACCACCGTCCTATCACTTGCATTTTACAGAGTTTGGTGATAGAGGAAGTTTTACATTCCAGCAAAAGCCTGTGGAATTATCAGAGACTTTTGTTGTGTGGCATTCACCAGAGAGGACTCCTCAGACATGGGTTTAAGCCAATAGGAAGTCTTTACTAGCCAGCCAGTGACTAGGGTGTTCCAGATCCCGGTATAGTGGAGTCTTTCTCTGGGTGAACTTTTAAGCACAAAACCCATGTTCTGGGCTGACACACTTCAGTTAACAAGAACAGATAGCCAGAATCGGAATCACAGAAGCAAAAAAGCAAGGTTAGTACATTTAGAAACGTTCCCAGAGCTGTGGTCTTTGATGGATTAGGTCGTTGTTTTCGTTTTGGTAGATGGTGCTGTCTACATGTTGAGATTTACAGTCTGAATGGTACTTCCACCATGGAATTATTTGTGTTAAGGACTGGGGCTCTGTTACACTCCCCACTGGTCTTAACGAATGAGTTAAATCTTGGACTCACCCTTCTCTAAAGAGGTACAGTTGGTCCTAAGAACCATTCAGATACATAATTGGCCATGTAGTTTAAGATGCAGGGGGCCTGGCTGGGCGTTGGTGGCCTTTAATCCTAGCACTCGGGAGATAGAGGCAGGCAGATCTCTGTGAGTTTGAGGCCAGCCTGGTCTCCAGAGCGAGTGCCAGGATAGGCTCCAAAGCTACACAGAGAAACCCTGTCTCCAAAACCAAAAAAAAAAAAAAAGAAAAAAAAAAAAAGATGCAGGAGCCTGCCCAGGCTCTGTCAGTGCTGATAGCAGAGTAGTTAGCTAGGGGGACTAAGAGGATAGAAACTGGCATCAATTATCTAATTTATGCCTTTGTCTCTTTTTGTTTTTGAGTTTTTGTTTGTTTGGTTTTTGGTTTTCGGTTTTTCAAGATGGGGTTTCTCTGTGTGTGGCCCTGGCTGTCCTAGAACTTGTTTGGTAGTTCAGGCTGACCTCAGGCTCTCGGAGATCAACTTGCCTCTGCCTCCCAATCAGTGGGTTTAAAGGTGTGGGCCACCGCTGCTGTTGTTGTTTTTTTTTTTTTTAAATTAGGGCAAGATTTTTTAAATTACTCTTGATTGATTAGCATAGAAACAGTGTGGTGTTTTTTGCTGTTGTTTTTGTTTTTGCAAAGCCATACATAGTTTTCTTTATCTCCTAAGAAGTAAGTTTAAGTCTTTTTAATTTTATCGGATCATTTCTGGAAGGAAATCTAACTTGTTTTAAGGCCCCTAGGTTCTGATCAAGCTGTCTACTTGGTTTGGAAAGCATGAGAAGAGGCACATGTAGTCAAATGAGTCAGAGACCAAGTGGTCTCAGGGGCTCAGTAATATTGCTGTTATCTGTATGCAGTATACATAAGACAGAGTAAGAGGAGGCGCCTTGGTTAAAAGTTTGCCTATTAGACAAGTTCCAGCTCCTTGTAAGTTTTCTAATGTTAACTTGGGCTGCCCCAAGTCACACTGAGTTTTGTCAGGCAATGGACTGACAGTCTGGTTAGTTCCTACCATGTATTATAGGGGCTGGATTTTGGCTAGGATTGATTAATTCTATCTTCAGGGTCCCTTTCTGTGGCACAGAGTTAGATTCTCCACATTTTTCCTGTTTTTCAAAGGCCAGAATCTTTTTAAAAGAATTTCCCAGGAAGCCTTAGTTTTATAACCCCAATTTTTGCAATGGAAAATCCCTTGTTTCTGGCAACAGTGGAGGCCAGCCACAGGGCATACATGGAATTATAAACTCTATATTCCTATCTCAAAAGCTAAGCTCCCATGTTTTTCCTTTCTCCAGTACACCCAGATATTTAAGTTGGGCATCATCGAGCAAAGGTCAAAAGGAATATGGGTTGCAGGTCTATAGTCACATTAGCTAATACCTTCCCTGTATCTGGTTTTCTTAGTTCCCAGGTTCAGGCCAGAGGGCTGTAGGGCTGAGCCATAACTGTCTTCATATCAAACACGATTTTCAAGAGGAGGTAGTCGTCATGGAGTAGAAGGGCCTAGGGGCCCACTGAAACCTTAACTTCAGTGAGTGCATAGTCTGGAGACAGTCCACTCGGTAACATCTGTGGCTTTCTGTCTTTCTGTCTTTTTTTTTTTTTTTTGACCTGTGTATGGTGGATCCATGGTGTAATCTGCCTGCATAGATAGGAAGGGAGAGAATAGCCATGTAGAGTGCTTTTCAAGTTGGGTTCAGTGCCCATTTGACTACCTGCTTGACGCAGACAGTGTCATTGGACTAACATGGAAAACTGGTGGTGGTCTTGGAGGTTGTGTGGGTCTCTAGGATAATCCAGTGAATAGACTTTACAGAGGGCTGGAGGGCCTGAATAGTTAGAGTTCTGTCAGCTGCTGCTCTCTGAGCCTGGGAAGCAGTGGGGGAGGTCTTCCAATCATAACCTCATAGGGGGTAAATCCCTCTCTATATAGGGTACAACGGGCCAAAGCAAAGGAAGGAGGCTTACCACTATTTGCCTGGACTCAGTTTTGTTAGAATTTATTTGTTTATTTATTTTTTGAAACAGGGTTTCTCTGTGTAGTTCTAGCTGTTCTGAAACTTGCTTTGTAGACCAGGCTGGCCTCGAACTCACAGAGATCTGCTTGCTTCTTATTTGTTTATTTAATGTCCTGTTTATTCTTTTATTTTTAAACCTGACCAGCACTCTGAGGTCTGTATGTACAATGCAGTTTTAAATGTATGTCCAAAGCTTTAGCTATTGAGAGATTTTGGTTATGAAAGCAATGTCAAGCCCCATTGCTAGGGGGAGTTAAATCAGGGGACCAGTTCCTGGAAAAGGTTTTTAAGCTACTATTTGAGCAGTTTTACCAGGGTGGGGAACACTTTTACCCACCCTGAAAAGCTATTTATGAAAACTAGCAAGTACGTTTATCTTGGTGAAGTCACTTTTCCCAGAGTTCACTGGGGTTTTAGACTCTCAGTTGGACCCTTTCTTGGGTAAGGCTCTCTGTTTTGGATTCACTTGAGCATCTGGCTGAGACATCCCAAATTAGGCTGTCTAGTTTAGGTATAATATACTCTGATCTAGCTGGACAGTGGTGGCACACACCCTTAATCTCAAACTCAGGATGCATAGGTGGGCAGACCTCTGAGTTTTAGGACAGCCAGGGCTACACAGAGAAACCCTGTCTGGAAAAAACAAACAAACAAAAAAGCCATACCTTGGTCTGAGAAACTCAAAAAGTTTTGTAGATCCCAGATAAGTAACATTGAAGGCTGGTTACCAGAGTCCTGCCAGCTGTGTCTTCCACCAACCTGTGGGCCTTAGTTGTCTGTTTCTTTATCATGGAGTCTCAGACAGCATTGGCTCATGCTAGGTCATCAGACTATCAATAGGCCTCACTGTTTTTAGGGCTGTTTGTGGAACAGCCAGATTAGCAGCCTAACAATGGAGGATAGCAATTTGGAGGGGCAGCCAAATGGCCACCCTTAGAACCAAGTCATGGTCCTCTCACCAACCCAGACAGGGTTCCTCTGTGGAGCTTTGGAGGCTGTCCTGGCACTCTGTAGACCAGGCAGACCACAGACTCACAGAGATCTGCCTGCCTCTGCCTGCTGAGTGCTGGGATTAAAGGTGTGTGCCACCAACGCCCAACCACCCTTCCACTTTTTATAGCAGTCACTCCTTAAAAACAGAAATGGCATCCTGCTGGCTATGTTAATTATGTTCTATACAATTGGGATAATAATCTGTCATAACCATACTTTCTCTTCTGAATGGGTGAGTTTACTAAGTATACAACAAACCAAAGTAAAAGAATAAATAGCAAGTAGCAGGGAGATAGACAGATTACAAAACATCATCAAATTGAGTGCTCAAAGCATCCAGCACATACCAGGTAGTGGGGGCAGAGGCAGGCAGATCTCTGAATTCAAGGCCAGCCTGGTCTACAGAGTGAGTAGCCAGGGCTACACAAAGAAACCCTGTCTCAAAAAACAAAACAAAAACATCCCGCACAGATTTACTGGGGAAGCCCTGTTGAGGCACTGAGTTGCAGTTTGTGACAGAGTCCTGAGCAGAGCAGAATGAATCTAAATGAACAAATGACAGCAGGAAGGCAACCTCCAATCCTGTGGCCGTCAGCTGGAGTTCCCAACTGAGCTTTCTCTCCATGACTGAGCTTCTCATGGCCAAACTTCCAGCTCCTCCTTCCTTCTGTGTGCACTTTAATCTCACAGGATGAACAACAGCACCTCTGCTGGAAATGGCTTAGCTTTCTACCGTTCTTGAGAGTACAGTATTTTTACTTCTTTCTTTTTCTGGTCTTCCTTTCCTGTCAGAGTTGTGTGGGGGTGGGGGGTGGGGGTAGGGGAACAGACTATTCCTAGACAAGTGGTCTCAAAGGATACTTTGAAACAAAATATGCCTGGGTCTGAAATGAAGGGTGACAACCCCACTTTCAGAGCCAGTTTCTCGATGAACTCAAACAACTCATGGCAATTTACCAGTACATTACACACTTGAAGTAAAGTAAGTCTCTGTGTGTGTGGGTGGGGTGGGGTGGGGGGTGGTATGTGAGTGTGTGTGAATGTGTGTGTATGTGAGTGTGTGTGAGCATGTGTGTGTGTGTGTGTCTGTGTGGTATGTGTGGGGGTGGATGAGGTGTGTGTGTGAGTGTGTGTGAATGTGTGTGTGTGGTATGTGTGGGGGTGGAGGGGGTGGGGTGTGTGTGTGTGTGTGTGTGTGTGTGTGTGTGTGTGTGTGTGATAATATGATCAGAGGTGCTGAAATCAGGGTCATCACTAGATCAGCCTGAAGAACAAGGCTAATTAGTCAATCAGGGAGGGGACAAAGTTTGTATTCAAAACTCGTAAGTGTTTTTTGGGCTAGAGAGGTTGCAGGCTCTAGACAACCCTGCAATTGGGAAGACAAAGCTGTTTAGGCACCAACTGGTCCATGAAGAGTGATGAGGAAGACTAGTTAGAAATGAGGTTAACACTGCTTGAAGCTACTGTTTTATCCAAAGCAATATATTTTGGGAGCCAGAGTCCTCCACAGCTGAAAACCCTCTCTCACTCACTGTGACCCTGGGCTGACCTTTATCACAAACCTGTTTCCTTCTGGGCTATGGTGTGGGAGAAGATGAAGGAGAAAGCTGAGCACAAGGCATAGCTCGTGGATGGTCTTTGTCACCTATCTGCCTTGAGGGGAGATGACCACAGAGGACTGGGATGTAGAGAGATGTGGCCTCACCCAGGGAAAAGGACAACCTGATGCTCGGCACACCTGTCTCGCTGGTGGGGCTGTACACAGAGCTGGGGTCTTCTCAGAGTTGCAGACTCAGTTTAGAGAGGGAGGTCTACAATGTTTGCAATGTTGTCCCTGCTGGTCTGTTCTAGAGGTCCACCTTCACACTGGATATCTTCAGTGGTTCCTAGGGTCTTTGCTGCCTACTATGCAGTATAGGTGGGCTACTCTGGGGTCTATGGGGGCTTTGTGATTCAACTCTTAAGCAAGGAACATAGCTTGGCCTTTCCCAGAGTATTGGCCTTTCCCAGAATATCACACTATTCCCTGTGCCAGTAGTCCGGCTGTCCTTTCTCTGCTCCAGGGCCCCTGCTGAGGGGTACTTTGTTTGGCTTTAACAAGAAGCCAGTCTCATAGAAGCCCTTGCTTTGACTTGCCAGAGGCCTTAGCCCACCTGAGCCTCCTGCAGGCCTGGCCCCTGGGATCCCAACTCCTCTTCCTGATTCTTGTGACAGGAAGCCCAGTGGGATGCACCTGTTTCAAGTGCTTTGTCTTCTTAGCAAACCTCCAGATGCCACTCAGTGCAGATGCCAAAGGGTGACAATCTCTACCCCAGCACAAATCTGGGGTGACACCCATCCATTCGGACCGTGCTCCCAAACCAGCAAGACTCTGGAGGGAGACCATGCATGAAATAGAATGTGTAGTCAGTGATCTTAGGAAACATGGTCTCCTAGCTTCAGGGACTGGAGAGATGGCTCCTTTTGTAGAGTGTTTACCATGTAAGCATGAGGACCTGGGATTGGCAGCATCCACATAAAAGATTGGCAAGATGGCTTAAATGGGTAAAGACCCTGCTTCCGCCAAGCCTGACAATTTGAATTCAACATCCACATTATAGAAGGAGAGATCAGATTTGTTACACGAAAAATAAAAGACCCAGACACTGATATTGGGGTTCAAGCTTCAAGCTGAAGATCACAAAAGCAAAGCATCTAGCCACTAACTCTTATCTTTGATTCAGCTCAGACCAAATGGGCAATCCTCAAACTGCCCCCGACTTCACTGGTCCTCAGATATTCTCAGACTGAATGCCTCTACTTTTTATACCTCTCAAATCCTGGCATCATCTTTGTGTGAGCTGTTTCTTTTTAGGACTAGATCAATTTCGTGTAGTCAGTGTGGCCTTGAACTAACAGAGATCTGTCTACCTCTTAATCCTGAGTCTTGGGATTAAAGGTGTGTATTACCACTGCTTGGTATATCTAGCTTGAGGCTGGCTTTGCTTTCTGAATCCTCAGGCAAGCTTTAATAAATCATAAATAATATATCACTGCACAGATTCTTGCAAGTCATCCTCTGACCTCCATACATGCACAAGTGCACACAAATAAGTAATATGAAACTTAAAAGATTTTGACTAACAAGATGGGTCAGCCAGTAAATGTGCTTGCTGCCAACCCTGATGAACTCAATTCATTGTCCAGCACCCACATGATGGAAAGAGACCACTGACTCCAGCAAGTTGTCCTCTGACCTCCTCAAGTGCTCCATGGCACATGTGTATATACAGACACACACACCCTAAATAAATAAATGCAATCTTAAAAGATTTTTATCTTTAAATAAAAACCTATGTATATGTATGTGTGTCTCTGTGTGGGGTTGTGCGTGCAGGTGTCCACAGAGGTGAGAAAGAGGGGGTCAGATCCCTTAGAGCTGGAGTTACAGGTAGTTGTAACACCCACAATAGACTCTAGGAACTGAACTTAGGTTCTTTGCAAGATCAGAGATGGCTCTTAACCTCTGAGTCATCATTCCATCCCCAAATGCCATTAATTATAAAAAATTTGTGTTTATGGGTGTTTTGTGTGCATGTCTGTCTGTCTACCACACATGTGCAGTCCTTGAAGGTTAGCAGAGTGTGTTGGATCTCCCTGGGGCTGTGTTACAGCTACCACATTAGTGCTGGGAATTAAGCCTGTGTCCTCTGGAAAAGCAGCTGGTGTTTTTAACCATTGAGCCATCTCTCTAAGCCCCACCAATGTAATTTTTTTAAAAAGTGTGGTAGGAGTGTTGGTGTATGTCTATAGCCCTAAAGACCAGGGTTCCCAGGGGCTTGCTTGCTAGGCATCTAGCCAATTGGTGAGCTCCATATTCAGTGAAATACCCTGTCTTAAAAAAAATAAGGTACTAACATGAGACTGCTCCAGATCCCAGGAACCTGGGTGTCATTGAGGAGGCCTTGGAAATCATGGGGTCTTCTGTAGTAGACCAGTACTTATCCCTAGCATAGGTGTGGACTTTGGGAGCCCATTCCACATAGAGGGATACTCCCTAAGCCAAGACACACGGGGGTGGGCCTAGGCCCTACCCCAAAGGATATGACAGACTCTGAAGACTCCCTATGGAAGGCCTCACCCTCCCTGGGGAGCATAAAGGATATGTGATAGGTAGGGTTTTAGTTGGAGAAGGGGGCGGTAGGAGAGGAGGGGAGGGAGAGGAAACTGGGATTGACAGGTAAAACAATCTTGTTTCTAATTCAAATAAAACAAATGGGAAAAAATAAGGTGCAGGCTGGAGGGATAGCTCAGCTGTTAAAGGCTAGGTTCACAACCAAAAAATAAGGTGCTACATCACACACACACACACACACACACACACACACACACACACACACACACAGAGTTCTTCCTGTCTTCACCACCTAGGAGGTACGTCCTTCAGCCCCTGCCAGCCTGGGGGGCCAGGGAGTGGCCCCGGATTCTGGGTACCCAGCTTCAGCCTTCTAACAGCTGTGCAGCCCAGAGGAGTGTGTCCTGCTGCAAAACAGAAAAGGATATGCAAAGTGAGGTATATGGGTCCCTAGAGAAGCAGCTCTCAGCAGCTCATGCAACAGCTGCACCTGGACATGTACAAGGACTTGCTCATTCCCCAATGGGAAAGAATGAAAAAAAGAGGGGCTGGAGTGCACAGCTTTCCCAGCCCTTTAGGGTTGTCTGCCTGCTGCCCAGCCCAGTGGCCTCCTGATGCCGCGTTCATGTTACCCCTGAGCAGCATGCTCCCTCACCTAGGTGCCCTTTACTGCCTGAAATCCTACAAGTCCCCATCCTTATGCTTCCCCAAAGGCAAACTCTGAGCCCCATGTCCCCAGAAAGCTGGCAGCTCCCTCCGTAGCAAGTTCAGGTGACTTCAGAAAATGGCCACCAGGGGGACCTCTAGGCACACATCTGGCCAGTCTTGGAGGTTGGGTGAGCATCAGGCAGGTGGGCAGGCACTTTCATAGATAGCATGTTCCTCACCCTCCTGCTGCCCCAAGCCTGTGTGTGCAGAGGTGCAGCAGTCTGTAGGGCTGTGCCCTGCCCTGGCTGGAGGAGGGTCCACAAGGTCTCTTAGACTGGGTAGAGTGTGTGGTCCTGGTCCTGTGTGCTCCTAACTGTAGCTCTGGGTTGAATGCCCTTGCTTCCCAGACAGCCCAGTGAGCTGGGAGGCCCCGTGAGGTGAAGAGCTATGTTGAGAACCGCTGGCTTTCCCTTTGACTCGTGCTTTCTCAACCCTCCCCCCTTTCCTCTTTCATTCTGAATCTATTCCTCAGTTAGCATGTTCTCATGACCAGGGACCCATACAGCTGCCAACCTTGGCTGGCATCGGAGGGCTAGACAGTACTAAGGAAGATGTGGGGGAGGTTCCTTCAAATCCACCCAGGAAGGGAACAGGTTTCTGGTGTGGGTGAGGCTGGGGCAAGGGCCCCTGCCAGCCTGGCGTCACAAACAGGAAGGACAGCAGGCTCTGGCAGCCAGAAGCCTGTGGCCCCAAGCTGGCAGGATGGCCCCCTTCCTGCAGGTCCCCGACTGCCTTCTGAGTTCCTGTCACAAGGAGAAAAGGTGGGGTGGGGTGGGGTAAAGTGAGGTCTGCAGCCAGGTTGTGGCTCTCCTGGGGTCACTCTGCTTGGGGAGAGATGAAGAGAGATGCAGAGCCAAAAGGTCAGCTATCACTATGGTCATCTCACTAAGCATCAAGTGATCGGAAGGGCAAGGGCACAGCTGCCCACTCCACGGCCACCTTCAGTTGTATCTCGAGACAGCTAGATGGCTTCTGATGGCACCCACACCCTCCCTTCCCCTTTAGGCATTGCGCAAACTCCCCACCACAATCTGGAGGTTATACCCTGCCTTGGGGGGGATGGGCCCTCTGAGGTGCCAAACAGCCACCTTCTCCTGCACTCGCCTCTGCCCCCACCATGGTCTGCTGTCAGTTACTTGGTTCCTGTCTCAACAACAGCAGCATGCCATGTGAGACTGTGGCTAGGGGAGGCCAGGAGTCCTGGAAGCCCAGCAGTGCAAGAGTGTAGGGCTGGGTGAAGTGTAAGAGGCAGTCCCTAAAAGGGAAGCTGGGGAAGCAGATCTGTCTGGCCCACAGCTTCTGTCCTTTCAGAACTCTTGGTCCAGTGCTCTGGGACATGGACAAGGCAAGCTTGCTGTTCCCCATATGGGGCCCCACAGTGTCCTGGGGAGACCTGGTAGAGATGGAGGAAGCTGAAGCACCTTGGCTGAAAGCCTTGTATAGGCTGAAGCTTGGGGTGACCCTGCCAGGCCAGCCCACCTTGGCCTGCACTGGGTCATTGCATCTCCAGATTAGGGCGTGAGGGAGAGGAATCTTACCTCCAAGATATAGGTTAGCCCACCAGGGCCAGCTGGAGGGAAGCCAAATAAGCCTGGACCTGAGGCTGGGACTAGCCTTCCTGTTTCTGGAGTGGATGCCAACCCCCTACCCACCAGCCTGCCTGTCCACGTCAAGGACACACAGACTCCTTCCCTTTCCAGACTGGAAAGCCCCCTTTTGGGGTAGCAGGAAGAAAGGAAATGACCTGCAGCTCTTCCTAATCCATCCAGGACCTTGGGCTGAGCCGACAGTTCAAGGTTTGTATGTCTCCAGGTCTCCAGGCAGGGAGAGAAGTGCATTCCCAGCCCTTCCTGCAGCCCAGTGCAGCTCTGAGTCCGCCCTTGAGGGCATGTGCTCAGTAAGGTCTCATCGGACTGTGATGGGGCCCTTTTCTAGGATTAAGATTCTGTAAACAAGGCAGTTCCTAGAGGTGGCAGAGGTGGGGTGGGGCGGCCTCTGAGAACAGCATCAAGATGCCTGAGGGTCTGTAAGAACAGGGCCAGCTCAGTGCAGGGTGGGGGAAGTGGGTGTCACTGCAGGGAGGGGCCTCGCCGGTCGCCTCCTGGGGAAGTGCAGTTGCTCTCTTCGGGTATCCCGGGGTTGCATGGTGGACCATGGGTGGGGGTGCCCATCTGGAGAGGGGGCCACTTCTGCTTGGAATACTCACAATTGGGCTTTTCTTTTCCTGAGGGCAAGCAGGAGCCCTGCTCCTCCTCCATATGCCCAGCTGCTCATCTCTAGGGACCAGCGGGGTTGGACAGGGGGCCCTGGCTGGGCCTTCTTCCTGTCTCTATTCCTTCTTCCAGCAGAGGATGGGGTGGGTGGGGTGGGGTTGGATAGTGGTTGATGCCAGAAACTGAAGGGGTAGGGTGGGGCAGAAGTGGGCAGGTCCGGCCTCCTTCACCTTGGGCAGATGAAATGAAAGCACAAATGCTGAGCTGAGGTGCAGCTGTGATTTCAGGGTGCCTCTACTGGGGAGGCTGCTGTGATTTGAAAACCTCGTTTCCTCGGGTGACTGTTTCAGAAGGCTGTGGATGAATCGTGCTGGTGAGTACCTGGTCCTTGAGGCATCCCAGGGGGGGATTTACAGGTGTCCCTGTGTCTATTGTGACAGGGCCTCTCCTTTTTTTTTTTTATCCCACTACAGGGTACAAACCTACCCGGAGGCTTCGGGCCTTGGGGGGCCTGGCTGGAGGTGCAACACTCATGGCCCTCTGGCTCCGTTGGCTGCTGGAATCAGTTCCTGTGGATGCTCCAATGCCTCAGCCCACAGTCACCATCCTTATCTGGCACTGGCCTTTCACCAACCGGCCCCCAGAGCTGCCTGGTGACACCTGTACTCACTATGGCATGGCTAGCTGCCGCCTGAGTGCTAACCGGAGCCTGCTAGCCAGTGCAGATGCTGTCGTTTTCCACCACCGTGAGTTGCAGACCCTGCAGTCTCGCCTGCCCCTGGACCAGAGACCTCAGGGACAGCCTTGGGTCTGGGCCTCCATGGAATCGCCCAGCAACACCCATGGTCTCCATCACTTTCGAGGCATCTTCAACTGGGTGCTGAGCTATCGGCGTGATTCAGATATCTTTGTACCCTATGGTCGATTGGAGCCCTACTCTGGGCCTACACCCACACTACCGGCCAAAAGCAAGATGGCTGCCTGGGTGGTCAGCAATTTCCAGCAGAGGCAGCAGCGTGCAAGGCTGTACCGGCAGCTGGCCCCTTACCTGCAGGTGGATGTGTTTGGACGTGCCAGTGGACGGCCCCTGTGCGCTAACTGTCTGCTGTCCACTGTGGCCCGGTACCGCTTCTACCTGTCCTTTGAGAATTCACAGCACCGAGACTACATCACTGAGAAGTTTTGGCGCAATGCGCTGGCGGCTGGTGCTGTGCCCGTGGTGCTAGGACCTCCTCGGGCCACCTACGAGGCTTTTGTGCCACCAGATGCCTTTGTACACGTGGATGACTTCAGCTCAGCCCGTGAGCTGGCTGTCTTCCTTGTCAGCATGAATGAGAGTCGCTATCAGCGCTTCTTTGCTTGGCGAGACCGGCTCCGTGTGCGGCTCCTAGGTGACTGGAGGGAACGCTTCTGCACCATCTGCGCCCGCTACCCTTACTTGCCCCGCAGCCAGGTCTATGAAGACCTAGAAAGTTGGTTCCAGGCTTGAATTCCTGCTGCTGAGAGAGACTGTGTGTGTGAAAGGCTGATGTTGTAATCAAAGCACTAGGCATCCAGCCTCTTGGGTCACTATGGGACTAGCCTGAGGCTTGAGTTGGTGAACAGGACGCAGGGATAGGAGGAGAGCAGGGTGGGCAGGAGAAGCCATCTGAATGAGGAAGTTGGTAGACTTTAGGGATCCCGGGAAAGGGACAACAGAGTGGAAGGAATTAATGGGCATATCCTACAAGCTAATGAAACAGGAAAGGCAGTTGAGGGTTCCCAACTTACCTTGAACGTGCCCATGCTCAAAGCTCAGATGAAACAGGCAGTATTTCTGGAGCTGGGAACATCCCAGGCTGTGACTTTTGGGTATAAAACTTTAGGTCCCTGAACCCCCACAGAAAAGGTGCTAGCCTTAGGGGTGCAGGTGCATTTTCTAGAACTCTGGGTGTTGACCATATGCTGGGTTCAGGGGCATGTGTGTGGAGAAAGGACAGTGTGGCTGATTCTGGACTTTTGTCACTACAGTCACCCCCAGGGAAAGAGGTGCCACTAATAAAGACACTGACACAAATCTCCTGGGTCAGGTCTATGAGGCAGCAGAGGCCACCAGCCAGCCCTCCTCTGCTTATTCTTCTCCATCAGTCACAGGGTTTCTTGTTTCTGCCAACAGCCTTGACACCTTACCAGGAACCCTGGACACTCCACACCCTTCCTGGGTCTCCAAAGCCCCTGGTGGGAACTGAGGTCAAATTTAGTTGGGGCTGGAGGTGCGATATGCCAGGTCTCAGGTTGGAGGGGTGTCCTGTATGACCGGGCCTTATCCATGAGGGGATCCAGTGAAAACCCCGCTGTGGAAGGAGCCCCTTGTGTTGGGCTGGGGGTGAGGGGAGGAGACGTGGAGGTGAACTATGAGTGTATGACAGGTTGAGCTTCTGGCATGGGTTGGGACTTGGGTTTGTCCCTGCCTTGGGGGTAGGGTGGCAGTGCCGGCAGGAAGTCCCCCCTCCCCCCCCCCCCCGTGGTTTGTGGGAAAGGTCTGCCCATGGCTTCCTGCCCTGACCCAGCCCCCTGGGCTAACTGAGGAGAAGTTAGTGTCCTGGGACTGGGGGCTGGGGAGAGCTTTGGGTCCTCTCCCATCAGCCCTGAGGGGACCTCTCCTCAACGAAGGAGCTGAGAGATGATGGGAAGCTTTAGCCCTCGAAGGTTTCCATTCACTTAAAGAGCATTCTGAGTGTCTCAGGCTGGACACTATACAGTCTCTACTGTCCCATTCACAGGTGGGAAACCCAAGCTGGTAAACAGCCATCACATGTCACCCTCAGGATGTCTCCTGATTGCAGGAGCTAGTGGCCCTCTTCTGCCCTCTGCCGGTCATGTGCAGAAATTGGTCCTGCAATGCTCCAACATCTCTGTAGACCCACCAAACACGAAGCTTTGTGTGCAGGAAGAAGCCAGGCTTACATGGATATAGGGGATGGGGTAACAAGTAAACCATGTATCGAAGGGACAGCCTGCCCAATCACCCCTGCCAGCATGGAGTACCTCTTGAGGTCCTTTTGTGCCTCCTCACTGTTAAGAGCAACAATCTGGGAAGGGTCAGCAGCCGCAACACATGACTCCTGTGAACTCTTCACACTTATGCTGTCTCAGCACCGTTTTGAATATAAACCCAACTTTCTCAGGCCAGAATTAGGGCGCTCTCACCCCTAGCAGTTCTCAGCCCTTCACGTGGTGCCTCTCTGTGCTTAGTAAGCACTCCTGCGGCACAGTCTGCTGAGCATCTCACCCGCCACCCGCGTGGAAGGCACACAAAGGCTGCAGTGAGCACTTCTCAGAGCCCCATGCAACCTTGTTCTAAAAGCAACTAAAACTCTGTGAGAAAGAAACCTATTTGGATGGCACCCTGGGTTCCCCAAGAGCTTGGTCCAAAAGCTGTCCCTACCTGCGTGTGTGTGTGTGTGTGTGTGTGTGTGTGTGTGTGTGTGTGCGTGTGCATGTGTGACCCCAGGCGCTGTAAAGCAAAACGCAATCTTCACTTCCACCCGTGTCTCTCCTAACCACTCAAGGTGCCCAAAATTTCTCTGTTTGTTTGTGTTTAAACAGGGTCTCATGAAGCCAGACTGGCCCTGAATTCACTATATAGCCAAGGATAACCTTGAATTCCTGACCCTCCTGCCTCTGCCTTTTACCTTACAGGGAATGCACGGATGTGGTTGCCTCCTATTATTATTATTATCACTTTTTCATTTTCGGTTTTTGAGACAGGGTTTCTCTGTGTAGCCTTGGTTGTCCTGGAACTCACTCTGTAGACCAGGCTGGTCTCGAACTCACAGAGATCCACCTGCCTCTGCCTCCCGAGTGCTGGGATTAAAGGCGTGTGCCACCACCACCCAGTGGACTAGCTCTTCTTTAAATATCTAAGTCAAGTTATGCTTGTTGGGCTGCGTGTTGCATCCTGGAGCCTTGAGGTCACTGCTCACTCTACACAGATGGGATTCTGCTAATGGAGCAATGCCCCTCCTCTGGGAAAAGGGCCAACCTAGTGGTGGCCTGATGGGGACCAAGCCTCTTTCAGTGTTCCAAGAGGGACAGTGGAACATCTTGGGGACTCCACTGCACAAGTCTCCCAACTGGGGACACATATTTAGAGTCCCTTGGGAGAAGTATAGGGTGCCCAAGTTCTCCCCAGGCCTCGGAAAGGTGTGAACCCAAATTGATGCCTGCTGTGAGGAACCTTGGGAACACGGAATTACCTTACCGCTGGGTGGGCCGGGTGAGCAGCCAGGCCTAGTGCTATGCGCAGGTGCAGCGGGGCCTGGGCTCGGCGGGCCTGGGCGCCCCCTGGCGGGCACCCGAGCGCCGAGATTTCTTTAAGCGGGGGCGGCGGGCGCGGGCGCGGGCGCGGGTGCGAAAGCGAGTCTCTGGAGCTGCGGCCGCCGGGGCGGAGCCTGCGAGGAGCAGGTCCTGGACTGTGGAGCGCCCCGCCCCCGCGCGGGCGATGCCGAGAGGAGCGGCGGGCAGCGGGGCCCGGCGGGGCGTGCAGAGGAGCGGGCCGCGGCGCTGAGGCGGCGGAGCGCGGCCCGGCCATGGGCTTCCTGCACCAGCTGCAGCTGCTGCTCTGGAAGAACGTGACGCTGAAGCGCCGGAGCCCGGTGAGCGACCCGCGCCCGTCCCCCGGGGCCCGCAGGCCGCGCACCCGGTTTGCCGGTGCGCTCCCAGCGTGCACGTGCAGTGCCAGGCGCGCGCAGACCCCGGGGAGGGCGCCATCGGAGACCCTGTCCCCGGCCCGCTGCTTCCGCGGGCTTCCCGGCTTCGGGCAGCGGCTTCGGCTGTGCCCTCGCCCGCTGACACTCGCTACGCTTGCTCGCTCGGCTGAGTCACGGGCCGGCGCCCTTCGCAGCGCTCTCTGGCAGGCTGGGGTGGGGGCAGGTGGTCCCTAGACTTCAGCTCTGGCGAGGTCCAGGGTCCTGGGACAGAGCGGGGCTGGGGCACAACATTCAGCTTAGGGGCTCCGAGCCCTGGGCCCACCGCCTCTGGAGTCCCCAAAGAGACCTGTCTTTTCATTCCCTTCACCGCTTCTCTGCCCTTGGGCAGACACCTTAGGCTGAAGATGGTACCAAGCAGCCCTCGCCGCCGCCCTCTTCCTCCTCTGCCGCCTCCTCCTCCTCTTCCTCTTCTCCCTCCTCCCCCCTCCATCATCTCCTCCTCCCTTCTCCTTGCCTAACCCATCCTGACATGTCCACAACCCTCACTCCTGCTTGCTCATCCCTGGTTATGTCCTTGTTGTGCCAGCTCAACCTGTCAGATCCCAGCACCCGTTTGTCCTTTAGGGACAGTTTCCCCTGAGGTACCTCCTGATTTCTCCTGCCTCGGGCCTCCCTGGGGCCTGGGGCCTGGGGCCTCCTCGGCACCAGGCTTCTCAGTACTTGCCTAGGAGAGCCAGGACATAAGAGTGTTGAGGTAGGAGTCTTGGATGAGGAGCAGGATGGGGTAGGGGCATAGATGGCATTGGCCTTGTTGGTTTTTATTCCAGCCCCTGGAAGGGCAAGGGCACCCAGAGAGTCTTGGGCCAGCAAGAGTATCTGAGGGCTCTTGGGATTTTGCAGGGTGGAGACCAGAGAGTGTGGGGGCCTAAAGGGACCCCTTGGGTCGCAACAATCCCCTGTGTTCCTCCTTGAGTACTTCAGGTACATAAGAAGAAACTCTGGGCTATAGGCAGGATGGGTAGCAGTCATCACCATAGTCTGGCAGGATTCCTGTGGGCACCTGGCCCTGGCTGATGCCAGGACTGGGTACATTCCCTGTCCTGGTTGTCTGGAGCTGGCTGGTGTAGGGTCTGACAGGCCTGTTACTCCAGCTTTTGAGCCACCAGGGGAAGGGACATGGAATAAGAATGTAGGCATGCGTTAGTGCTAGCCCCAAGTTGCTTGTCAGGAAGACCCCTTCAGGGCTCAGGAGCAGAGGCTAAAACATAGTTCCTGCATCTGATGGGAGCCATATACCAGGCTGGAAGAAAAGGCCAGTGATTTGACAGTCATGTGGAGGTGCTCATTCCCTTTTCCTAGGACTGACCCCTGCCTGCTAGGCTGGGGTGATCGGCAGGACCTTCCCAGGTTCCCATTCTTCAGCATTCCCAGAGACCAGTTAGACCACAGTGGAGCCTTAGCCTATGGCTGCTGCGAGGCACCCCCAGTGGCTTTCTTCCTCCAGGGAGATAGTCTTTGCTGGGGTCAGGGATGCACCTGTGTAAAGTTTATGATCTGCAAGGGGATTCCAGGACCTCTGCCCTTCCTGCTTCCTTCTCCCAAGTTCTGTGCCTCAGTTGCCCTGTTGTTGAGTTGTACATGGGACACAAGTCTACCTCAGCTTGAATAGGAGGCTCACCAGCATCAAGTAGCTGTGGTGGAAGTCCCCAATATTACACTTGGGTGTCAGCTGCTCCTCCCACTCCCCCTGACCACAGCAAGCTGCAGGGAGGGCAGCTAAGGTCCATGGTTGGCATGGAGACACTGGGACAGTGTGGAAGCACTGGACTTTTCTTGAGGGACAGAGTCCCTAGGTCACTTGCTGTCACCCAAGTGGAACACCTAGGTATTGCTGGACCTGTGCTGCCTGCCTGTAACCAGATGCCCCTGTGGTGCCTGCCACCTGCCAGCTAGGACTCTTCCTCCCAGCAGCTCATGCGCAGACGTTGCTATAGCGATAGGGGAGCCAGCCTGGCCTCTGCTGCAGTTACTCTGGTGGAGGTGCCCTGGGCAGGGCGGAGGTGCTCAGGGTAGGGCCTGGTGTGGGTAGGGCCGTCTCTTGAACTGTATTCCCTGTCACCAGCAACTCTGTATGAGTGAAACACCTGTGTCCTGCAGCCCTGGGTGCACATATCAATATCACCTCCTTAGCTGGCCCTGGACTCCATCCTGGCTGGAGAGGAGGTGGGGGCTGGCACAGGCTGAGGCGGGTGTGGAGTGTGGACACACAACAGGGTGTTCTGGATCACAGAGAGCTATTGTCAGAGCACAGTAGGCACAGCCAGGGACAGGCTGGGCATGGCCCCACACCACTCCTGGGCGGGGAATGAGGTGGGTGCTGACTTCAGAGTCTGCTTCAGATGGTGATGAGGGTGAAGGGGACCTGATATTACAGAGCCATGGAAGAGGACTGCCTCTGGTGGTGGTGGGTGGGCCTCTTTTTCCTACGGTCTCAGAGGCAGGAGCTTCCTGCTATATTGCCTGGCCTTCCACCCTGAGCTGAGGTAGGGGCAAGAATTGAGGAAGCCCTTTGTTTTCCCAGTGACACTGGGAGGTGAGCCTGGGCCCCAAGGTTTTGGCACTGCTGGCCTACTGTAGTCTGTCCATGAGAAGTTAGAATAGGAAAAGAGGCTTTTGCCTCAGGGACTATGTTTACTGGAGGCTCAGGGCCCTGATCACAGTCTGGGTCTTACACTAGGCCTCATCTCTCTGAGTCCAACACAAAGTTAAAGGGGTACTGCAGGAGAGGAGAGGGAGAGAAGAAGGAAAGAGCATGTAGGAGCTCAAGGCAGAGACCAGACCACATTTTGCCAGGATACCCTGCCCAGGTGGCTCAACAGGTTGGCAGGAAGAAGAGAAGTTGGGTAAATGAATGGGTTAGAATTGACCACAAACTGGCTAATTGGTTTCTGTTGGCCTTGGACCTCTTCAGAGGGTCTGTGGTCCATGGTTTGTCGGGCACAATCTAGGCTGGAGGACAAGAAATTCAGTTTGGTGGGACTGCACAACATCCAATATCTTGGTATACTGGGAGGGACCAGAACCTTGGCTGGATGTGAGAAACCAGGTTGACCTTCATGGCTCCTGGGTGCACATGGCTGGGCTGGTCCTTCGGGGAGACCAGGAGAAGCCAGGCCAGCACATGTTCCTCATGTCCAGCCCTGGGCAGGCAGTGGACAGACTGCACTCACATAGCCTCATATGGTCCACCCTTTCCAGTGGGTCCTGGCTTTTGAGATCTTCATCCCACTTGTCCTCTTCTTCATCCTGTTGGGATTGCGGCAGAAGAAGCCCACCATCTCCGTGAAGGAAGGTGAGGTGCAGGCATAGCCTGGGCACATGGGTGGGCAGGGAGGGATAAGAGTCCTCTGTGTGCATGTGTCCCCGTCCCCAAGTCTCCCTGAGGCCATGACTCAAGTGCCTGCTCCCCATGTGGTTCCGGCCACATGCCTAGGCTATGGAGGTCAGGGCTGGCCACTGTGGCCATGACGACGATGGTGCCTGTTTCTGGAGGGTTCAGGCATTCACTAGTTTCCTCTGTTCTGTTTTGACCTGCCCCCCACCCTGCATGGTCTCTTGTCCTCCTCGGCCCGGCCTGCATGCAGTCTGTAAGTGAGCAGCCATCTCCGCCTTGCTGGCTCAGGTGGCAGCCATGGATGTCCTGGCAGGTCCTCCTGGTGCGGCTTACGCACCCCTACTGCTTGCATTAACAGCCTCCTTAGCAGCTGGGTCCTGTAGAAGCCCCTGCCTGTGGTCAGGAAAGGCTGGCTTATGACTCCGGGTGGTGGGCTGTGATGTGGGAGGGGGATGGGGGATAGCTAAGGGATGGGCCACCTGGGCCGTAGCTGGTACCCTGGCCAAGCCATCTTCTTGGCAGGGTATCTGTGAGGTCGCCTGGCCATGCTTTCTAGGGGTGGGGTTCCTGGGTTGAGCCTGGGCTCGCCTGAGATGAGGCTGGAATGGCCTGCAACTTTCCCTTCAAACTCCTTCGAGCTGATGCACTCACTCTGCTAACCAGTTGGCCTGAGAGGTCAGAGGTCACTGCCAAGGGGTGCCTCATGTGCTACCCTGGTCTCTGTGGGAAGGAGGATTGTTGGGGCATGTGGGCACTACACATGCTAAGGAGTGATGTGCTGGGAGTTGCAGGGGAAGGGATGGCAGGTGGCCCTCTGACCTCTGACCTACAGAGTCATTTGCCTTAGCACAGCTGGGGGTCAGGTGCTCTGTGCCCCAGTCCTAGTCTGCCGAAGCTACGTTTTCCTTCCCAACTGTCTTCAAATATCTCTCTTGGCCCCATCCCCCCCATTCTTGACCCCGCCAGCTTTCTACACCGCAGCACCCTTGACATCTGCTGGCATCTTGCCTGTCATGCAGTCGCTTTGCCCTGATGGCCAGCGTGATGAGTTTGGCTTCCTGCAATATGCCAACTCCACGTAAGTGTCCCCACCCCATGCCTTGGGAGCCAGCTACCCCTACCTCTACACCATAGCGAATGGCTGATGTCTCATGGTGTTGCAGGGTCACCCAGCTTCTAGAACGCCTCAACCGGGTAGTGGAAGAGGGCAACTTGTTTGACCCAGTGCGGCCCAGCCTGGGCTCAGAGCTTGAGGCCCTGCGTCAACATCTGGAGGCCCTCAGCTCAGGCCCTAGCACCTGGGAGAGCCACTCAGCCAGACCTGCAGGTGTGCCCTGTATAGGGATGGCTAGGGGGAGGGCCTAAGTACTGCTGTCACTGGAAGCCTGCCTGCTTCATCACTCTGGGTCACTGCCTGCCTCTGGTCCTGGGTCCTTGTGTCTACTTGAGGCAGGCCCAGTGCAGTGCTAGTAGCTCTGCTCGGAGCCTATCTGGGACACCTTAGCCCCAGCTAGAGCCGGCCCCTCAGTCCCATCCTCCTGCCTGTCCAGTTTCCTCCTTCTCTCTGGACTCGGTGGCCAGGGACCAAAGGGAGCTTTGGCGTTTCCTGATGCAGAACCTGTCACTGCCCAACAGCACAGCCCAGGCCCTCCTGGCTGCCCGTGTGGACCCTTCTGAGGTGAGGTAGAGCATGTATCAGTGGTAGCCACACTCCTCTGCTCTCCCCATTGCCCCTGGTTACAGCAGTGAGGGCGGGGCTACAAGCCCCTACTAAGCCAGACCCTTCACAACGCAGGTCTATCACTTGCTTTTTGGTCCTTTTCCTGCCCTGGATGGGAAGTTGGGTTTACTCAGGAAGCAGGAGCCATGGAGCCGCCTGGGTAGCAATCCTCTGCTCCAAATGGAGGTGAGGGGCCTGTGCCTGGGAGATGGGTGGAAGAAAGGGCCCTTAGTTACGCATACGTTCTGGGGGGTCTGTGGTGTGCATAGGGAAGTGGAGGCAGGATGGAGGCACTTGAGTGCTTCCATGGCACTCTGGAACCCTGGCACAGAGCCCACACAGTGGATGGGCAGGGTAAAATCTTGTGCTGTCTTAAGTAGGCCCTTGGTCATTTCTTGGTTGGAGTGCAGGTTTTACCAGTCCCCTGTGCCTTGCCCCCAGGAGCTGCTGCTGGCTCCTGCCCTCTTGGAGCAGCTCACATGTGCACCAGGCTCTGGGGAGCTGGGCCGGATTCTTACCATGCCTGAGGGCCATCAGGTAGACCTGCAGGGCTACCGGGATGCTCTCTGCAGTGGGCAGGTTACAGCTCGTGCCCAGCGCTTCAATGATCTGGCCACTGAGCTCCGGAACCAGCTGGACATGGCCAAGATTGCCCAGCAGGTGAGGTCCCGCCTGCTAGTTGGCCAGCAAACCTGCTGACCAACCTGGAGGAGGTGCTGGGGCTCCTTGGGGCCTGAGGGTGGGAGGCTCCCGTTCCCAGGCTATGCATGGAGTATGGCTTGTAGTTGAGCATTCGCTACCCTCTACCCAATTTCAGGCCTCAGTTCCTTCCCGTCTCTCACCCCAAGCTATAGCTCTAGCCCTGGCCAGGACTTCCTAAACTTCGGACCCTCCCTCATCTTCCCAAGCACTGTCCCCTGCTGATATCCCTCCTGTTCCATTCCTGAACTCAGTCACTTCCCTGAGTTACCTCCAGCCAAGTTCACCCTGTCTCCTAGCCTGCATTTTCCATATGCCTTGTCTTCCCCTCAGCTGGGCTTGGATGTCCCCAACGGCTCCGACCCCCAGCAGCAGGCACCATCCCCACGGAGCCTGCAGGCCCTCTTAGGGGACCTGCTGGATGCCCAGAAAGTTCTGCAGGATGTGGATGTCCTGTCAGCCCTTGCCCTGCTGCTGCCCCAAGGTGCCTGTGCTGGCCGGACTCCTGTGTCTCAAGCTAGCAGCCTGAGTGGAGTGGCCAACAGCACTGGGACAGGGCCAAGCACAGCTTCCAACACCACCGTTGAGGAGGGCACCCAGTCACCTGTAACCCCAGCCTCTCCCGACACTCTGCAAGGCCAGTGCTCAGCCTTTGTACAACTTTGGGCTGGCTTGCAGCCCATCTTGTGTGGTAATAACCGGTAGGTCAGCAACAGAGGCCTGGAGGGAGGGGAGAGCCATGGGGTAGAGGGGGAGTTGATCCCATTTCTTGGCCCTTGTGCATAGACTCCATTCTGGAGGTCCCACTTGTTGTCTGCCCCTACATTTAAGCCCACCCCATGCCTGACCTGACACCCCACTTTAGCCTGATGTTCTGTTACTCAACCCTGTCCCTGGGCCTCTGTTGAGCCATCCCAAGTGTACCATCCCACTAGTCTTGATATCTTTGCCCTGTTCCTGGTGCTTTGTCTCTGCCAGCACCATTGAGCCCGAAGCGCTTCGGAGGGGCAACATGAGCTCCCTGGGCTTCACAAGCAAAGAGCAACGGAACCTGGGCCTTCTTGTGCACCTCATGACCAGCAACCCCAAAATCCTGTATGCACCAGCGGGCTCTGAAGCCGACCGTGTTATCCTCAAGGTATGTGGGTCTGGCGCATTTGGGTCATGAGTTTTGCCTGTCTCCCTGGCAGGAGCACAAGCCTGAGTGAGGGTTTGTAGGCCCTGGACTCTGTGTGGGACCGATGAGAGCTAGAGTTGATTTCATAAAACCTGGGTAGTGGTGTGCCCAGGGCTGGCTGATCTGGCTAGCGTGTCCCAGCAACCCCCCCACCCCACCCCACCCCCCGCACCATGCTGATTGGGCCAGGGTGGTATGTTCAGAGACACCCCACACACTCACACACTTGTAGCATCAAATGAGCAGGGTGCAAGGAACACTGATGCCTGGGAAGAGAGTTTGTTGGAACAGTGTGAGTCGAAAGAGGAAATGGTAAGGACTTGACCTTGGAGGGTTTTTTTTTGGGGGGGGGGATGAGGGTCAGACTTAAGTGCTCCAGGGCCATGTGGAAGGATATGAGGAAGGAGCTGGGAACACATGCATGGCTGCTGAGGTGGGATTTAAGGAGGCCTTGTTGCTGTGGGTCATGGCAAAATGAATTTCATGTGGGTACTGTAGAAGGGCAAACCTCCAGGTAGAAGTTTGGCCTGAGTAGGGCTACTACTTGGACTGGTCCCTTGGGCATGTGAGAGAGTAGAGGACTTTCAGACTGGCTGGAACCTTCTGTTGCACCATGCCTCAAGCTTTTGTTCTCTGCAGGCCAATGAGACCTTTGCCTTTGTGGGCAATGTGACACACTACGCCCAGGTCTGGCTTAACATCTCCACGGAGATCCGGAGCTTCCTGGAGCAAGGCAGGCTGCAGCAGCATCTACACTGGCTGCAGCAGGTGCTGTGGGTACCAGGTGGGTGGGCGCCTGTGGTGGGCTTCTCTGCTCAGAGCTGAAAGGTACAAGTCATATCCTGATCTCAACTCTCTGCTCCAGTATGTGGCTGATCTGCGCCTGCACCCTGAAGCTATGAACTTGTCACTGGAGGAACTGCCACCTGCCCTGCGCCAGGACAACTTTTCACTGCCCAATGGCACAGCCCTCCTGCAGCAGTTAGACACAATTGACAACGCAGCCTGTGGCTGGATCCAGTTCATGTCCAAGGTAGGGTGGGTGAGCACTATGACCCTTGTTCCCCCGTGCGTTTTCAGGGCCAGCTCCAATGTGGCCCCTTTTCCAGGTGAGCGTAGACATCTTCAAGGGTTTTCCTGATGAGGAGAGCATTGTCAATTACACGCTCAACCAGGCCTACCAGGATAACGTCACAGTGTTTGCCAGTGAGTTCCTCCCCCTCACTCAAAGGTCCTATGTCTCCTACAGACCTACTTTCTCACCAACTCAGGCCCACCCTATCCCCACCATGCCTCCTGTTAGCTCAGACCTCTTCACCGTTCCATGTCTTCCCACATCTCTCCCTTCCTCCCTAGCCCGCTCACTTTGGTCCCATACTCCACATGCTGGCTCTGCCTCATCCCCGTTACTCTTTTTTTTTTTAAAGATTTTATTTATTTATTATGTACACAACAGTCTGCTTCCATGTATATCTGCACACCAGTAGAGGGCACCAGATCTCATTACAGGTGGTTGTGAGCCATCACGTGGTTGCTGGGAATTGAACTCAGGACCTCTGGAAGAGCAGCTGACACTCTTAACCTCTGAGCCATCTCTCCAGCCTCCCCGCCCCCCCCTACTCTTAAACCCTACTCCACCTCTTTCTAAGACGCCTCACCTGTCCCATTGTCACTCCTGGAGTGCTCACTTCACAGTATATCCCACCCCTTCCACGCCCTCTGGCCACACACTCTACCAGCCTCCTGTTCCCAGGCGTGATCTTCCAGACCCGGAAGGATGGCTCCCTCCCTCCCCATGTACATTACAAGATCCGCCAGAACTCAAGCTTCACCGAGAAAACCAATGAGATCCGACGTGCTTATTGGCGTCCAGGGCCCAACACTGGTGGCCGCTTCTACTTCCTCTATGGCTTCGTCTGGATCCAGGGTGAGGGGCCGAGCCCAGGTGAGGGGACGTCAGGGGGCCTGGCCTTGCCCTGATACAACTTGTACCCACAGACATGATGGAGCGTGCCATCATCAACACATTTGTGGGGCACGATGTGGTGGAGCCTGGCAACTACGTGCAGATGTTCCCGTACCCCTGCTACACCCGTGACGAGTGAGTAGCGGCCTACAGAGGTGGGAGGGCCTCAGGCCCAAGCCCCCGCTAACGCCTGCTTCCCCTCAGCTTCCTGTTTGTCATTGAGCACATGATGCCACTGTGCATGGTGATCTCTTGGGTCTACTCTGTGGCCATGACCATCCAGCATATTGTGGCAGAGAAAGAA
This sequence comes from Cricetulus griseus, assembly GCF_003668045.3. Lineage (NCBI taxonomy): Eukaryota > Metazoa > Chordata > Mammalia > Rodentia > Cricetidae > Cricetulus > Cricetulus griseus. The sequence continues at coordinate 136,794,135 of NC_048599.1, forward strand.
CACCGGCTCAAGGAGGTGGGTCTGTGGCTGCAGGTACCCCCTTCCAGCAGGCTGTGGGGAGGGCGGTGCGGTCCCTTCTTCTCTGGTCCCTGCCCCGAGGTACCTCGTCTGCTGCCCCCCACCACAGGTGATGAAGACGATGGGCCTGAACAACGCTGTGCACTGGGTGGCCTGGTTCATCACAGGCTTTGTGCAGCTCTCCATCTCAGTGACAGCTTTGACTGCCATCCTCAAGTACGGCCAGGTGCTCATGCACAGCCACGTACTCATTATCTGGCTCTTCCTTGCTGTCTATGCTGTGGCCACTATCATGTTCTGGTGAGTCCTGCAGGGAGCTGGGATACCCCCCGGACAGGGGCATCCCTAGGGGCATCCCAGGTGGGCTGCAGGCCAAGAGCCAAGGGTCTCAGAGCTGACAACTGTTGGGCTCCCGCTCCAGCTTCCTGGTGTCGGTGCTGTACTCGAAGGCTAAGTTGGCCTCAGCCTGCGGTGGCATCATCTACTTCTTGAGCTATGTTCCCTACATGTACGTAGCGATCCGTGAGGAAGTGGCCCATGACAAGATCACTGCCTTCGAGAAATGCATTGCGGTGAGGATGGTGGCCTGGCAGGGTCGGGTGGGTTGTCCATCCCCTGCCTGCCTACTGACACCCCTCTCTCTTCAGTCTCTCATGTCCACAACAGCCTTTGGCCTGGGCTCCAAGTACTTTGCACTGTATGAGGTGGCAGGTGTGGGTATCCAGTGGCACACATTCAGCCAGTCCCCAGTGGAAGGGGACGACTTCAACCTGCTCCTTGCTGTCACCATGCTTATGGTGGATACAGTGGTCTACGGAGTGCTCACTTGGTACATTGAGGCTGTGCACCCAGGTACAAGCCCATCAGCGGAGGGACCAGGGGTGGGACAAGGTCACTGGGCTGCTGCCTTCCTCTTGTTGGCATTTGGCCCTTGTGGTGGATAGTCACCTCCAGGCCCTCGGTCAGCCTCTCCCCTCCTGGACCCCCAGGCATGTATGGGCTGCCCCGGCCCTGGTACTTCCCACTGCAGAAGTCCTATTGGCTGGGCAGTGGGCGGACAGAGGCCTGGGAGTGGAGCTGGCCATGGGCACACACACCACGCCTCAGCGTTATGGAAGAAGACCAAGCCTGTGCCATGGAGAGCCGACACTTCGGTGAGGCCAGGGTCAGAATGTTGAATGGGGTGGGTGCTGGGCTTGGGGGCCTGGGGTGGCCTTAGTGCTGCCCCCATCCTGCTGACCCAGCCCTGGTACAGAGGAGACACGCGGGATGGAGGAGGAGCCCACCCACCTGCCCTTGGTCGTCTGTGTGGACAAGCTCACCAAGGTCTATAAGAACGACAAGAAGCTGGCCTTAAACAAACTGAGCCTCAATCTCTATGAGAACCAGGTGGTCTCTTTCCTAGGCCATAACGGGGCTGGCAAGACCACTACCATGTGAGTGTCTAGGGATGGGAGAGCTTAACTAACAGGAGGTTAGGGTTCCCTCGGGGTGTGGTGAGTTGTGACCCCACTTGCCCCCACTCCAGGTCTATCCTGACTGGACTGTTCCCACCCACGTCGGGGTCAGCCACCATCTACGGGCACGACATCCGCACAGAGATGGATGAGATCCGCAAGAACCTGGGCATGTGCCCACAGCACAACGTGCTCTTTGACCGGCTCACTGTGGAGGAACACCTCTGGTTCTACTCACGGCTCAAGAGCATGGCACAAGAGGAGATCCGCAAGGAGATGGACAAGTGGGTGCAGTGAGGGGGCAGGCAGGGTGTGAATGGGTTGCGGGATGTGAGCAGAGGCAGGTGCTGTGGACACTCAGATGTGGAAGTCGGGGAGGGGTGGGGATGAGGTGAGGTGAGAGCTGTCTGTGTTCTACCTACCATCCTTTGGTCCATCACCCTCCCATCCATGGCCCTCCTCTCTGCTGGTCACTTTGCTCTTGTCCCTCATTCTCCTGTCATCCCCTCCCATGAATCCATCACCTTCCTCCCATCTGTCACCTCTCCTTTCACTCTTGTTTATTGTTCTCCTATCTGTCACCCTGCCATCTGTCCATCTCCTCCCCACTCATCACCTCCTATGCATTGCCCTCCTGTTGGGTGCACAGGATGATTGAAGATCTGGAGCTCTCCAATAAGCGGCACTCGCTGGTGCAGACGCTGTCCGGAGGCATGAAGCGCAAGCTCTCAGTGGCCATTGCCTTTGTGGGTGGCTCTAGAGCCATTATCTTGGATGAGCCCACTGCTGGCGTAGACCCCTATGCTCGCCGTGCCATCTGGGACCTCATTCTGAAGTACAAGCCGGGTGAGTAGGATGCCAGGCTTGCCGTAGTCTGTGTGTGTGTGGGTATCTTTGCCTGCCCCTGTATGTTCCCCTTACCTTGGATCTGGACCTACCCCAGGCCGCACTATCCTCCTGTCCACCCACCACATGGATGAGGCCGACCTGCTGGGGGATCGCATTGCCATCATCTCCCATGGGAAGCTCAAGTGCTGCGGCTCTCCCCTCTTCCTCAAGGGCGCCTATGGTGATGGATACCGCCTCACGCTGGTGAAGCGTCCTGCAGAGCCTGGCACCTCCCAAGGTCTGTACTGAGACTGCTTTAACTAGTCCCCCCTGCCCCACGACTCCCTGCCTAGGAGAAGAGCATCCTTATCCTCACCCCATCAGGACCAGATACCTGGTGGACTTGGATACCTCAGAGCCCCATCTTGAAGACTTGCTTGCTAGGTTCCCGCTTCTTCCTCAGCCTTCTCCCCCAGTGAATCCCCTTCTACTCCTCCTTCCTTCCCAGAGCCAGGGCTTGTATCCAGCCCCCCAGGTCGTGCTCAGCTGAGCAGTTGCTCGGAGCCCCAGGTGTCCCAGTTCATCCGCAAGCATGTGGCCTCTTCCCTGCTGGTCTCGGACACAAGCACCGAGCTCTCCTACATCCTGCCCAGTGAGGCTGTCAAGAAGGGGGCCTTCGAGCGCCTCTTCCAGGTTTGAGGGCTGAGCATGGTGGTTGGGGGCGTGATGCACCCATAGAAAAGATGAGTACACCCCTGCCTAGGTTCTCTGGCACTGGCCTCACACAGCCTCTTTGCAGCAATTAGAGCACAGCCTGGATGCGTTGCATCTGAGCAGCTTTGGGCTGATGGACACAACCCTGGAGGAGGTGTTCCTCAAGGTGTCTGAGGAGGACCAGTCACTGGAGAACAGTGAGGCTGGTAAGAGTACCCAAGGCTGATGATCAGCCTAACCAGCCCACAGAGGGCCCCTGGGGACATTGCTCCTCCTTGGTCTCTGGAAGTGGGATTCCCCAGGATTAGTTTAGGCTCATGACGGGTGGTATGGTAGCCACAGGTCCTGAATAGGTATATTAACTGGAAGCTGGGATTAAGTCAGGGCTTGGGGTAATGGATGGGCAACAGGGACTGAGGTACTAAGTTGTCTGGGGTGTTGTGGCTCCAAGCCCTTCCTCCCTCCCTGCTTATGTTCTTTGCAGATGTGAAGGAATCCCGAAAGGATGTGCTGCCTGGGGCAGAGGGCCTGACATCTGTGGAGGGTCAAGCTGGCAACCTGGCTCGGTGTGCAGAGCTGGCCCAGTCGCAGGCATCACTGCTGTCTGCATCCTCTGTGGGTTCTACCCGTGGTGATGAGGGCGCTGGCTACGCTGATGTCTACGGTGACTACCGTCCCCTCTTTGACAACTTGCAGGACCCAGACAATGTCAGCTTACAAGGTGGAAGCTGCTGGGGAGGTCGGGGAGGGTCCGGAAGGGTGGCATGGTACTGCTGCTCACCCCTGTGTCTCTGGACAGAGGCAGAAATGGAGGTCTTGACGCGGGTAGGCCAGGGGAGCCGCAAGCTGGAGGGCTGGTGGCTGAAGATACGGCAGTTCCATGGGCTCCTGGTGAAGCGCTTCCACTGTGCTCGGCGAAACTCCAAAGCACTCTGCTCTCAGATCCTGCTGCCTGCCTTCTTTGTCTGTGTGGCCATGACCGTGGCATTGTCTGTTCCTGAGATCGGTATGGCTATCTGTCCTCATGTGGTGTGGGGCAAGGCTACCTTCTGGCCCTTGGGTTCTTGGCTTCACTTTCTTCCCAGCCTCCTGGAGATGCCTTCTCCATCCCTCCCCCTAATACTCTGAAACTTATTCAGGGGCTCATGAAAGGGTTCTGCCTCCTGGGGAGTCATGCCCCCCCCAAAGCTTGCCCTCTCTATGTTGGGAAGAGGGAATGAAGATCTGGGGCCTGGCATCGGTTAATTGGACCTTGCTCAGCCTGTCTCATGCTCACCCACCAGGTGACCTGCCTCCACTGGTCCTGTCACCTTCTCAGTACCACAACTATACCCAGCCCCGTGGCAACTTCATCCCCTATGCTAATGAGGAACGCCGGGAATACCGGTGAGGCTGTGGGCTGGGGCTGTAGCACAAGGAGGACAAGAGTTGAGACATATAGCCCCTAACTCACTGCCATTCCTTTAGATTGCGGCTGTCACCTGATGCCAGCCCCCAGCAGTTGGTGAGCACATTCCGGCTGCCCTCTGGTGTGGGCGCCACTTGTGTGCTCAAGTCTCCTGCCAATGGCTCTCTGGGGCCCATGCTAAATCTAAGCAGTGGAGAGTCCCGCCTGCTGGCTGCGCGGTTCTTCGACAGTATGTGCCTGGAGTCCTTCACACAGGGACTGCCACTGTCCAACTTCGTGCCCCCACCACCCTCACCGGCCCCTTCTGACCCACCCGTGTCCCCAGATGAGGACTCACTGCAAGCCTGGAACACCTCCCTGCCACCTACCACTGAACCAGGTACTGTCTCATGGAAGGCTGCTGGGGGTATGGCCACGAGTAACCCATCTGACTTTGCTGCACTGTGCCCACAGAGACATGGACGTCGGCACCTTCTCTGCCACACCTAGTACGTGAGCCTGTCCGCTGTACCTGCTCTGCACAGGGCACAGGCTTCTCTTGCCCCAGCAGTGTAGGTGGGCATCCACCCCAGATGAGAGTAGTCACAGGTGACATCCTGACCGACATCACTGGCCACAATGTCTCTGAGTATCTGCTCTTCACATCTGACCGTTTCCGGCTACACCGGTGAGTTGGCCTGGAGTGGCTGTGAACAAGGGGTGGCTGGCTGATGGCTGCCTAGCCTCATTGTCCCTCCAATCTGTCTTGTACAGATATGGAGCCATCACCTTTGGTAATGTCCAGAAGTCCATCCCAGCCTCCTTTGGTGCCCGGGTCCCACCGATGGTGCGGAAGATCGCAGTGCGAAGGGTGGCGCAGGTAAAGGGCTGTCCTGGGTCCCTTGTCACCGGGCCCTATGCATAGTGACTCGGTCTTGTGAGCCTCTCTGAGTCCCTTGTCCTTCTCTAGGTGCTCTACAATAACAAGGGCTACCATAGCATGCCCACCTACCTCAACAGCCTCAACAATGCCATCCTGCGTGCAAACTTGCCCAAGAGCAAGGGAAATCCAGCAGCCTATGGTGAGGAAAGTCAGGGTTGAGGGATGGGGAAGGGGGTGCAGCTGAGCCAGATGGTGCATGGGCCCAATGTTGCCTTTTCTGTGTGCAGGCATCACTGTCACCAACCACCCCATGAACAAGACCAGTGCTAGCCTCTCCCTGGATTACCTGTAAGTGAGGCAGACTGAGCTGGGGGAGGGAACCCATTGTGGTTCCTGACCAGCCTCTAGAATTGAGTGCTGTCCTCTTCTAGACTGCAGGGCACAGACGTGGTCATCGCCATCTTTATCATTGTGGCCATGTCCTTCGTGCCAGCCAGTTTCGTGGTCTTCCTTGTGGCAGAGAAATCCACCAAGGCCAAGCACCTGCAGTTCGTCAGCGGGTGCAACCCTGTCATCTACTGGCTAGCCAACTACGTGTGGGACATGGTGTGCCCCCGCATGGTCCCTTCCCGTCCCTGTCTCCTGCCCCCATACCCAGCTCTTACCATCTACCTCTGCCTTGCAGCTCAATTACCTGGTCCCAGCTACCTGCTGTGTCATCATCCTGTTTGTGTTTGACCTGCCAGCCTACACCTCACCCACCAACTTCCCAGCGGTGCTCTCCTTGTTCCTGCTCTATGGGTAAGCTGGGGGAGGGTGTGGAGCGGGTAGGGGTGTGGCCAGGGGTACCTGTGACCACTGCTATTTGCCCACAGGTGGTCTATCACACCCATCATGTACCCAGCCTCCTTCTGGTTTGAGGTCCCTAGCTCAGCCTATGTGTTCCTCATTGTCATCAATCTTTTCATCGGCATCACAGCCACTGTGGCCACCTTTCTTCTGCAGCTTTTTGAGCATGACAAGGTAAGTGTGGGGTGACTGAGTGGCAGGGCGTGGCCTGGGGCAGCAATGCTGAGCTGTGCCTGGCCCCCAGGATCTGAAGGTTGTCAACAGTTACCTGAAAAGCTGCTTCCTCATCTTCCCCAACTACAACCTGGGCCATGGTCTCATGGAGATGGCCTACAATGAGTACGTCAACGAGTACTATGCCAAGATTGGTGAGTCTGCACTGGGTGAGCAGTGAAGGCCTTCAGGGGGCCACGGGGTGACTTGCCTAGACTTAGACTCGGTGAGTTCCAATGCTGGGGTGACTGGGACTTCTTGAGGTTCTCAGGCCCTGAACCAGCTGTTCCACAGGCCAGTTTGACAAGATGAAGTCCCCATTTGAGTGGGACATTGTCACACGTGGACTGGTGGCCATGACAGTTGAGGGCTTCGTGGGATTCTTCCTCACCATCATGTGCCAATATAACTTCCTTCGGCAGCCACAGTGAGTGGAGAGTTTTGGGCGATGGCAGGGACCCTTGGCAGGGGTGGGTGGCTTGGCCAGGCCCTGCCAACTTTACTGTCCTAGACGCCTGCCTGTGTCTACGAAACCTGTGGAGGATGACGTGGATGTGGCCAGTGAGAGGCAGAGAGTGCTCCGTGGGGATGCTGACAATGACATGGTCAAGATTGAGAACCTGACCAAGGTAGGCTCTGGGCTATGGGAAGTTGCTGGAGAATGCGGCGGGCAGTGGGTTCCAGCAGTGAGGTGAGGCCAGCCCAAGCAGGAGCCCCATCCTTTGCTGAGTGGAAAAGCTCTTTGGCCAGGTATACAAGTCTCGGAAGATTGGCCGTATCCTAGCGGTGGATCGCCTTTGCCTGGGTGTGCGCCCTGGAGAGTGCTTTGGGCTCCTTGGTGTCAATGGTGCAGGAAAGACCAGTACCTTCAAGATGTTGACCGGTGATGAGAGCACGACAGGGGGCGAGGCCTTTGTCAATGGACACAGGTGGGGGTTACTGGGCCCGTAGGACATACTTGTAGGGAGGCATGGATGTGTGTGTGTGTGTGTGTGTGTGTGTGTGTGTGTGTGTGTGTCGATGTAGGAGTGTGATGACCATGTCCCCAGGGTACAGGAGGGCAGGTGTGGGTGAGCGTGTGTGTGTGTGTGTGTGTGTGTGTGTGTGTGTGTGTGTGTGTCGATGTAGGAGTGTGATGACCATGTCCCCAGGGTACAGGAGGGCAGGTGTGGGTGAGCGTGTGTGTGTGTGTGTGTGTGTGTGTGTGTGTGTGTGTGTGTGTCGATGTAGGAGTGTGATGACCATGTCCCCAGGGTACAGGAGGGCAGGTGTGGGTGAGCATATCCTTCCTGGGTATTGATCATCCTCTGTCCCCAGTGTGCTCAAGGACCTGCTTCAGGTACAGCAGAGTCTTGGCTACTGCCCGCAGTTTGATGCCCTGTTTGATGAGCTCACAGCTCGTGAACACCTACAGCTGTACACACGGCTGCGTGGCATCCCCTGGAAGGATGAAGCAAAGGTGAGAATGAGAGAGCAGTAGCTGGTGGGTGCGCTGGTGTGTACATGGTGAGTATGTGTAGGCGGTGGGCCTGGGCTGGTGGGCGTCTAGTAAGGCTAAGCCCATACCTCACCTTGACCCCGCTAGGTGGTGAAGTGGGCTCTGGAGAAGCTGGAACTGACTAAGTATGCAGACAAGCCCGCTGGAACCTACAGTGGTGGCAACAAACGGAAGCTGTCCACAGCCATTGCACTCATTGGGTATCCTGCCTTCATCTTTCTGGTAAGTCTTGGGGGTTTGGGAGACAGCTACCCAGTTTGGTCTTTCTGTGAGTTTGAGGGTAAGGTGCCCCACCTTCTTCTGCTTCCTGGTGAGCCAGGGAGTAGACTGGTGGAACCAGTTTGGGTGGGCCATGTCTCTGGATGAACTGACCCCCTGCCCTAGGATGAGCCCACCACTGGCATGGACCCTAAGGCCAGGCGCTTCCTGTGGAACCTCATTCTGGACCTCATCAAGACGGGACGATCAGTCGTGCTGACGTCACACAGGTGTGCCTCTCCCCGACCCCTCCACGGGCCTCTGGCAGTCCCTCTGGTGCCAGCCTGTGCTGTCTGCCCACAGCATGGAGGAGTGTGAGGCTCTGTGCACGCGGCTGGCCATCATGGTGAATGGACGACTGCGCTGTCTGGGCAGCATCCAGCACCTCAAGAATAGGTGAGTGAAGCAGGGCTGCGGAAGACAGGCAGAGCTGTCAGGCACACAGGGCTCCCAGCCACCCCTGTGTCCCACCAGGTTTGGGGATGGCTACATGATCACTGTAAGGACCAAAAGCAGCCAGAATGTGAAGGATGTGGTGCGGTTCTTCAACCGGAACTTCCCAGAGGCCATGCTCAAGGTGGGTGTGGTCCGATGGAGTAAGGGTGAGGGTGTGCCCAGTTCTGGCAGCCGCTGACCTCCACGGTCCCCTGATCTCCTCCCAGGAACGGCATCACACGAAGGTGCAGTACCAGCTCAAGTCAGAGCACATCTCTCTGGCTCAGGTGTTTAGCAAGATGGAGCAGGTAGTGGGTGTGCTGGGCATCGAGGACTACTCAGTCAGCCAGACCACCCTGGACAACGTGAGTGTGGCACATGGGATGGGGGTGTGTCTTCCTGGGTTTGCCTGTACCACATAGTCCGTTGCCCTCTGTCCGCAGGTATTTGTGAACTTTGCCAAGAAGCAGAGTGACAATGTGGAGCAGCAAGAGGCTGAACCCTCAACCTTGCCATCCCCACTTGGACTCCTCAGCCTATTGAGGCCCCGCTCTGCACCCACAGAGCTCCAGGCACTGGTGGCTGATGAGCCTGAGGACCTGGACACAGAAGATGAGGGCCTCATCAGCTTTGAGGAAGAACGGGTGAGTTGGTCAGCCAGCCATGCTCCTGCCCAGAGACTTGGGCTGCAGGACCCAAGTGAGGGAACTAGCTGTGGATACACCTGCTTTCTAGAATCGTGGGACAGAGAGGGACTCGTGCATGCTAAGGACACGAGTGGATGTGGGGGGAACTGGGGTGGGCAGAAACCAAATGCTGAGTCCAGAACACATTGGCAGCTTTGAAGACCCCAGATCAGAGGTGGGGATTACAAGAACAGAGTCTAGAGAGTGATACAGACTGTGGCTGCCACACTGGGCCAGAGGCCAGACGCCGAAGAGTGCTTAGTGGGGAGATACAAGTACTCACTCCCTAGCCAGCCAGGGCTAAGGTCCAGTGTGACCTTCCTCAGCTCCCACTGGGGTGCTGAAGATGCCTTCCCAAGCCCAGTGTGTCTGCTCTTCACCAGGCCCAGCTTTCCTTCAACACGGACACACTCTGCTGACCATCAAGAACCACGTCAGGGATGCAACTGTGGGGGGCAGAAGTTAGGCGGTGGCCGTAGCCCCAGTCACACATGCCGGGCCCTGGAAAGGCAGGTTCAGGACCAAAGGGCTCCCGCCCTCCTCCCAACTACCACCATCCTCGCCTCATCCTGCGGTCACTCTGACCGCCCTCCCCCAATTGTGCCAAAGGCTGGCCTGGCCCTGGGCTGCACATACCCTCACCCTGCTTTGCCTTAAAGCCTTGGGTCTTGGCCCAGCCCCTTACCCTACCCGGCACCATCCACCTTCCCAGGGTGACATGGGCTGCCCCAAGCATCCTGTGACCCTTCTCTGCAGCGGCCCCAAGTCTACCCAGGCCAGTGTCTTGCACAGGTGTCTTTTTGTGGACATCCCTGACTGCAGGAAGGAGCTGGGCAGCTGGCCTATTTACTTTGCTTTACGAGCCTCCCTCACTCTGCTGTTGTGAAGAAGTTAGGCTACCCATGGGAAGTCATGGAAGTGGTTGCCTCAGCCCTGGTGGAATAGCAGGAATGGAGAAGCTGGGTTTGCTGGCCAGGTGAGGGGCCACTGCTCCCTCCCTGTCCCCTCAAGCTGCCTTTGCTCTCCCATCCAGCTTGGCCCTTCCCGTCACCCACCTGGGAGCGGGACCTTGTATATAGCGCACAGATGTTTGTTTTCAATAAATAAGCAAAAAAGCCTGTGGGAGCCTGTGCATGTGACAGAGGGAGTTGGGGTAAAGGCATGAAGAGAGGGGCTGCTCCAAATGGGGAGATTTGTCATCGTTCCCCTCCCTGCCCACACAGCCTAGATCCTGGCTCTGTGGGCAGATCCTAAGTGGGCTTGTGGAAGGGGTTGTGCCATCTCTTCACCCAGCACTGACGTTGTCCCTTACCATCTTAGCCTCCCCCACTGTGAGCCTGTTTCTTCTGGGCTGTCTCTACTTCCTAAAAAGTAGAGGAGGTTTCAGAGAGATGACCTCCAGGAGTCTGGGTGCATAAGAATTTCCCAAAGGTGGTAATCCAGTGCTAGTGGGTGTCTGGTAAGATGAAATCCGTACCTCCCATCGGCCCTGCCAGGTGGTGAAGTGGCTCAATGTACAGAAAGGCCCTAAGGTACAGAGCTTAGGAAAACAAGATCCAGGGGGGGGGAGCAGGGCCCAGGAGAGATGGGGCCTGGGAACTCTGTGTACCCTAGGCAGGAGTCAGGCAACAGGATGAAGGTTTCTCAGACTCACACTTCTGTCTTGTTCAGGTTCCCATCTCAGACTTTTCAAATGCCCAGGAATTAGGGCAGAGAACCCTTAGGAGGATAGAGGGCTGGCTGGCACCGTGAGGGAGTGGGGAAAAGAGCGAAGGAGGGAGGGTGGGAGAAGCCAGGGGCCATGGTCTGTGTCCCATGGGCTACAAAACTGCATGGCCCACTGCAGTTCCGAGAGGCTGGCCAAAGCTGGTATGGAGGCCAGTGGGTGGAGGTTTCCCTGGCCTGAGAGGCAAAGCAGGAGAAGAGGGTGAGCATGTTAAGAACCAGGAATGGGGGCTCTGGGTAAGAACACTTGATAGTCTTCTAGAGGATCAGAATTCAGTTTCCAGCACCCATGTTGGGTTGTTCATAACTGTCTGTAATTACAGTACTAGGGATCTGACACCTGGCTTCCACAGATACCCACACACATGTGGTATACACACACAGATATATATATATGTACATACAAATAAAAAACTAATTCTAAGAGTTTGGAGAGATGGCTCAGCAGTTAGCACTTCCTGATCTTCCACAGGACCCGAGTTTAGTTCCCAGCACTCATGTCAGGTAGGCTACAACCTCCTATAACTCCAGCTCTCCAGCTCTAGAGGATCCTAAGTTCTCTTCTGGCCCCCTTAGGTGCACACACACACACACACACACACACACACACACACACACACACACACACACACACACACCAATTTCAAACTCTGCAGTGGTGGCACACACCTTTAATTCCAGCACTTAGGAGTCAGGGGCAGGCAGGTTTCTTGAGTTTTAGCCCAGCCTGGTCTACAGAGTGAACTTCAGGACAGCCAGGAGTACACAGAAAAACCCTGTCTTAAAACACCAAAATAGGCCAGGCGTTGGTGGCGCACACTTTTAATCCCAGCACTCGGGAGGCAGAGACAGGTGGATCTCTGTGAGTTCGAGACCAGCCTGGTCTACAAGAGCTAGTTCCAAAGCCACAGAGAAACCTTGTCTCAAAAAACCAAAAAAAAAAAAAATAATAATAATAATTTAAAATTTTTTAAGAAACCTAAAATGCTAGGCTCTTGGTATGGGTCTGTAATTCCAACTATTGGGATAATGAAGCAAGAACTGCAAGTTCAGGCCCATCTCGTCCATGAAATGAGTCAAGGCTATCCTGGACAACTTAAAAAGACCTGTTTCAAAATGTAAGCTGCAAGCAGTGGAGCATACATTTACTCCCAGCAGTTGCAGAGGCAGGTGGATCTCTGTGAGTTCGAGGCTAAGCAGAGCTACATAGTGAGACTATCTCAAAATAAACAAAATGAACAAGGGGTTTGGGGACATAGCTCAGTGGTAGAGCACTTCCCTAGCACGATTGAGGCTCTAGGTTCAATCTGCAATACCATCAAATCAACAGCGAATGTGGCAGGTACCTGAGGAATGACTTCTGAGGTTTTCCTCTTGTCTCCTGAATTCCGAAAGAGAATCTAGATTCTGGTCTCCCAGGACCCAGTGAAGTGCACTGATACCTGCCTTTAAGACAGGCCATGGATTTGGATGAATTGCTTTAAGCTTCTGAGTTAAACTTCCAGAACAGTTGCAAGAAAAAAAAAAAAAGAAAGAAAGAAAGAAAAGAAACAATGTGCACCCTATGCCCTCTGCACAAGCTTGTGGTTTGGAACACTCTGTTTTTGTTTAAGACAGGGATTCTCTGTGCTCTGTAGACCAGGCTGGCCTTGAACTCACAGAGATCTACCTGCCCCTGCCTCCAGAGGGCTGGTTTAAAGGCGTGCCCAACCTATGGTTGTTGGCATAATCTGCAAACACCGTTCTTGTGCTAACCCATCAGAAAGTAAGTAGCTGCCCCCTCCCCTGAATGCAAAGACCTCTGTCTTTGGGACAACAAAGACACAGTGCTGTCACAACAATCAGAGGCATTTCCTATGTAGCTATTAAAAAATCTCCAGGACACAGGAGCTGTGAGACTCCACCTCAAGCCCAGTAGGCTGAGGAGCTGAGCAGGGCTAGAAGGAACAAAAGCACCTGGTGGCCAGCGACGAGAAGCTCCTGCTGTAAGTGCAGTCACAGGCAACAGGCTGGAGGCTAGTTGGGGCAACCATGTGCAGCCTGCAGGGCTGCAGGGCCATCACTATTGCCCTTACTTTGCCACAGATTACCTAACAACCAGCCAGGGCCCTACAACAATCCAGCCAAACAGTAACACAGTGCCCACCAACTCCATGGCCTGCCTGCAGTTGGGGTTCTGAAGGACTCGCTTTCTGAAGTTTTCAATCTGGTGATAGTGAAGTACTATGGAGAATAAATGAGATTCATACCACACAGTGTAAAACAGGAAAGAACAGCTAAGGTCTTAGTTTGCTTTCTATTGCTGTGATAAACACCATTACCAAAAGGAACTTAGGGACAAAAAGGTTCATTTCATCTTACAGTTTGTCACTGAGGGAAGCCAAGGCAGAAACCTGCAGGCAGGAACTAAAGCAGAGGCCATGGAGGAGCACCTCTTCCTGGCTTGTTTTCCATGGTTTGCTCAGCCTGCTTTTCTATACAACCTAGGACCACCTACCTGCCTAGAGACAGCACCACCCATAGCGGGCTGGGCACACCTTATATCAACCATTAATCAAAAAAAAAAATGGCCCACAAACTTGCCTACAGACCAATCTAATGGAGGCGTTTTCTGAATTGAGGTTCTCTCTTCCCAGATGTTAACTTTGTCAGGTTAACACCAAACTAACCAGCACATTAGGTTTGGTGGTGATACCTGTAACCCCAGCACTCAGAGGAGGATCAGGGGTTGAAGTGCAGTGTGGGCTGCAGAAGACCTTGTCTAAAAGCAAAAACAGGGCCAGGCATTGGTGGCGCACGCCTTTAATCCCAGCACTCGGGAGGCAGAGGCAGGCGGATCTCTGTGAGTTCGAGGCCAGCCTGGTCTCCAGAGCAGGTCTCCAGACAGCCAAAGCTAACACAAAGAAACCCTGTCTCAGGGGAAAAAAACAAAACAGAAAAGAAAGGAAAAGGAAAAGAATCTCCTGCCTCTAGGACCAGTTAGAGTTGTATTTTCTTATGCTCCAGCCATCTCTGACGCTGTCTCTCACCTTTTCTTCCTCCCCTCTCCAGGACAGGTTTGACAAGGACTGAGATCTGGGTGGGTCTGATTATTTCCTGGGTCAGATGCAGTTGGACACTTTTGGGAAGAATACTGTGGGCTATGATATGCCTATGATATGCCAGGAGTCCTGGTGAAGGCCTATTCTGGAGCATGGTTTCCCACTGGGGGACTTTTCTCTTTTAGCAGTGAGACATTGAGGCAATAGCCAGGGCTGGTGGCCATTTCATTTTCTGCATGTTAGTTGGCATTCTCACAGAGTCCCCTCTGCTTTAAAAATGTGTCACTATAGACCTCTGCACTTAAATTTTTTCCCGTGTGTGTGTGTGTGTGTGTGTGTGTGTGTGTGTGTGTATGTGTGTGTGAGAGAGAGAGAGAGAGAGAGAGAGAGAGAGAGAGAGAGAGAGCATGCACGTGTACTTAGGCCTGCATGTGCCAAGATTCTCCTTCAACCATCAGGTCCAGGGATCAAAAGTGGGTTGTTAGGCTTGTGTTTGAATGGCAAGTGCTTTTGTCCACTAAGCCGTCTCTTGCTGGCCATTGCTTTTTGTTGTTGTTTGTTTTTGAGACAGGATCTTTGTGTGTAGCCCGGGCTTTGTGTTCCCTAAATGCTGGGATTATAGGCAGACACTGCCATGCCTGGCTTGGGTTGGCAGTTTCTGAGCTGCTTCTGCTTTGTGGACCACATACAGATCAGCCCTTTTACCTTCCCCTCTGGGGCTTCTCTAGTGGCTCAGAGGGCTGGGGGGCCTATGAATGATACATTAATTCTTCATAGTTCTGGAGACTAGGAGTCTAAGACAGAATTCTTTATGTGGAATCCTGATGGGTCTCCTTTGTAAGATTACAGGTCCTACTCATGAGGGCTCCACCCTTGTACTCAAATCAGCTCTGATAAGCCCTGCTTCCTAATCCTTTACCATGGCTGTGAAGGTTTCAACACATGAATTCTGGGGAGACATGGCATGGTAGAGCCCTTTGGGGAGACCGAGGATCTTGGTGCTAGGTCTACTATGGGAATGTCACCACACCAGGAACTTTCTACAGGCAGAGCTCAGAAATATCTGAGCAAATCCCTACTGATACCCCAATGTTTGTGTCTCCCTTCAGAACACACTGTTAGGGGACAGATATGGTGACACACACAACTGTAATCTCAGCACTTGAGAAGTGGATGTAAGAGGATCAGGAGTTCAAGGCCAGCCTGGGCTACATCGGACCATATCTCAAAACAAAACAAAGCAAAACAAAACAAAAAACACTTGGAACTTTGTACAGCAACAGGATTTTTATAAGAGACAATTTTGAGGTGGGAGGTGGTGGCTCCCAAATTTAATCCTAGCACTTGGGAGGCAGAGGCAGATCTCTGTGAGTTCAAGGCCAGCCTGGTCTACAGACTTAGTTCCAGGACAGCTAGGGCTGTTACACAGAGAAACCCTGTCTTGAAAAAAAAAAGCCAATTTTGATTGCATCAGGGAGTCAGAGGTACAAGGAAGGAGACATGAACCTGTCTTGGGTCTAGCAGCCCCCAGAAGACGCTTTGTATGAAGTAGAGATTTCCTGGCAAGGTCCTATGGTCTAGATAAGTCATGGGTTCAGTTAGGGTGGATGGCATTACATTTTTTGGAGGGTGGGGGTACTGGTGGAGTTGGGATTAAAGGGCCCCACACATTCGGGAATTGTTCTACCTCTGAGCTAGCTATACACAACCCTTTTACATAGTTTGGTTTCTTTGAGACAAAGCCTCACTAAATCTCCCTGGCAGGCCTTGAATATATGATCCTCCTGCCTCAGCCTCCTAAGTAGATGGGATGACAGGCCTGCATCACCAGACCTGGCTGATCTTTTCATTCCTTTAAAATATTTACAACTACTGGGTGTGATGGTGTATGCCTTTAGTCCCAGCACTCAAGGAGTCAGAGGCAGGGGGATCTACCTGTGTTTGAGGACTGTGTGGTCTACAAAGAGAGCTCCAGGACAGCCAGGGTTACACAGAGAATCCATATCTTGAAAAACCAAATAAATAGGTATTGCCAAAAAAACCCAAAACAAACAAATTAAGTAATTTGCAACCCACACAAATTCACAGGTTGGAAAACACACATGGTGTGTCTGGACAGAGCAGAAGTTGGTGTCTGTCCGTAACTCTGTCTGGAGTTACCGACAGATGTCTGCAGCTCAGAATGGGCCAGCAGAAGCTCATAATCTTGCATGTTAACAACGTGGTTTTTTTTTTTTTCAGTTCTCTGTTTTCTTGGTTTACTGTGGTTGCCATACAAAGAGAAGAGAGATTGGAGTTAGGGCAGGCTGGCTCCACTAAAAGCATGAGGAAAGATGCGTTTCAGGCCCTCCCCCAGCTCCTGGACTTTGATGGGCAGCTTTCCCCAATCCTTGGCACATAGGTGTCATTCTGTCCTCCCCCCCACCCCCACCATCAAGTTCACAGGATGTTCTATGAGCATGTCTCTGTGTTCAAATCTTCCCTACCCCCTTTACAGTGCTGAAAATCAAATGTGGACGGAGCCTTGCATGCCAGGCAGACTCTCTACCACCAGAAAATACCCTTTTGAAAGGACATAGTCATTGAATTAGAGCCTACTGGATGATCTCATTTTCAAACTGATTGCCTCCTTAAGGACACTATCTCCCAATACGGTCACACATCCTGGGGGTTAAGATTCCAATACATAAAACCTTTGGGGGAACACAACAAACCTGTACCAGAATCTGCTGGCATGCACCTGTGGGTCCATCTCTCATCCCAATCTCTGTGAACGACACAGTTCATCAGTGCGGTGATGACCCTGGAGTTTGGGAGGCAAACTGGAGCCAGCTCCAGTAGTTGATGGCTCTTCCAACCCACAGACTGACACAGGACATGTCCATAGCTCTGCTTGTAGCAGTAAAGATCCTTCATCCCTCTGGCTTGTTCCTTGAGATATGTTTTGTTTCTTTTCCTCCATGCCACTACTCATGTTGTTTATCCACGTCACCCTTTCCTGTGCATTTCTAAGGGCAGCTTTGTAAAAATATATAAACACAGGGCATGTCTGGTGACCACTTGGTTGGAAAGGCTTCAGGGCCTACAGTGGTGATCTGTCTGCAAAGGACAGAAAAGCACAAAGCAGAAATCTGACTCTGGCAGTGAGAAGCCAAAATAAAACTGGCTCTAGGAATTAAGAGGAGAGTCAGAGGAGAAACTGAGACTCTGGAACAAATCCGAGCCCCAAGGACATCAGAACTGCATTCCACCTGTCTGGGGGCTCAGCTGAGGTCAGGGAAGTGACCAGACAGGGCTAAGAAAGAGGGAAGCCTGGGACAGCTGAGGCACTGGCCAGAGTCTGGCATATGAGCAGGTGAGTGGGCAGGTATGGAGACACCTTGGCTGCTCTATCCAGCCTGGATGGCACCAAGCTACTAGAGAGGGGAGAGCAATCAACAGGTCCTCTTAGCCGTGGGCAGTGCCAGTTTTATGTGAGCGTAAGTTCTGAAGGCCACGCCTCCTGGAAGGCTGCCTGCACTCAAACGCAGGCAGAGACACAAGTAATGCCAAGGGAACTCACACTGTGGACCCCAGTGGGCTCGGGGAGACTGAGTGAGCGGCAGGTATGTGCTTTGTAGGCTCAGACTACCCTGGCCTTTTCCTTCCTGCTGGGTACTACATTCTCAGTTCCTCAGCCAGAGGTAGCAGCTTCTAACCCTTCCTGGGGCCATCTGAAGGTTTAGGTTAAGAGTAAGAAGCCTGCTCTGAGCCCATGTGAACAGGATGGGGTATGAAATCCTCTGCCTACCTGGGTTAAACAGCAAAACCAGGCTCATCAGACTGCCAGCCATGAACACATCAGGAATGTGGGGCTGCCCTGAAGGCAGAGGGCCCTACCTGACTGGGCTTTGTGGGAGGGAGTGGGCATCTCTTCCAGAAGAGCTTATCACACAGACTGGTAAACTGAGGCATTTCCCACTCATCCCTCTGCCCTAGATTTCTGAGAATAAGGACTTGACAATGGAGAATATGCTACAGGGGGCTTCGAGGCAGGCCCTGGCCTGAGATCAGTGTAGCATGGTTCTGAGGCAAAGCAGTGCCTTCAGGGCTAGTAGTAGCCTAAACCCCAGGTCTCTCCTGGCCTCTTCACCCTCCTGTCTGCATTCACCACACTGGCTCCAACACAATCATGCCGAGGCTTCAGTCTTTTGCTGTGAGCCAATTTCCTATACTTACAGCCGGCCCTGAGACTCAGGCTCCCTGTGGTCACTGTTATGCATGGACACCCTGGTCTTGTACAGACAACTGGCTTTGCCCTGGCAACCTAGCTGCTGCCTAGGTGGCTCTGTGGGGCGGGCCCACAGACTGGGGAGGGTGGGGCATCCAGGGAGACTTAAAGAGCTCCCAAGGCACACCCTGTGCTGCCGCCGGATGCCTCAGCTCCTACCATGGCCGAAACCACCAAGCTCCAGCTGTTTGTGAAGGTTCTGGGCAGGCTGGGCTGGAGGGGGTGTTCTGTTTTCTTGTACAGGCTGGGGGGGATGGGTTTTCCTGTGGGTGTTCTTCCCCTGTGGTGGGCTGAAGCTGCCCCACACAGAGCTGAACAGAGTCAGGCAGGTTGGGGGAGGAGCTCCCATAGCCGGGTGGGAGTGGGGGGGATCAGATAGCCAAGGTCTCTTCACCTTGGCTCCTGGACTTGGCCCAGCTCTGGGAGAAAGTCCCTTGGTGGGGAGGTATCAATCTGGTAGACATTTAGCTAGAGATTCAGGTTCATGTGCCAGATGGCCCCATTAGCTTAGGCCAGTGCTCCAGATCTGAGTGGGGGCAGGTCCTGGCCTCCTCTTTGGTCATTTCCCTGAGCTGAGCTGTTAGCTTCAATACCTAGTTGTGTGGGTTAATCACTTGGAAGATGACTCTCTGGCCTACCCCATCCTGTTGTCAATCTCTGTGCCTGGAACTCTCTGGTTCTGAAGAAAGCTTGTGGAAGGCCCCAAACCCAGGCCCTGTCCCTACCTGCCTTCAAGTTCCCAGCTTCCCTTGTTTTCCCCATTCCAGGGATCAGGTCAAGGGCCCTCACTAGACACTTGTAGATGCCATGCCCAACCATGCCAGAGTCCTAGGGTGCCTCCAGAGCCAATGGCAGTGGGAGGCAGGTTCCCACCCAGCCAGGTGTCAGGATTCCTGGGTCTGCTCCCAGCCCAACACCCCTGCTCCACCCACCCAGGCCAGTGAAGATGGTGAGAGTGTGGGCCACTGCCCTTCCTGTCAGCGGCTCTTCATGGTCCTACTCCTCAAGGGTGTGCCCTTCACACTCACCACAGTGGACACACGAAGGTGAGACACAGCCCTGGACCCCTCCCTAGCTTCTGCCCCGCTCAGGCCAGCCACCTCCCTTCTGCCTGGTGTCCACAGGGCGTTGGATGTGCTGAAGGACTTCGCACCAGGCTCACAGATGCCCATCCTGCTCTATGATGGGGATGTGAAGACAGACACACTGCAGATTGAAGAGTTTCTGGAGGCAACACTGAGGCCACCTGAGTGAGCACCTGGTGGGGCAGGAGGGCAAAGATGGGACCCCCTGGGGGTACAGTTGGGAGAAAACTTAGGAAGGGCACTTTGAGACAATGTATGTGAAGATCTGACTGGAGTTCTCAAACCACTCACACCTACAGCTTCCCTAGCCTAGCGCCTAGGTACAGGGAATCCATCACAGCAGGAAATGATATCTTCCACAAGTTCTCTGCCTTCATCAAGAACCCAGTGCCTACACAGGACAATGGTGAGACACAGGCCAGGAGGTATGGGCAGGAGGGCCAACCCAAGGAAGGCCAAGGTAGAGTCCTCAATGTGCCATTGCCCCTAAGCCCTGTATCAGCAGTTGCTCCGGGCCCTGACCAGGCTGGACAGCTACCTGCGTGCACCACTAGACCACGAACTGGCGCAGGAGCCACAACTTCGAGAGTCCCGACGCCGCTTCCTAGATGGTGACCAGTTTACCTTGGCTGACTGCAGCCTGCTGCCCAAGCTGCACATTGTGGATGTGAGTGAGGGACCAGCTGGTAGATGCGGGGAGAAGGGCCATCGAGCGAGGCCCCTCATCACATTCCATTGTACCCACAGACCGTGTGTGCGCACTTCCGCCAGATGCCCATCCCTGAGGAACTGTGTGGTGTCCGCCGCTACCTGGACAGTGCACTGCAGGAGAAGGAGTTCAAGTATACATGTCCACACAGTGCAGAGATCCTGGCAGCTTACCAGCCTGCTGTGCACCCCCGTTAGCACCCCTAACTCCATACACTCATCTGCAGCCCCATAAAGACATCCTGCCCCAAGTAAATGTGTCCTGAACATCTAAGTGGCCAGAGGCCCACAATTACGCCAGTCCAGTCCCACAGTGAGAAGCATAGTTCAAGATGACAGCCTAAAATGATGAGGGCAGAAAAGTCTGGTAGGCAAGGCACAGTTCACCTTCATCCATGGTGCTACAACAAAAGCCTGGAGCCCCCAACAGCTGCCCTGGGACAGAGGGCAGGGATCTAGGAGACTGGATTAGTCTCCCAAACCAGTCAGGCCAGAGCTGGGCGGGGTGCCCTGGATGGCCAAGAAGGGTGGGGAGCAGAGCGCCATGGAGCTCAATCACCGGGATCCTGGCCAGGTAGGTGGGGGCAGGCCTACATTCCTTAGTCCTGCCACAGGCTGAGAGCCAACTCCATCTCCTCCTGTAAGGGGCTTCCACTGTCTGATGCTCTATGGTACACATTCCTCAAGACAATTCTGTGCATCTTTGTATGGGACAGGTGTGACCTGCCCTGCCTGGGTGGGGCTTGGAAGTGTGGGACATCATTCCCAGCCTTATAGAGTCCTGGCCCTACCAGGCTGGGACCTTCTCAGCTTCTGGGCTGGCCATGAACACAATCAGTCTGAGAAGGCTTTACCCTAGATCTAGCCAGGAGAGCCTCCTGGATGCACAGAGCCTGGTGCATCTGTTTGGATCTTGGGGCTCCACACCAAAAGGGTCTTCTCTGGCCCCCTCCCCAAGGCCGATCCTCGCTAGTCAAGTCTGGACTAGCATTTCTACCTGAGACAGTAGTTTATTTGACCAGGAAGGCATGAGAGGTACTCCTGCCCAACAGTAGGATCAGCCAGTGGAAGTTAAGCAAGGGGTGTCTCTGAATGGTGGGGGTCTTGGATCTACCCCTTTCCTTATAGCTCCTGTCAGGGTCACAGGTTCTGCTGTATCTTCAGGTGTCATCGAAGTCTACACCACCAGCTGGTTTCTTACTAGAAGACAAGAAAATGTACTGCACGGAGGAAAGGGAAGGGACCCAGGTAGGGAAGACATGTGGCAAGTACCTTTTGAAGCCAGGGTTGATGAGAGACTCCCCTGGACACCGTCTCCTGACCCCAAGTCCAGAGCTGCCTCTCTGGTGATCAAGTTCTGCGGGAAAATCAGATCAGGGAAGTCTTGAACCCAAAAGAACCCTGACCAGAAAGAACTCTGTCTACACTGACAGATTCTAGAACATGAGGCATCTGGGGAGGCAGTTCCAGAGAAAGACCAGTCCCAACCTACATGCCAGGCCTGCCTCTTACCTGGTAAGAAGAGTTGAGGGCCCGCTGGATGGGTATTCTTCCTGGGACTAGTGGCGATCTCTTCTGCAGCTGGGAGAAAGCCACAAGCACCCCACTCAGTGCCAGGAGGGTATGCAAAAGCAGGTCCCTGAGTGAGGGTACAGGTGCCCACATATATCCTACCTGCTAGTCGCTTCTCTAGGTTGTACACACGCTCTGCCAGGCTGAGAGTCAAAGCCTGTAGCTTGGGGGTTGCCTCTGGGCTGGGCACCTTGGAGAGGTCAAAGGCTAGTGCAGAGGTATCCCCTGGAAGGGTCATCAAGGCTCTATCCTCTTGCAGGCTTACAGTCACTGCTTGCTGCTGACAGGCTGCCCTAAGTAAGGAGAGGATGTGTTATGGCCAGGATGTGTGTTATCCCTCCCCCAAGCTCCTCCCCCACATGGCCTCCCTAATTGGGACTCACCTGAACCGGGAAGGGATGTCCTCAGTCTCACTTAAGCCAAATCGGGCTTTCTGCTGGGAACACGGAATTGTCACTAACAGCCCAGGACCCTGGACCCACTGGGCACTCCAAACTGCCCAACCCTGGAATACTATTAGGAGGACTACAGCCAAAGTGGAAGGGGGCTAAGGGATGCTAGACTCCTGGATGTCTCCCATCCCCAGTACTGTTACGCACGAGAGTCGCCAGGCTGTCAGGCGAGAAGCAGGTGCTCCAGAGCTCCGCGGCGTCTGTCACACTGGGTGGGAGGGGCTGTCAGGCACGGCGCCCGCCCGCTGCGCTCCCGCACCCCACATCCCTACACCCCACTCACTAGAGGTTGAAGCCGCCACCGTCCCCGTCTCCACCACCCTCCGGCTCACAGTAACACACGAAGCGGGGAGGGCCCGAGCCTGGCGGCAAAATGCAAAGCGGAGGAGACAGCGGTGGAGGGGCC
Source organism: Cricetulus griseus (assembly GCF_003668045.3). NCBI lineage: Eukaryota > Metazoa > Chordata > Mammalia > Rodentia > Cricetidae > Cricetulus > Cricetulus griseus. Next base: position 136,816,620 of record NC_048599.1, read on the forward strand.
ATGACAGCAAAGCGGTTTTGCCAGGAGCCAAGCCCGCTGTGGATTGAGAGCGCCTGCGCAGAAGTACGGACTTGGTGACTCGCAAGCTACGGAGTCCTCTCAGGGGCGGAACTTCGGTGTCCCGCGGAACGGAAGGACAAGACTGCGGGGCGGGGCGGTACCCAGGGCTGCCAGTGTTTCCGGGGATCAGGCCAGGCGCGCAGAACCGACCTGGAGGGCGGCACTTAGCGCGTGGGGGCGGGGCTGAGGCGCCTTGAGGACAGGCCTGAGACAAGGGCGGACCAGAGGGCGGGACTTAGCGCGTGGGGGCGGGGCTGAGGCGCCTTGAGGACAGGCCTGAGACCCGGGTGGGCCAGAGGGCGGGACTCAGCGCGTGGGGGCGGGGCTGAGGCGCCTTGAGGACAGGCCTGAGACAAGGGCGGACCAGAGGGCGGGACTTAGCGCGTGGGGGCGGGGCTGAGGCGCCTTGAAGCCTGGTTTGAGACACGGGCGGACCTGAGGGCGGGACTTAGCGCGTGGGGGCGGGGCTGAGGCGCCTTGAGGACAGGCCTGAGAACCCGGCGGACCCTCTAGAGGGCAGCATTTAGAGCTCTAGCCCTTTCAGAAGTAGGCTCCTCAGTGTTATACTGGCCTCTGCCCTTTGGCCCTTGCACCCTAGTAGAAATCTGTAAGGGCCTCGCTTCTTGTGCCCCTTGGCTCTTCTGGGTCCCTCCTAGCAACCACACACACCTGCTGCTCTACAATGCTGGTCCTCTTTCCTAAACATCCCCCATGGGTCGATCCTGGAGGCCTCCAGACTGTTGCCACTTGTCCCTTCATATCACTTTAGATATGAACACAACTCTTTCCACACAGAATTGTAACTAACCGAAATGCAAGAGTGAGTGCAGTATGTTGGTAAACAGTGCAAACAGGGAAGCCTCCCCACCCCATGCAATACCCTCCCGTTGTCTGAACCCTCCCCCCTCCCCATCCCAATCAGTGCTCCTGCTGTCTTAGCCCTGAGGACACCTTGACCAACACAAAGTCTCTGGAACTTGAGATCCTATGGAAGAGGCACTTTTTTTTTTCTAGTTTGCTCAGGCCCGCTGAGGCTCCTGCCTCAGAGTCTTTGCGTGGGTTGTTTCCTGTCCCCAGCCCTGTGTACTACCCCTAGCTCTTTGTTGTGACAGCATCTTTTGAGAGTGCTCTTGAGGCTCTTCATGGAACATTGCAGCTCTGTCTGTCTTCATCCCTGTCTCCCATGTCATTACTTATTCCTGCTGCTTGTCACTGTGGTTTTAGGATTCTCTAGGACAGACCTAATGTCTGCTTGCATTTCCATCCTCAAATGACCCCTCCCAGAAGCTGCACCTAAAGTCTTGCTTCTAGCCACTGGAATATGGCAAAAGGGATGGCTGTCACTTCTCCCTCCCTATTGTATTGCTCACCACAACACAAGGCAGCTTGGGACGCCTTTGACTAGCGAAAGTATGAGGCCTGCCAGTGCTAGCAAGGGAGCTAGAAAGCAGAGCCCACATAGAGCTCTGTCCAGACCATGGGCCTGGGAGACAGCACACTACCTCCTTTTCCACTAGAGGGCCTGTACTAGACCTTACAGACCTAGAGATAACACAGCTTTATTGTCCTAAGCTGCTAAATTCTGCAGTCTCCTATGAAGCTGCTGGGATTTTTGTTGTTATGGTTGTGGGTTTTTTGTTTGTGTTTTGGTTTTTTTACCAATTTTGTGTCTTCAGTGCTTTGGCATTGAACTAGGCACAGCAGTGCACAGCGGTGGCCCTGACCACTCTGGGCATGGAGGCAGGGTCATTGCTTGAACCAAAGAATGTCTTCTTTACTGTTTAAATCATGTGCATATGTGTGTGACTTTGTACATGTGAGTGCAGGTTCTCATAGAATCCACAAGAGAGTGTCAGATTCCCTGAAGCTGGAATTACAGATAGTTGTGAGTTACCATGTAGGTTTTGGGAATTGAACCCTGGTCCTTTGGAAGAGCAGCAACTACTCATAATTATTGAGCTATCTCTCTAGCCCATTGAACCAAGGAATTTGAGACCAGCTTGAGCAGCATATCAAGACCCAGCTTGTCAAAACCACTCTAGATAAGGTGGGACCCATTGGGGTCCAGGAATTTTGAGCATTAAGGGCAATATTTGACATAGCTTATAGTACTGCTATACGTAATTTGACATACTTTGTTTCTGGTTGGAGAACTGGCTGAGGGCTGTTCCTTGTGGGCCATACTAGGGTGGTGCAGTATATAACAAGCAGACTAACTGCTGACAACAGGGAATGAAGTGTGCTTCGGACTTCAAGGAACCAGGGCTTCTAACCCCAAAAGGAAGAGTATGGTGTCCTTGAAGCTTCACAGGGCATCCTGCCTTTCCCCACTCTAGACCTTTTTGGGAGTTCATGGAGGTGAAGCTGAATGGGTTTCAGGAGAATCTGCCTTATCTCTGTTGCTACATGGCCTATGACACCTTCTGTGAGAGGCTGAATGACAACCGATAGAACATTAATCAGTAAACAACTCTAGGGTTGGGTTTGGTGGGCTGGCTGCACCTTGCCCAAGCCTTGCACTGTGGGCACGTGGAATTAGATGGGAGCAGGGCTTCTAGCTTGGTAGGTGCCTCCCCACTGTCCAGACCCCAAGCCTTCATATTAGTGACAGGGCTCACCAGTGGCCAAGACCGGAGACCAGAAGGTACTGGGTCATTAAAGGGGTGGGCTGACCACTGGAAAACACATACGAAGGAGTGTGTGTGTGTGTGTGTGTGTGTGTGTGTGTGTGTGTGTTTGTGTGTGTGTGTGTGTGTGTGTGTTTGTGTGTGTGTGTGTGTGTGTGTGTGCTTCTTTTCTCTGTGACCTCTCAATCCAGTCAGCCCAGATCAATAAAAATAGTCTGGAAAGTCAGGAATTTTTTTGACTGAAAAACTGCAAACCAGGGGCTGGAGAGATGGCTCAGCGGTTAAGAGCACTGACTGTTCTTTCAGAGGTCCTGAGTTCAATTCCTGGCAACCACATGGTGGCTCACAACCACCTTGAATGAGATCTGGTGCCCTCTGCTGGCATGCAGGCAGAAGACTATAAGTAATAAATAAAATCTAAAAACAACAACAAAAAACTGCAAACCAACTAAAAAGCAGAAAAATAGCCTAATGATCCCCAGGTGGGAGAATTATCAACATTTTGACAAATTTACAATCAGTATTTTTTTGTTTAGGTTTTTCAAGACAGGGTTTCTCTGTGTAGCTTTGGAGGCTGTCCTGGAACTAGCTCTTGTAGACCAGGCTGGTCTCGAACTCACAGAGATCCACCTAATCCCAGCACTCAGGAGGCAGAGGCAGGTGGGATTTAATACCGAGTGCTGGGATTAAAGGCGTGCGCCGCCACCGCCAGGCTACAATCAGTATTTTTTAAGTTTTATTTTATTAAAATTTGTAGAACATTTACATTACAGACAGCATTGAACTTTACCCTCAAAAATTTCAGGACAATTTTGTCTTTTCAAAACAATGATGCTGCAGGGCACAGTGGAGCACACGTGTAAACCCAGATAGAAAGGCAGAAGCCAGAGGACCTCAGGGGTCTGGTCATTTGGGATAGACAACAGGGCCCTAGCACACACCCGAAAGATGATATAAATAAGACTGCATTGTCCTGTGTAAACACAGCAGTAGTGCTCTTACCTTTTTGTGTGGGTTCTACATATTCAAGTGTACACATGTATGTGTAAGCATGTAAGTACACATACATGTGTACACATGCAAGCAGAGACCAGAAGTCAATATTAGGTGGCTTCCTCAATCATTGTCCTTATTATTATTATTTTACACTTTTATTTGTTTTATTTTGTGTGGGTATATGTGGGCCAGGGTGCAAATGTGGAGGTCAGAGGGTAACTTGTAGAAGGTGGTTTTCCTCTTCCATCCTTGGGTCCCGGGAATCAAACTCAGGTCATAAGACTTAGCAGCAAGTACCTTTACCTACTGAGAAACCTCAACAGCCTTGTATTTTGAGATTCTTGAAGGCTGAATCTGTCCACAGTAGCTCCCAGGGCCCAGGGCACACATGGAGCAGGCTGGGGTATGACTTGCCCATGTAATTGAAGTTCCAGGCCAGGAGCTTCTAGGCTGCTAAGCCAGCAGTACTATACTCTTAAGTTGGGTGCTGGGGACTACAGGATCCAAGAAGGGCCCTCAGGCACAATTGGGTCTTCCTCCTGCAGAGCCAAGGTCCTGCCCTTTCCCAGCACCCAGGATGCATAACTGCTCCCCAATCCTGCAGGTACTGTCCCTGAGGGACCCAGTTCATGTAGTTGGGAGCCTTAGACAAGTCCTTGTCACCCAACACCCACTCTCTGGCTTTCTCAATGAAACACTGCTTCTGTCAGCTTGGGGAGCTGTAGGGAGAAACCAGGAACTCTTCGTGGGAAGACCTAGCAGATAGGCAGCATGACCCCAACTGACCTCCAGGGTGTCTGGGTCCATACTGCAAAACAAGGAGCAGGTGTAGCCAGTCCCCAAGCACTACTAAAAGTAGGGGTGAGGGTGTAGTGGGTTAGGGAAGCTGCTTGAAGCTATGGTGACCAGGCCTCCCTGCCTTCTCCACACCACCCCCAATGAAGTTCTAGGTTGGGGTGGGGTGGGACTTTGGGAGGGATCTCCGAGGGCACTCACCTATGCCAGAGCACCAACACACTGGTCTGCTGAGAAAGCAGGTCTCATGCACACCTTTGCCTTTTCCCTTAGTCCTCCACCTCAGCTAACGATAGTCTCCTATGCATAGTGACCTAGACATTCTCCTCCCTCACCTGGCCTAGACAGTCAAAGGGCGTCTGTCCTCTGGGACTTCTGTCCTGGTTTGCAGTCTGTAGGGTGACTCTGGGCTTGTGTAACCAGTCTGGGTCTTCAGTGTCCTGGCTCCTGCAGCCCTGAGCTGAGTGGGAGGCAACACTCACCTGACAGGGCAGCAGGGCTGCAGGGCACTCTGGCTGAGGTGCAGCCTACTTGTGTTGCCAGCTGATGCATCTTTTGTGCACCTTCAGGAAACATCTGTGGGGTGTGGACTGAGGGCAGGCAAGGAAAGGCTTGAGCATGGACGGCCAGGGACAAAGATGGGGTAGGGTAGGTCTGGGCCCCCTGCTGCAGACTCTGGGTATTGAAGTTCCAAGAAGACACATTTGAAAACAATGTTTCTTTCTCTGTGAATCAGCTTGTGATGAGATGTGACCCTGAGCGGTCCTCCCACCCAGGCTGGGGCTACTTCTGGGGGCGGGGAGGGGCCTGTGTCTGGTACCATGGGTTATGAGGACCAGCCCCTCTGCCAACCCACTGGAGCACACCTGCCATACATTCTGAATGCCTTGCTTCTCTGTCCTGAAGGACACCACAGCAAAGTGCTGGTAGTCCATGAAGGGCACATGAATGTCACTCTAGTCCACGGCTAAGAGTGAGAGGTGACTTCCTGACCAGGTCTTAAGGAGGCCTACTTAGGAAGCTCCACAATATGGAAGCCACCCATGGGACACTTCACCCAGGAAGATTTGACCCCTTTGCCAATCCCACAGCCTTCATAATGAGGTACCCCACCCCACCTTCTTTCCTTGCTGCCAAAAGACGCTCTCCTGGCCGTCCCCCTCCTCACCTGGGTTGCTGCACTACCTGGCCATACCACCCTTGGTGAAGGTTGTTTATACCTCCTGGCATCTGCCATCTGGCCTGGGGAGGAGAAACTCCACACCCGAGTGGTGAACTTTGATGGTGCCCCACCCCAAGGTCTGCCTTGCTTTTTCAGGCATCCCTAGCCCCAGTGATCCAAGGACACTGCCCACGCGAAGCTGCCACAGGATCTCCTGTTGGCCTTCACAAAAGAATCCTCCAAGGACAGAGTGCTTTGTCTTACAGGGTAGGAAAGGCCTGTTGGGTGTGGGAGGTAAGGAGAGTTTGCCCAAGGCACACATCCGTGGAGTGCCGAGTCCCCAGCCTCCTCTGTGGGCACACACACAGACATACAGACTCTGTTTCCTCACTCAGGCCTCAGGCAGGCTTTTAGTGTGGCCTGGCATCCTTTGGGGAGCAGGTTTCTGTGGTCCTTATCTGGCTCTCCACTGCTTGGCTGTCAGGAGCCTATGGGCTGCACTTCTTGCATGGCAGACACAGAGCTGCTTCTCTCTGACCTTCCCTTAGCTGCACACTTTTCTGAAGCCAAACTGAAGGAGAGGTTCACAGGATCACTTATGTGGGAAACCCAAGCTTGTCAGCCACGTCACCATTGGGCAAGGGGTTCACGAGGACCATGTGCATCCTTGTGTCATCCTTGGAGTTCTGGAAGCCCTAGTCATCTGACATAGCCCCAACTATGTACTAGGAACCCTGAACTGCAGGGTGGGGTAGGTGAGCTGCGGGGAAACCTCTGCATCCTGTGAGATCCCACCTTATCTTGCCAGGATGCTTCCCTGCTGAGGCTCAATGTCCAGTGCCCATAGCCTCTGTACCTGGATCAACCCCAGGCCAGTGCTAGGAGACTGAGCCAGCTTACTGTAACTGCTGGTTGTGGGCAGTGCACTCGAAAGCCCACCCCTGGTCCAGTGTAACAGATGGACTGAGGTCTTTCTTGAAGCCCAAGGCCCTGATAAGCTGGAATCAAAGAATGTGTGGGCAGAAGCCTGGGATGAAGAAACAAGCATACAAGGTGGATGTGAGAGAGGTCATGTACTTAGCTGACTGACAACAAAGTTGTCCTGAATGGGGACCCGAGCCCAGCCTAGGGACACCCCAAGAAGGTCAAGGAGCAAACTAACCAGAAAAGCCTACGTCCTTAAAAGATTCTTGGGGCAGAAGAGATGAGGTGGTTTTCTCTGAGTGGCCTCTATGTCCCCAAGATGCCCTGAGGTGATTGGCTTGTCCTAGGACACAACCCACTGGGATAGGCCACTGACTGAATTGCACCTGACTCTGTTGCTTCTACACTATCAACCCCAGAGGGCAGGAGTAGGCAGAGGTACAGGTAGGCTCTCCTCAGCCGTCTCTGTCCATGAGAAGCATGGTCGCTCATCCCTGTCAAACAAATAGTTCCTTTTTGTCCCTCCAGCTTTATGGCGAATCCAAAGGTTCTAGTCCCACACCTTGAAAGCTTATGGGACCTGAGGCTCTCTGGAGCCTTTTCCTGATGAGTGGCTACTGTCAGAGCAGGGGTAGACACATGCCTAAGGGATTAGCTATTAGGTGACTGACCTCCACCAGCCCAGTCCAGCATTTTGGTTTGTTACAATTCTGTGTGGAAAGAGTTGTGTTCATATCTAAAGTGATATGAAGGGACAAGTGGCAACAGTCTGGAGGCCTCCGGGATTGACCCATGGGGGATGTTTAGGAAAGAGGACCAGCATTGAAGAGCAGCAGGTGTGTGTGGTTGCTAGGAGGGACCCAGAAGAGCCAAGGGGCACAAGAAGCGAGGCCCTTACAGATTTCTGCTAGGGTGCAAGGGCCAAAGGGCAGAGGCCAGTATAACACTGAGGAGCCTACTTCTGAAGGGGCTAGAGCTTAAGTCCCGCACCCAGCTTGAAGGGGCTGTAGCTAGAGGGGTAGGGGCATGTGGTGAGGTCGTAGCCCTATGCAGGGTAGGTGCTGAGTCTAGCATATCCCTTAGGCTGTTCCTAGTCAGGACTTCAGCATATTGGTTATCATATTGAGATATTTATGGGAGGGGCGAGGGGCAGCCCAGGGGCCCAGAGGGCAGACAGACAAGAGCCAAGATCTGATTTGCTTTGGCCTTTATTTCTCAGTCAAGACAAAGCTGGAGGGTGTAGAGGCACTTTGGGGAGCCAGGGCTGGGATCTCAAGAGTGACAGAGCAAAGGAGTGCTGAGGGCCAGATCACCTGAACAGAAGAACAGGATCCATCAGTGACACAGGCAGCCCCTTGTCCCCATGGGACCCAAACTGTACTTCTAGCCAGAGCCTCCTTCTGGAGGATTCCTCCAGAGTCTATGGTCCCATAGTCTCAGTCAACGGCACTAGTGGAGAGCCTTCTGACTTGCCATTTCCATCCCTGGCCATTCCCCTCCCTGATCTTGGTTCCTTGGAGACCCCTGCTGTAGGATGAGCTTCAGAGGGGAAGTCCCTCCTCATTCTGTCTGGGATTAGGCACCACACCATTATCCCTCTGCCCATGAGCCCATGGCCATCAGCCTCACTCTAGCCATTGGTATTAGAACTGTGATTTCTTCCTGAGAGAGTCTCACCTGGACCTCGTTCTGTTTGTGGAGCTATGCCCCCACCACTCAATGGTTATATGTTGTGTGAATAAATGAACAAGAGCAGTACTTACCAAGTGAAGCTTGCCCACTGACTGGCTTCTCTCACCTGTTTTTACTCTTGAATGCACTTATCTGCCGAGAAAGAAGCCCAGGGAAGCAGTCAGGATCAGATATAGACCCATAGTCACCAGGGCTTTGTGGTTCTCCCTTGACTCAGAGAAACCTCCCCCAAGACTATGGAGAGTTAGCTTTTGTTGAGCCCCCAGGCTTTAGACTCCATCCCATCCCTGCTCCAGTCCCTTCCTCAAAACATAAGGGGTGGTCTTTCTTCATCTGTTTTCCCCAGTAGCACCCCTAAACCTGTAGCTGGGGGCTCCATCAGAAAAGGGGTTCCCAATAAGGGGGCTGCCGGCAGAGGCAATCATGTTGGGACAGACTGACATGTCCATTTATTCCCTTGGAGGCCCCTGGCTAGTAGATGGTAGGACAAGGCCACGCTCTTCCCAGCTTCCCCTCACCCTGCTGCAATCAGAGGACTGGCTAGCTCTAATCTGGCTATAATTCCCTCCCCACACACCCCGCCCCCCACAGCTTAGCCTCCCTCACCCGGTTGGGGCAGGAAAACAATGTCCTCCTCTGTGAGGCCATGGGCCTGGCTAAAGGCGGTGAATTTCTCCTTCAGCTCGTCCTTTAGAGTCTGGGTTCGGCCTGGTAGATAAAGAAAGGACAAGCCTCAGGAGAATAAAAAAGCCTCCATTCTGCCCCCACAGCTGTGTCTTGGGGACTACTTCTTTGGTACACTCCCCTAGGATCAAGTATTGGTCTTTTCCGACCTTATGCCAAGCTTTAAAAGGCGTCTCCCCGTGTGGGGGCCTGGTGGTGTGTGATACCTACTGTACAGAGTGGTCATGCGGAAGTCCTGACCGGGGCCCTTGGTGCCCCTGCTGAACAGCAGTGCGTACTCATCATAGTTGGTTTCTACCACAGAGACGGAGTGGACGCTGCCCCAGTCTGGGAACCCAAGAAATGACACTGAGACACATGGCTCCCACATCTCCGTCCTCCTCTACTAGGAAGGGGTGACTTCTGAAGGCTTCACTGTAGGGAGGGTCTCAGGTCTTTGGCTCCCAGGACACTTCTCAATCCCACTATCACTTTGGCTGCCTTCCTTGTCCCTAGGTGGCCACCTGGCAGTTTCTGGCTTCCTGCCTGCACAGCCCGAGAACACTGTCCCTAAATCACAAGTCTTGGGGAGAAGGCAGAAAACACTTAGGCTCAGAAAATTGTTGGTTGGGTTATAATACAGTCAGAAGGAGAAGGAAATTGGGCTGTTATGGGGAACCGTATCTTAGGGGAAGGATGGAGAGGGGTTCTTGGGTAGGAACTGTTGAAGGGTAGGAAGAAGTGGGCAGCAGAGGACTGGAAAATTCCCTTTGGGCAGCAAAGGGGCCTGGCAAAACATGGGTGGGCTTCAGAGAGGACAATCTCCAAAGAGGGGTCTGTCTGTCTCCAACACCTGCCCCCCATATGCCTGGGGCAGATTCACAACTAGGTCTGTCCTTGAATGACTGACTGTGGGGATGTGACCGTTATCCCCACAATGTTTGGACAGGGGGTTGTCCAGTCAGCCAGCAAGGACTGAGAATCAACCCAGGTATGGAAGCAGCTCACTCACGGGGGCTATTGTAGTTGTACTGTCCGGGAACCCCTGCAGGCTGCAGCACCATGATCTTGGTTTCACACTGGTTTTTCCTGTGGGCAGATCACCATGAAGTAAGGGAACAAGCCCCAGGATGTCCCCAGACAATGATCTGGGGACTTCTGGGTCCCAGAAATTATTGAACCCCATTCTCTCACCTGAGGAAGGTAGAGGTGAGGTTGAGGCCACCATCTGTGGAGGGAGCTACCACTGTCTTGCACATAAGCAGTACTGGTTTCTTCTCCCGGAACCAGCTTGAATTGGAGGCAAGGCCCGCGCTGTACCAGCGCCCCAGGAACTGCAACCAGTGGATGTCTAGGTTGGCAATGCTCCATGCGCCCCCTCATGAGCAGTGGGCTTCTTGTTCTTCCTCCCGACTCCCCCACTACACTGGTCCTAGTAGCACCCCTTTCCTTGGGCTACACTCATCCATGCCCCCCTCTCTAGCAGGCCTGGTCCATTGCCCCATGGAAGAGGTGAGTAGCAAAGACCCTCCCCTCTTCCCCAGGATGTTGAGGCCCTTGTCTTTGTCCCAGTCCTCATCCCGGTCCCCTAGAAGGTAGAGTGGGTTTCAGAGCATGCCACATTCCTGGAGGAGTCAGGTGGACCAACCAGGCGGTGTGCCAGTGGGGTCCCAGCCAACTCCAGTGCATGAGCGCATATGGCTGGTAATGCCCAGCATATCCAAGGGCTCACTGGATAGTAAGTGCTAGCGAGCCAATGCACAGCTGTCCCAGTGCACAGATGGGGTGACCTGTGCTTGTGCATGTCCCAGGTGTCTTGGGCTTATAGGGGGATTATGTTTGGAAGCCACGAACACTATGTGGCCTACATGTGTGCAAGCACCCTCTGAGGAGAAGTTGGATGGAGTGCTGTGGCTTAGAGGGTTTCTTTTCAGCCTAGGTAACCAGCCAGCCCTCCTTCTCTCTCAGCTGGCTCAGGCCTCAACCCAGCACAGGCTCTGAGAGCATGGAGGAACAAGCACGCTCTTTTGTGGGAGAAAGCCAGGCTCAGGAAGTGCTCATTGACCTGAGGGCTCTGCTGTCTTGGGGGTAGGGTAGGGGAGCCTCACCCGGTCTTCTTGAAAGTTGGGCTGTACGGAGTCATAGCTCTTACTCTCGGCTGGAGTCTGTGGGAATCCCAAGAGCCCCAGCAGGACCAGCCCCATCCACAGCATGTGAAGAGCAGCCATTGCCTGGAGAGGAGCAGGTGTCTGGGCCTGAAGCCAGCAACGTGGAGAGAACAAGGAAGACTGTGGGCAGAAGGAGCAGAGGGCACTGTGGAGACCCCTATTTATGAGCCAGGATTGGCCTCCACCCAAAGCCCAAGGCCGGCCCACTGGAGGCTCGTGATGCTGGTGTGAGGGAGGGTGGCTGTCCCAGCTGCAGCCTCATCAGCAACAGGGCTGGTTATGTAAGAGGTTCCAGCTGAGCCCCACACCTCAGTGAAAAAAGGGTAGGCCACGGCAGGCAGAGGCCTCTGCATACCCCCACTCCCCTCCCTAGCCCCAGAGACAGAACCGGCCCAGACCTTGCCCCACTCCTGTCAAAGCCCACATATCTCAGCAGTGGGGATGGCACCGGAGGTTTCTTTGGTGCTGCCCTGGGGCTGGAAAATCTAGTCACTTCCCACCTGGGGCTAAGACCTTCCCCTCACAAGTCCTACCTATCATCCTCTCCAAGTCCCATGACCCCAGCAGGGAACACAAAGCACTGTTTGTGCCTTGAACTTTTGGTCCTGAAAGGCTAGTAGTCCAGGTGGCCATGAGGAACCCTCATCAAGTAATGAAACTCAATCTACCCTGCAGGGAGTTTAAGAACCACCTGTGCTGAGTACAGCCTCTGCCATGGTCAGCCCATTGGGGTGCATAGGTGATCCTTTGGGCTCCCTTAGGGTAAGGAAGCAGTGTGAGTGGGAAGGGCCGAGTGGTGGGCTTCAAACTGCTGTAGGTAAGGGCAGGTGGTTGCAGTCTGTGGCTTCTTCCTGGCTTCTATGGCTTTGTCCCTGTTCCAATGGCCACGGAAGAGAGGGCTGGCCCGTGCTGCCTTTCTCCCCTTCTCTGTGCCTCGGAAGTTTGGGGTTCTGAGGCACAAGATTATTTAGCATTAACATCTGAGTGGGCTTTGCTAGGAAGGACTCTTGCCCTCTTACTAATGTCGGGGCTACAGGAAGTGGCCCAGCAGAGCTCCAGGTGAGGAAGTAGGGTAGACCCCCAAACCACCCACTCTTCTCCACATCTCCACTCAGCCTCCCATCAGCCCCTGCCCAGGACACCCACTCAGGTCCATCCATGGCCTGGGCCTAAGGAGGGAGGCTCTGGACCACAGGCCCTAGCCTGGCCCATTAGCAGATCTGGGAGTTCTTTCCAGAGGGCCTGAGGATGGGGAAAGAAAGAACTTGGGGAGAAGGCCTGGGTGTGTCAACATGTGTGTGTGTGTGGTTCTGTAGATGGAATGAACCTCCCCTCCAAGCAGAGCAATCTTGAAGTACTTCCAATAGTGGGGCCTTCTTAGGTTTGAATCTTACATATCCCCAGCAGGCTCATGTTTTAGCTGGCTCCTTTGTTGGTGGCAGGCGCTATTTGGGGATCTGTAGAATCTTAGGAGGTATGTGGTCTTGCGGGTGGAAGTGGGTCACTGGAGAAGGGCCTTTGAAGGTCCCCGCTCCTGCTGCTCTCTCCCGTCCGTCATGGTTCCATGCCTCAAAATAAACCTTTCTTTCCTAATGTTGTTTCTGCCCAGGTACTGTGGGTTTAGTGATAACAAAGAAACAACAGGCCTCTCGAAGGACACCATGGCACTGTGGCTGACATTGGTGGCAGTTCTACCTACAAAGTCAGCCCTGCCTGGTGAGGTAGGGGGCTGCCCCGTTTCCAAGCCAGCATGGGCCTCTCTCTAACTAAGCTCCTGTGTGCCTCTTCTGGGAAGATCTCTTCCTGGGCCAGTCCCAGGACTCCACCTTGCTCTGCACCCATCCACAATGCTGCTCAGGCTGGACTGGCCCACTGGAAACTGGGACACAGTGCTGATCCCAGTGGAACAAGGACTGAGAGTGAGTGAGAAGGGACAGCACTCAGGCTCTGGAACCCGGGTTACACCAAGTGTGGTCCTGGCCCGCCTCTGAAGGGGACAAGATTCTGATGGCCATAGCCTTACCAACCCTCACCACAGTAGGAAGCTTCCTCTCACCCACCTAGCTTCTTGCCCCGGAAGTGCCTTGTCTCAGCCTGCCCAGAGTCACAGGAGCGGGATACCTAGGGCAGGACTCCTTTCAAGTCCTCTTCAGGCCCTGTCTCCTGTCGGTGAGTTCCTGGTCTCATCTCCCAGAATGTGTCTGCATCACCACCTGCCCCCTGTACTACCCTCTCAGGAAAAGCCTGACAGCAGGAACCTTAGCCAGGTTTTGAATGTACTGGGGTCCCTCCTCCCTGCTCTCACCATCCTATTGGGAGGACCATGGTGTCCATTTTCATTAGTGTCCTATGAAGGCCTAGGAAACAGGCTCACATGAACTAGTGCAAGAATGTACAGCATGCCATAATTCAACCACCACCGTGGAGCAAGTCTCCTGGTGCCCCACCTTTAACCTCCACACACTCCCAGGTGCCAATCCTGTCGCTGAGGTCTTTTCTTCTAAGTTCCTTTTTTAAAATAATTTGTTTAACTTTATTTTATGCATATTGTTGTGAAGGTATCAGATCCCCTGGAACTGGAGTTACAGACAGTTATGAACTGCCACGTAGTTGCTGGGAATTGAACCCAGGTCCTCTGGAAGAGCAGTCAGTGCTCTTAAACTCTGAGCCATCTCTCCAGCCCCCTTCTTCTAAGTTCTTACCAGTTTGAGGGCATCTACTTCCCAAAAAACTATAGGACAGCCGAGTGTTAGAGCCTAAGATCACCCAGAATCCCCTCTTGCCTGAACATTTACTCCGGTGGCTCAAAGCCAGGAGTAAATGATATGAACAGAGCACAGAGGCCTTCCTGGGCCTGGCAAAGACAAGGTCTCCCAGGCCAATGTCCAGCCTTCATGTGCCTCAGTTTCCTCATCTTTGCAAAAGGAGTGGAGGTAGTCCTACCTTGCAGGGGTTCTTGGAAAGTGGTTCAGTGTGGGCCTACAAGATCGTGGGGACTTGTTTGCAGCAAGTCAGGGACTCTGTTGGGCTGAGGTGGGGCCTTCGCCCGTTACCTCCACACAGCTGGCCCTAGCCAAGGCTTTCCTCTCCTCCTTACCAAGTGGGCTGCACTAGGACTGAGATATCAAGGGATGGGGTGGACTGGCCTGGAGGCCCCTTCCCCACCCAGTCTTGGGCCTATTTCTCCCTTCTCTGGGCCCATTGTGGCACTCAGGCCATCCTGAGTGGTGAGACCCTGAATCAGCCCACAAACTGCAGATGGGACTGCTTGGCTGGGGGTGAGGCCTGGCTCCGAGCCTGGTGGACCTCTTGGGCTTAGCCTTGAAAGGCCCAAGAATAGACCCAGCCTTGTCCTATAGGGAAGCCGATTCCTCTCGGAGGCAGTCAGTTCCCTGGGTGGGAGGCCAGCTCTCTGACATCTCCAGAGATAGCTTATGCTCAAGGCCTGGTAGGAGCTGAGATAGCTGAGTGACAGCTGGCTGGGTGACAGCACTGGCAGAGTGAGGCTCTGAGTCCCCAGCTTTAGCCTGGGACTCACCAGGGCCACCTGACTGCCACCTGCTGCCTGAGCATAGCCCCTCTGTGTTGGAAGCATGTGTAGAGGGCTTTGGGAGACCTAGAACCCCAACTTCTCAGGCCTGCCTGGTCTCACAGCTCTACCCGGAAATGTCCCACAAAGGGCCTAATGAATTTCATCGCCCTAGGCTGCCGAGAAGCTGCTGAGTGGAATAGTTTGGACTCTGATAGTTGACCTTAGTGTAGTACCCTAGTCTGTGACATGAGAAAACTAGGGCCCTCGAGGAGGTTACAGTCTAGCTCAGACATTCCATGTAAGTGGCTGTGTCCATTAACCAAACTGTGCAGGCTGCTCACTGGGCTGTCTCTGAGTTTCCATCCAAGTCCACCACCTGCTCTTCTCACAGCGGTTTCTGTAGCTGTTGGGCTCACCTCTGTTGATTTTGGACATGGCTGCAATTCCCTGCCCACACTTCTAGGGTTCCTATGTTTTCCCAGCTCTGTGGGGTGGGAGACCAGGATCAAAGAGGAAGCAGGCAGGAGGGTTGGGATAAGTTCAGTCCCTGGATTTGAGTTTCGTGTGCATGTCAGCCAAGCCCCAGAAGGGTCCCAGGGTGGACAGGCCAACTGCTGCTCGGAAAATCAGGTCTGGGCAGGCAGATGCTGGGAGACAGACAATCTGGTCCGGCCACCTCTACCCACTCTGCTCTTGCAATGGGGTTTCCAGAGAGCAGCTGAGCTGCCGGAGAGCCTGGCCTGCTCTCAGCACCTGCATACCCATACTCTCCAACACTGGGACTATCAGTGCTGGGGGAATGGAGTGGATGGTGCTACAGATCTCCAAGGCCTGCTCTCGCTTCCAGAAGCAACCAGCAGTCCAGTCATGGATTGAAGATCAGAGAGTGGATGGACTGAACAAGACAACCCTAGGAGGGCTACAGTTTCCTCAGCAGTGTTCGTGGAGGGCCAGGCAGAACAGAGAATGCCTTGCTCCTCTCTCCTGGGCCAAGCTAGCTGGTAGGGCCTTCAACATCTCCTGGCTCTCATCTGTGGGTTCACAACAGCCACAGGACCTGAATCTTTTTTTTTCTCACTTTATTTTGAGACAGGGACTCACTGTATACCCTTAACTGGCCTGAAACTCTATATGTGGATCAGGCTGGCCTTGAACTCACAGATATCTGCCTCCTGGGTACTAGAACTAAAGATGGATGTGGAACTTAATCTAAGTGCAGCCCTGAGACAGCCCTGCCTTTCACTCTGGGGTCTAAGATGATCTAGGGAAGCTGATCCACAGCCTCTGAGCAAGGCCGTAGAGGGTACCTAGAAAGGAGTCTAGTTACCATGCTCCGAGGCATTGTGCTTGGTGACTTCCTTCACAGGCCCGATCTGGGCTTCAGCACCCCAGGCAGCTTCTGGGATCACACCACGCCCCCTGCTCCTCAGGTTGGGGCCAGGTGCTGTGTAAGGACAAGCTTGTCTGTGTCTCTCTGAGACCAAGGAGGAGAGGTTGGCCAATGAAAAAGAGCAAATTGGGGACATCACAGCCCCCAAATCAGACACTCCAGCTTCTGTACAGGCCTAGTCACTGAGGTAGTAGAGCTGGCAGCCCCCATCAGCCTGGCTCACATTCCTGGTGACAGCAATCAAGGACAGCCAGCCTGTTCCTCTCTGTGACAGGTGTTTGTTTGTGTTGGGAGCAGATGAGGTTGAGTGCCTGTGAGGAGGGGCAAAGTCTAGCTGGGACGCGGTGAGAATTGAGTCTGCCGTGGTCAGCCAGTTCTGATGGTAGTCTTCCGACCTAAGGAAGAGAGGGAAGAAAGAGAAGCAGGGAAATGGGAGAGAAGTTGGAGCTACTGGGACCTGGGCAGGGCCAGACCCCAGCAAAAGGGGTCTAAGAGGAGCTAGTGGGGTTCAGGGATCACACTAGAATCCAGAGCCACAACGAAGGGCAAGAGAGCGAAGGGTAGGGTCTCAGCTGCTGCTCCCCCCCTCCTCCATGGCCAAGTCCACCAGACATATGCACAATTTACTCAGGACTCTGGGTCATATTCCTCTATGGGGACAGTGTGGGTTAGGGAGCCCAGGGTCCTAAGGACACATTTGCATGACCTCTGACCTCCAAAGTCCCTTCCTACTCAGCCTACACCTGGCTTAGTTCAAATGGAGGAAGAAGGGTAATCCAGACCAGAGGACCCAGAAACTTGATGGGACGCACATGTCAGGCAACAGTGTGTTCCAGAATGCCCACCCCCCACATACTCACATTTTCACAAATACCTCATTCTGGTACAACCATGAAGCCAAGACTTTGGCCCCACCCTTACCACAACGTCCCTTCTGAAACCTGGGCCTAAATTCATGTCTCACTTTCAATTTTTTCACACACACTGTGTCAGGTTTGGGGGTGGATTCATACAGTATACCCCACTCCCACGTTCCCCAAGATTCCCTATCTGGACGCCTCCTGACAGGTTTTGAACCTAGCAAGGCCTGGATCATCCAGCCCCAAGCTTTCCCTGGCTTCATCGTAAGATAGAAGCCTTTTCTCTAACAGCACTTGTGGACCTTCCTCCCATCCCCATGTCCCCCTGTTGCTTAGTTCTGTGAGCCTTTCCCCCCCCCCCTCAGGGTCTGCCCCAGACATCCTCCTGAGTCTCAGTACCTGCCATATGTGTAACTGGGGGACCTCCTCCCAGCCTTCTGCCCTCTAGCTGGCAGGACCAGGCTGGGTGTGTGATTCTCTCAGAGTGGCAGAGTCCCCAGCTGCCATGCACTTCCACACATGAGTCCTCAGGACCTGAGGTCACCTCCTAGCCACTTGTGCATCCCAGTGCCCCCTCCTACCATTCCAGGCACCCTGTTTTGGGCAAGAAGGTGACATGGTCCTGGAGGATACCCAGTGTCTTGGAAAATTTGGTAAATGTCCCCTTCCCATCAGAATCCTGCTTCTTCCTCCTCCCTGTGTCAGGATGAGAGATGAGCCCTAGGGAGGATCCTCTGTTTCCCATCCACTCCCTGGGTGGCCTTGAGAAGGACCCCTCTTCCCACTAAGGAAATATGATGCCTCACCCAGTAGGGCCCCTTTGCTGGCCCATAGTCTACCCAGGGCCTATGTGGAGGACCAGGGCAACATACTTGTAATCTCTACCAGGTCTACCTTGTAACTTCCTGACCCTAATTCCGGAGTGAGAGGGGTCAGGGAGGACTGCTGGTGGGAGGGGAAAGCTCTGTTCACAGCCCCTCTGGGTGTGGCACCAGGATGCTAATTGACTCAGGGCTACTCGGCCTTACTCGGCCTTCAGGAAGGAAGTACTCACCTTCCCAGACTCTGACAAGGTCCCGGTTTGGTTGACCCTCAGAGGTTCACAGGACCCTGGGGAGAATGGAAAAGGAGAGGGGGGCATCTTTGGTTGCCTGGACTTTGAGGGAAATGTGGGATGCGTTAGGAAGGGGAGGCAGTGGGGTTCGTCTAGCAGGGTCCTGTTCCTCATGCTTTCCAAGACTCTTCACGGCAGCCTGGACTTGCCAGAGCTCCCACTGGAACCTCAGGTGAAGTCACTGTGCCACCTGGTTCTGCCCTCTCCCCCTATCTTAGGCTTAGGCATCTTCCTGGATTCAAGCCTTCACTGTCCCTGACTGTCCTTGGTCCCCTGCTGATTCTTCCTCCAAAGCACAGGTTCCAGGGCTAAGAAGGTGCACGTATTTGGAAGTTATCCATAAATCCATTGAAAGCATAGTTCCCACCACTATGGGAGTCTTCCCCCTTGCCTGTCTATGCTGGATTTTTCCCCCACCAGCTACAACAGTTCTCTCATGTGGCAAGGGCTCTGGGAGCTTAGTGTCACCTGAGCAGGACAGACATAGTGACAAACTGGTTGTCCCTGAGCTTGAAGGTTGTCACCCATATTTGGATGGGGCCCCATCTTCCCTCCTGAAGATGTGACCCAGCAAACTGAGGATGGAGCACTTTCCCTGGAACTGTAGGACTACTAACAGACAGGGCCAGCCTTCTCCCATCCCAGATGTGGCCCAAGCCATATCTGCACCATTGATGCTGGATCTAGCAGAGGCCACATGACTCTCAAAGCCTCAGTTTCCCCACATGCACAGAGAGAGTTGTCTCCACCTGGAGGGTCCCGAGGGCCACAGGAGAATGTGAAGTCTGTGTAGGGCTGGCATTGGTCTGGGTACCCCATTCCTTGCTCGTACCCATTTGAACTGGGCCTACCGGGTCTGGGTTCCCAGTCACCCTCTCCTTCCCCTGGCTGGGCAGGAGACAGATCTTGTGAAAAGCCAAGTTGGGGCCTGGACTTGAGGGATCCCTCCATGGCTTCTTTGGCCTTGGGCCTGGGTCTGAATCACCTCCAGCAAGGTGAGAGCTATCTACATGAGCTCCATCTGGGTGGAAGAGGCTGATGCTAGGCAGTGGAGTCCTGGGTAGCAGTGGCCTGGCAGGTGGAGGGAGCAGTGAGGCCTTGGGCTCAGGCTGTCACTGAGCTCACACTACCCTATCCCAAAGCAGGCAGCTCCTGGTGTCTCCACATCCAAAAGGGGGGGGATTGTGCTCCTTTGGCTTCCTCACGATCCAGCCACCTCACATGCCAAGGCAACACTCTATCTCACAATCATCTCCCAGCCCTTCCTGCCCCATTGCCCACCTCCTACACTCTTGGTGCCCTGCACTGCGTAGGAAAACTAGCACAGAGCACAAAGCTCAAATCTGGGCATGATAACAGCAGATACCTGTCAGGATCCACTGTGTGCCAGCGTAAGAGGCCACCCCAGAATCCACCCACACTTGTCTTGGTCTATTGGGCACAGGCTCCACATCTACTCCCACCCCCTGCCTGGGAGCAGATTTAGCTGTTCTTTGGGCTAGGCAAAGAGGGACAGAGTGTGCTGTACCAGAGCTGGCCCAGGGCCACCTACTCAGGCCACAAACTGGGCCATGGCCACTCATGGGGCTACTGCCTCTTCTGCAGCACTTTGTCCACTCCTGACCTCTTCCTTGGATGGAGCCCTCATCTGGCCCTGATGCCACCAGCCTCTGGCTGTGGTGGCTACCTGAGGACCATACTAGCCTCCTCTTGACCACTTCCTCCTGGCCTCCTCACCATTTGCTGGGAGAGGTGGTTACTAGGATTCCATCACCCCGGTTCTGAAATGTGCCCCTGGCAATGGGGGCAGTACCTCGGGAGACCTTGATGGCCAGCTTAGATGCTTCCTAGAGACCTTGGTGGTCCAAGGTCTCTAGGGTCATGAGAATTTAGTGGCACAGACCCTGAGGGGCCTAGAGCCCCTTCCAGTGATGCTCACAGTAGAGACAGGATACAAACTGAGGGACCTAGATGCTACTCTCCTCTGGTAGACTTCTAGGCCATGTCTATTCCTTTTCCTGTCCTCTACCAGGGCTGAGTGGCTTCTGGAATACAGGCTTTATCCTTACCTCTGGATGCCCTAGTCCCCTCACTTTCCAGACCTTTTCACAGGGGCTTGGGATCATTTCAGGAGGCCTGGGTCATATAGGCTGAAGCTGGAGGGTTCTGCTCTGACCCAGGTAGGGGTGTGGTACCCAGCAATTCATGTGACTGAATGGGGCAGGGGAGGGTTAGCTCGCCGTCTCCCAATGTGTTCCATGAATCTTTCTCATGTAGCTAAAGTTCTGCACAGGTTCCCATATGTAATCCAGGAAGCTACACTGGATACCCAGGGAAAGAGGTGGCCACATACAAGGTAACCTGGAAAGAAGGTCCCTCAGGTGTCCCTCCTTTCCAGGCCAGGATGGGCTCTGGAAGCAGGCTTCTGGGAGGTGGCTGCCTCCCTGCTGTCATTCACCCTGTGAAAAGCATGGGAGAGCAAGCGTCAAGAGGAACTCTGGCAGTTCAACCTCAGGCACATGAAAGGACAGAACGAGACCCAACACAGATCAACAACATGAATTGGAAAAACTTCTGTAGACATTCAAAGGGAAAGGAAGATGTACACACAGGAAGTGAGAAGAATCTGCTGTGGGGTACTCAGAGACCAGGAGCCCTGAGGCTTGTTGAAGTGAAAATGGACACACAGTAATCCATGTGCAGGATAGAGAAGAGCTGGGAAGATAGCCGAGACAGTAAAAGTTCTCGCTTGGGAGTAGTGGTATATGTTTCCAATCCCAGTGCTGGGGAGGTGGAGACGGGCTCCCTGCACTGCCTGGTCAGTCTTCTCATCAAGTTCCAGGACAGTTAGAGACCTTGTCTTAAACAGCAACAAAACCCCATAGAAACAACATATGGATAGCACCTGAGGCTGTCCTTTGACACTTATACCTGTGTCTGCACACACACGAAACAACACCAGCAAGTGATACAAACACATACACATATTTTGATTTTCAAACAGTCTTAGATTTTCAGGGAAAATCTGGGGCTAGTGCTCCTGTTATAACATACAGCACCAGTGAGACACTGGTATAGTTAAGGAGGCTACTCTAAGCAACACTGAATATTGAGATGCTAAACCACGTAAAGTTCATGTTTAATCAAAATTCTACCTCACTCAGTGGAGTGCTTGGCTGGTATGTGGTCCCGAAGTCCATCCAAAACAAAAACAAAAAGCAAAACTTCCTAGCCTGCTTATAGGGCTTGTCCAGATCAGCATCTGATCCAGGTCCTGAAGCAGGTTTTGCTTCATGGCTCTTGGGCTCCTCTGGGCTGGGACAGTTCTTTCAATGGGCCTTGGAGGTTGCTGTACAGGACTGTCCTCCGGGCCCACCTGCAGCTCTCCTGCTTGCAAAAGTCATCACAGCTGGCCTTGTTGATAGCTGACTTTCCATCTTAGAGGAGGGGACGGGGAGGGTCATCAGATCCTTACCTAAGTATCTAGGCACTCCTCCTAACCAGCTGTATACAATTCTCTCCTAACTGTACCTGGCTCCCAGGTCTCTGAGGAGGGCAAGAGTGGGGAAGAGAAGTACATCTGTGTGGCTAGAGAAGCTGTTATCCATGCTGGGTTCAGACTTTCCTGTTTGGCTGCTTTGTGTTCACACTCCTGTCAGGAACCCTCACTCAAGCTCCGTGGGTAAGCCTGATAACTCACTGGTTCCGGGGGGTGTGTGGGGGGGATCCAGGAATCATGGTTTGTCATTGGGACCTTAGGGGGCAGATGTTGCTTGGTCTCCCCTACTCCAGTTCCTGGTGCTGAAGAAGTGTCCTTCCCCGAACAGCCACGGCAGTGTCACGCCTAGTCCTCCCATTGTAAATGTTTCTCTCATTTCTCAGTGTCCTCTGGGAGGACCTCGATGAGTGTAGCCTGCATTTCGAATGAGACTGGCACCCCGCCTTACTGGATGACAGCATCTTCGTCCTGTTGCCCCTTCCATAGCAGTGTTTTCTTATTCACTAATCTATAACAGGGTGGCACTCAAGGACGGTATCTGTTCTTTGGGGTGTAATTTTGTACTTTCTTATTCATCATGTTGCTAAAATTGTTTCAATACTGACCAGAGGGAATGCATTAATGCTACTTTTGGGGGTAAGAGAGCAGAAAAAACTATGCAAGTGGCCTAAAGCATATCAGAGGATTCAGACTGCCTCTGCTCTGGCTTGGTGACTCTCCCTGGGACATAACCCCATTTTTGTAGGTTTGGGTTTCATAGGATTTTCCAAATTTTTGATGTTATACTACATGTGTGAGTCCGGGAAACCACTGGCACAATAGTGAGATAGTGAGTGTGGTGTTTGAATGACAATGACCCCTGATCCATAGGGAATGGTATTATTGGAGGTGTGGCCCTGTTGAGGTAGAAATGGGAGTGTGTCACAGGGTGTGGGCGCTGAGGTTTCAGAAGCTCAAGCCAGATCCATGCCACGCTTTGCTTCTGCTGCCTGTGGATCTGGATGTAGAACTCCAAGCTTCATCTCCAGCATCATGTCTGTCTGTCTGCGTGCTGCCATGCTTCCTGCCATGATGGTAATGGACTAAATCTTTGAACTATAAGCCAGCTGCAATGAAATGTCTTCCTTTATAAGAGTTGCTGTGATCACAGCGTCTCTTCACAGCAATAGAAACCCTAACTAAGGCAATGAGTGTGCCTGCCATTCCACAAAGATTCCTTGATCAGGAGGCAGAGGTGGGTGGATCTCTGTTAGCTGAAGGCAAGCCTGGTCTAGGTAGTGAGTTCCAGGCCAGCCACAGAGTAAGACCTTGTCAAAAAAAAAAAAAGTCCTTGAGTTGGGGCTGTTAAGATGAGATTTTGCTGCTCTCCCAGGGGACCTGAATTAGACTCTCAGCACCTGTCAGGTGGCACATGACCACCTATAACTGTACATTCAGAAGATCCAACAGGGCCCCTGCGGACATCTCTCTACCCACAAACACTTAAAAGGTAAAAATAAATAGTTTTTTCAAAGGTTCCTTGGGGTGGGAGAGATGACTTGGCAATTAAGAGCACTGGCTGTTCTTCCAGAGGATCCCTGTTTGATTCCCAGCACCCACACGCAGTTTACAATCCACCATAACTCCAGACCTGGGTAATCCAATACTCTTTCTGGCTTCTGAAGACACTAGGCATGCAAGCAGCACACAGATATGCATGCAAAGCGAAACATCTATACACAAACATTTTTTTTTAAGATTTCTTAAGCTATCTTGGTGATTCCTCCCTCCTACCTCCTTCCACAGGATTTTTCATGCCCTACAGACCAGTTTGCCCTGTCCGTAAGGGGAGCCATATTATACATGTCCTGATTGCCTTGATGTTCTCACTCAGCTCAGTGAATCCAAGTGCCTCATAGCATCTATAAGCACAGGGTGTTACACTGTGCCACCCTCCTCCACACTGATCATCAACTCAAGGCTGTTGGTATTTGAAGTTTGGAGCCATCCCATATAAAGCTATCAGAACATTGGGGCTCAAGCCTTTGAAGGGCCACATGCTTACCTCAGTCCTTGGAAAACCCAGTGGGAAAGCAGAGAGGCACAATTGGGTCCCTGGTCCATCCAAAACCACAGGAAGGGAACAGGAGCCCACGATAGACTCGGATCATTTCTCTCTACTGTAAAGGCTTCGTCAAAGTTGTGACAGCTTGTGGATGTCCCATCTGATGCAGGCCCATGCTGAGGGCCCAATCCTCTTTCTGAGTCACCCTCGAGAGGTGTGAACCTCATGCCCATCTCACTGTCTAGGTGGCCATAGCTAGTTGCAAAGAGAATAAAACTCCATAAGATGACACCCAGGGGCTGCCATCAAGCTGGAGCAGAGGAAGCCTGCATTCCCCACCACAGCCTGACTTTGGTGTGCCCAAGTACTTCTTTCTGCTCTCTCCCCAAGGCAGCCACTGTTGTATCACCCTCATTATCTCCCTGAACAGCACAGTGCTGCATTCTCCAGCTCAGGACAGGGCTATGAGAGACCAAAAACTTGAAGCAAGGAGCCTTTTTTTTTTTCTTTTCTTTCAGAGCCACACAATTTGAACATTGGTCACATAGAAGACCCAGGAAAAGTCCCCTTCCGGCCAAGGGGCAGTAAGTGTGAAGCACTCTGGAACAATGCAATTCTGAACCACACTCAGGTGGTCAGGAAGAGGCCAGTTGGCCCTTCTGGCAGTTTCTAGCCCTGGATCCTGAAGTCTTCCTGTCCAACCTGGTTAACCCCTGTACTGCCCAGGTTCTGCCCAGGGTATCCCATGGCCGCAAGGATGCTGTGTCATGATGGCCATGATGCCCAATGCCCTATGAGACAGGAAGCAGAAAAAGAACTCGCTTTAACCCTAGACCCACCTCCAAGGCCAACCTGCCTCTCCCTGGTCCCAGGTCTAAGTGGCATCTTCTGGGTCTGTCACAGGATCTGAATCTCTATGACAGTCTCAGGCCTCTCTGGAGGGGCCCCAGACCTAGCATGGGATTACACAATTGAAATCTCAGACCCCATGGCAGCCTGCACATCTCTGGCGCCCCCACCTGGCCATCATCTTACTCACCAAGAGGTTCTAGAGGACTCAAAGAAACACACACCTAGGCCCTGACTGTTGCTGCAATCTCTATCTGAGCCCAGAAGCCACCTCCTTCTTGCTCTCCTGCCCAGCCTCTTAGCCTTGTTGTCTCTTCCGAGTGACAACAAGTGGTGGCCAGTGGGCGGTGCCTCTGAGAAGCTGTTTGAATAGTACAGTTTCAGTCATGGTGTTGACAACCACAGGACGGCAGCCCCGGGGCTATACAGCCTGGGGGATCTCAGGGTCAGTGCCCTCCATCAGACCATCCTCCCTGTCCACCAGGCTTGGCTCCAGCTGAGCCCCTAGTTTCCCCAGGCCAGGCTTTGACTCTAAAGCCCTATTACCTGGTAGCCCAGGATCAGTCTTAGCCTCTAGTCATGTGATGGGGAGTTCCTCCAGACCACAGCAGTGACCAGCAGAGGGATTCTTCTCTGACCAGCACTCTGACCACAGGCAAACCCTTAGCCAAGCTGATCAAACACACCGTCTAATCCTGAGAGTCCCCAGTGCTTGAGCATGTCAGGAGACTGGGACCTCCCTTCTGCACCTACCCCCACTCCAATAATGGCAGCAGGGTAGGCTCTAGCCCCAACTCAAGGGGCCAAGGAGAAACCCTCAGCTATGGACTTGATTTTCCTTCAAGAAGGTGCTGCTGGGGTTGCCTGCCCCATTTCTCATCCAGAGGATGGGCCCGTCCCATGAGTAGGTCCTGTCCCCCATCCTTCCAGCCCTCCTCCCTGGCCTGCTTCAGTCTGCCTGCCCCCATGTCCTTCAAAGCCTCAACTTGAGCTCCCTCCTGTTTCTCTGCCTTATTCTCTCTACCCAAACTGTCATCTCCCCAGATGATTACCTTCCCATCTCTGATGAAGGATGAAGGGCTCCTGCCCGGCCTGATAGGGAGGAAGAGCTGTCCTTGTCATTGGTTGATGTGAGGAACCTACTTCCCTACTTCCTCCACTGGTTCCTACCCCAGAAATGAACAGCCTGAGGGCTAGGATTAGACCTCCAAGTCATGCATTTTAAGCATGGTGGAGATGTCGCATATTCACAGAGGCCTGAGAAATGAGATGGTCCAATGTTTTATCCTTCCCTACAGACCAACAAGAGCAGAGGGAACCTTATATCATATCACCAGCACATGTGTCCTGATCCTGTGGGTGTCCCCAGGGATAACTCTAAAGGAATGCAGTGAGCACAGGACAGGGGTAGTATTGGGAAAAGCAGTCCCCCGCCCTCCCCAGTAGCTATAAGACCTGGAGGGCCTGCAGGTCTTAGGACCCAGAAGGGATGAAGCAGAAGTGTCTTGAGGGAGGGCCACTATATGGTACTGGTCAGATCTTTCAGATGCCGGATCTCCTGTCGAGCTGCTCACTTCCACCTCCAGGAAACTGCAGGTTCAGCTCTGAGGCCCAGCAGGCCCAGGTGGCGATGGGAGGGGCAGCTCACAGGCTTGGTCCTTGTCCAGCTGACTCCATTTCACTTCCAGCAAACTGCAGGCTCAGCAATGAGGCACAGCAGGCTGGTCCAGGCCCAGCAGGCCCAGGTGGTGATGGGAGAGGCTGTTTACCCGCCAAAATAAAGAGACTTATCTGGCCACTTGGCCAGGCTTAAGGGCTGGGTATGTTGTTCAGGCAGGGCTGGGCAGTATATGTGACACAGGGTCTAGAAGGAACCCACCCTCATCTAGATAGCAAAACCCATGCTCCATTCTCACCCCATAGCTAGCCGAGGATCCCAGATGAGACTAAAACATTTCCAGCCCCCACACCCACCCATGTGTATTAACCTCTAACCCTCTTGCACTACTCCCTGCTCTGCTTGCCATCTGGTACAAGCAAGCTCCTACACACCCTGCATGATGTTGACTGCATCCTAGCCCCCCCCCCCCCCCCCGCACACTCACCTTTGTGTACTGATCCCTTGGAAGCCTGAGAGGAGCAGAAGGCTTCCCTCTTGCATCCCACAAACATGGCCCCCTGTATACTGGGGTGGGAGTGGGCCTCTGCTGTGTCCCCATATCCATGACTAAGAAGGATGTGGAGGACTCTGTGGCGAGGAGCAAGCAGTCTGAGATGTCAAACTAACACCCATGCTTAAGGGTGCCTCTGTGAAATTGTCCCTGTCCTGTCTTCTAAGACTACATAGACACATGCAGAGAGCTCTGGCCGTGACATCCCCATCTCAACAGAGGCTATCCTGGAAGATGTGTAGGGCAGTTCCCTGACAGCAGTGACAGAGAGCCTGGCTGCTCTGTTTTAAGAGCAGGGGGTGGTTGATTGCTGTCTCCCCACTGATTGATTCCAGGATTTGGGGAACCAACTGGTGTGGGAAGGCCCTCCCACTCAATCACCCTTTTGCAAGTTTGTTTCGGTCTGGTCAGCTAGCTTTCAGTTCTATTTCCCTGAGTACATGGGATGTGAAGACCTCATACGACGGTTTGGGGTCTTCATACCACTGAGCTGACCAGCAGAAAGGGGAGTCATTGTCTAAGCTAGAGACACTCATCTCTCATCACCAAGAGGAAAGTGAGTTTCTGCTTCTGAATAGGAGAGGATGCTCACTGTGTAACTGGGGGTCCCTGGGGCACCTTTTCTACTTCCATACCTACTAGTGAAGGTCACCGGACACCAGCAATCCAAATTTAAGGTCAGTGAAAGTAAGATCTTCTGGAAATTTGGACCTTATGAGGGGTTAAGGGGTAGCCCAGTGTCGAGCACATGCCTAGCACATGTGAGGCCCTGAGTGACTGGTAAACAGTGCCACTGGGGCTCCAGCTGGGGCAGAGGACACATGGAACTAATTTAGAGGCTGGCCACTAAATTAGAGCTTCCCACTCTCCAAAATGTTGAGTTAAGTAGCACTGAGTTTGAGAGGAAAAGAATGTAAAATGAAGGTTACAAAGACTGGAGGCTGAACAGTTCTGTGACCGTATTTGGCCCTATGTATTGTCTCCCGTACATTGACGTTGAATCAGTTGGGGATACAGGCCAAAACATGAACCCCCAACTGTGTGAAGGATCACTGCCTCTCTCTGGAGTTAAAGGTCTGTGGCTGTGCAAATGTGTGCTTCAGAGAGACGTGCAACACACACACACACGCACACGCACACGCACACGCACACACACACACACTCAGGATCTGAGTGCTGGTGCCGGTCTGTGTCCCTCTTCTTCTCCACATTCTTCTCTCCTCCATCTGTCTCACCAGCATAGTTTTCAGAAATTGGCCGGTGACTTTACTGCAGATTCCTGTCCTTGTTATGTCTGAGCTCTCCATTTCCTCCTCTGACTTCTCTGGGGCTTCTTCTCCTGGTCTCTGTCCAATTCATGGCCAAGGAAGGGCTAGTCCACCTGTTATGGGAGACCCTCGTTCTTTAGCGACAGTTTACACAGAAGAATTTTTTAAAGATTTATTTATTTATTATGTATACAACATTCTGCCTCCATATATGCCTGCACGACAGAAGAGGGCACCACATCTCATTACAGATGGTTGTGAGCCACCACGTGGTTGCTGGGAATTGAACTCAGGACCTCTGGAAGAACAGCCAGTGCTCTTAACCTCTGAGCCATCTCTCCAGCCCCAGGAGGATTTTTTTTTTAAAGCAAACATTCCAAAGAGGACTGGAATGGGCTGCCACTGCCAGGAGATGAGAAACTACCTAGGGGGTCCTGTGTTGTGGATTTTAAAGTTTAAAAAAAAATATTTCTGAGGTGCATGGCATATTGTTAAGCGATCCCTTTCCTATCAAATAATGGCAGAATCTATCTCTTTTTAGGACATTTTCCCCGATGATTCCTACAAAAGGAAGTGTGAAAACCGTGAACGCAAATGGTATTATAATGGAGTCTGGTCTTTGGAGGATCAGACCTTATGTTAGTGTACACGTTGGAGAATGTCCTGGTGCCTCAGTTCCTAACATGGAAAGAGCAGACTCACTGCAGCTTCAAGGATGTGTAGCCACAAAGAGGAATTCTCTGTGCCAGGAGACACAGCTATCTAGGAGCTCTGCAGCCATGTGCCCCATGGGCGTGGTTCTAGGATGAGAACGGAGCCCACGCTGCTCTTTATGTAGGACTCAGCATCCTCTGCCACTGCATTCCAGCCAGGTCAGGCTCTGATGATCGTGGCTGGGTTGGAACCCTCTGGCATGGGCATGTGGGTGGCTCTTCTGACACCTGTCCCTGATGTCAATGGTGGTCAAACTCCCTTCCCTACAAGGAGGGCTTGGTTGACAGAAATGGAGGCTAAGCCTGCTCTGGTGTTTGGTGCGCCCGTGTCACTGCTTTTCTCATTGCTGTGGCAGAGTATCTGAAGCAACCCAACAAAGGAGAGGGCTACCTCAGCTCCCAGTTCAGGGAGTACATCCATCAGGGTGAGGAAGGACTGTAGCAGGAACTTGAGGCAGCTGATCACCTTGCATCCACAGAAAGGAAGGACTGGAGTGATCGATGATACTGCTCAGCTCTGTCTCCTTTTTATCTTGTCCGAGATGCCAGCTCACCCATCCATACATCTATCCATCTGCATACTTATCCATTTATACCCATCTACCATCCTCCAGTCGCCAGCCACGCCTCAGTCCAGTCATACAGTACCACAGGTATCTGTCATTTCCACCATAAAGGGTGCCAACTTGGATACATCTTGGATATAATTAATTAAGGATAAAAGAGACCATGCCTCCCTTGTAGAGTTTGACCGGGGGTCAGATATACACCAGAATGCTGAATTGTATCCCCAGGCTCTACATGTGGTATCTCTTGAGACTAGAATGGGGGTTGGTCTTATTGGTGTCATCAGGAAAGGCTTCTATATATAACTCTATATGCTGTTTGATCTCTATCAAAGATCATGGAGTCATCTCCATGGATGGCTTTGGGCTATGACCTGCTCTGCCTGTCTATTGGGGATGTCTATATACACTTAGGTATGGGTGGGGCCAAGCAGTAGCCTGCTGTTGTAGACTGGGTAAGGTAAACACTGTACTGACAACCTCTTTACAGGGGTGCATTTGGAGCTGGATTGCTTAGGTTCTGGGCCCACTGCTTTGCCCCCGCTGTACCTGTCTATTTCTGAATGGCTTCCCTAGAATGGCGGGCAGGCCTAGAAATGTTTGTCTTCACATCCCATACCCTGCCCCTTCTCCAGCCTGGGTCATCAGCATCAAGGCTTCCTTCTGCTCTGGGGCTCTGACTGTTCCTGCCTGCCATCTGAGACCCAGTGCTCCAAGGGCATGCCCTGGACCTACCACACCCATCATGTTGGCCTGTGATCTCACACAGCTAGGAGTCAGGGGAGGTGTGGGGGTTGAGGAGCCAGTTTGGAGGTGCTCAGAGGGTGGCCATGATGGCCCTGCAGGGTCAGAGGCCTGTGTTCTCCCCACCCCATGGTCACAGTGGTCATTTCTGGAGTCACAGGCAGTGTGTTTATTTTGCTGGTCACAGTGGTCATTTCTGGAGTCACAGGCAGTGTGTTTATTTGTGCTGAGAGCAGAAGCAGGGTGAGGCTGTACTGTCAGGAACCATTCCATTCTTCAGCATGATTTTGGATCAGGTAACCAGTCTAATGGGGTAGGGACAGAGTGTTGGGATGGTGGATAAGGAAGAGGGGAGAGGCTTGGGAGGGACAAAAGCCGGCAGTTTGGAAGTTGGGCAGGGAGACCAGAATGGCTCCAGAGAAAGGGCTAGGAGGTGTGCCCCTCGGAGTGCTACCAGTCTGGGATCCTCCAGAAGCCCCTACATGACCCTGCCTGTCCCTGCAGGATCCTAGACTCGTGGTAGATCTTGTGGTGTGACTCAGTTAGTGGTAAGGTTGGTGCAAACCGGTACATGATCCCATATTCATGTTGTATAGGATGTGACCCCAGTGTGGTGGCACAAGCCTAAAATACCAGCACCCGGGAGACTAAAGCAAGAGAATTGTGATTGCCAGAGCAGCCTGGGCTATACCCCAAGACCCCATTGTTTGGAATATTTTTTAAAGGTGTGTTGCATTTGTTTATGCTGTGGAACATTTGTTTAATGATGCAAAGATGTGTTGCATTCTTTTATGTTGCATTTGTTTAACTCTGTGGATCTGTGTTACTTTTGCATAAAACACCTGATGGTCTAATACTGAGCTGAACCACTAGGGCTAGAGACAGGGCTCAGAGGTTATGAGCACTGACTGCTCTTCCAGAGGACCAGGGTTCAATTCCCAGCACCCACATGGCAGCAGCTTACAACTGTCTGTAACTTCAGTTCCAGTGGATCTGGCACCATCACACATACATGCAGACAAAACATCAATGCACATAAAATTAAAATAAAGTTTAAACAAAGAGCTGAATGGCCAATAGTGAAGCAGGAGAAAGGATAGGTGGGGCTGGCAGGCAGAGAGAATAAATCGGTGGAGAACTCTGGGAAAGGAAAAAAGATCAAGATAGAACATGGAGAGGAGAATGCTAGGGGGCATCCAGCCAGCCAGTCACAGAGTAAAAGTGAAAGTAAGGTATACAGAAACAGAGCAAGATAAACGCCCAGAGGTAAAAGTTAGACAGGATATTTTAAGCTAAGAAAAGCTGGTTAGAAACAAGCCAAGCTAAGGCTGAGCATTCATAACTAAGAATAAACCTTTGTGTGTGTTTATTTGGGAGCTGGGTGGTGGGCCCCCAAAGAGCAAAAGAGTAAAAAATAAGCAACAACACCCTAACTCAAAATGAAAAGGGTGCAAGATGAGTGTATGTGTCTGTGTGAGCATGTGCCTGTCTGCATGTTTGTGGGCACATGCTTGGGTGTGCAAAGGTGTCTGGGCAGGTATGCACTGGAGGGGCATGATGGGGAAGGTCCTGATCCATCCATGAGAGGAGTGAGGCTGGAGACAGGGCTCAGCTCTGAAGCCCCTTGGCCTTGGGCTCTTGGAGACTTTCCTGCTGCAAACAGGCTGTCCAAAGTCTCGAACTTCCCTGGATGAACTCCAGTCTCCTGTGAACAGGGAACTATCCTCCCAGGATAGGAGAACCAGTGTGGGGACGGGGTAGCCTAGGATAGGGACACAGGGTTGGGAGGAAGTGGCCTGGGACTCAGATCAAAAGCCATGAGCGCCTCACTTCTGACTCAGGTTAAACTCAGGGAACAAGCACCTGGGTTCAGACTCTGGGACTACAATACCCTTGAGGACCTGCAGTGCCTGCCTGGAGAGGAGCCATGGGACTTGTGAAGACTGGGGAAGGTGCCACCATTGTGTCCAGATCCCACCCCGTTTTCCCATCACCCACTGCCCAAAAATCCATTACCGGTCACATCAGGGAAGACAAAGTTATTCTTTGTGAGGTTTTGGGTTCTGGTCAAGCAGATGAATCTGTCTACCATCTTACGAGGAATTCTCCAGTTTCTACCTGTGGCCAGAGGAGCACGGTATGGCTCTCAATACTTGGTGATGGTGAGGTATTTGCCTCCAAGCCATCCCCAACCCAGGAAGCACTACCCTGACCAGGGTTCTGCACAGGGCCCAGGGAAGCTGGGGCTCACCTAGAAGGCTGACCCTGGTGATGGTGTGGCTGCTTGTTTGTCTGATGGATAGCACCAGGGAGAATTTGATATAGTCGGTCTCGATCACCTGAATGTCTTCTTTGTCTGTCTCAGATCCTGAGGGACACATATGTAAGGTACCCAAGGCAGCTGTGCCCCCCCATGCCACTCTCACCTTTGTTTTCCACAGTGAACTGCCCAGGTTTGCTTGTTGGGATCAGGGTGTAGGACCAAATGTCACAGCGCTTGCCCCTGTGGAAGAGATAGGCAAGGAAGGAGTGGGGGTGGGCAAAAGGATAAGGAAGTCAGCAAGGCCCACCCTGATGGACCACCAAAAAAAGCTATTTATTTGGAAAAACCTACACCCCAGAAGGATGCACAGAACTCTCCACATCTCCAGGCCTCTGTCCTGGGATCCTTGCAGTTACTCTGTACTCTTCCTGGGAGCCTGGTTCAGTGCCATAGGAGTAATTCTTGCTCAACCCAGCACTACCTCAGATCCACAGGGACTTGCCATGTCAAAAGGAAAGTTTCTGGTTATCTGTAGATTGCCTCCTGTGGCATCCAAGCCAACAGGCTCCAGAAATGACCAAGAACAGACTTCAGGTAAGGGCTGCCTGCCACTGTAAAGATGGAGATCCAGGCAGGACAGGCAGAACCAAGACAGGGACAGAGAAAGAGGTTCCTGGCCACACAAGAGTACCAAAAATCCATCAGCCTTCTGTCTCCAAAGTGACTCATAAGATGGTTCCCCATTTGTATTCAGCCCGTCACTGGGTTGGGCTTTTGCAGTGGTCATTAAGCAGGCTGTGCTAGACATGGTCTTTAGATGTGTTTCCTCAACCCCATGCAAGGCTCCTGGAACACAGCCCTGAGTCCTTGATTGTTTGGACAGGAAAGGCACCCCACTCACCGAGTCATGGAGTTGGTCACCTGAAAATGGCTGTTGTTTTTTAGCTCGAACAATGTGATGTAGGGATTCAGCAAGGCCCGGTGCTCTCTGTTGTAGGAGTTGCCCGCCAAACCGAGGACAAACCACTCCCCCTGAAACTACATGGCTGGTGATGGGCATAGCTAGCCCCCTCCCCCGCCCCGTATGCTGGGCAGCCCACATCCAGTCAGGACCCCCTCCTCAGGAGGCTACTTCAGGCTCTGCCTCAATGACACTGGCAGAATCCAGAATCTGCTTTTAATCTAGCAGGTAGGGGCTGGCCTTGGTCAGTAGCCATGTGGCCTTCTCAAGCCTCTGTTTGTCTCTGTTCACAGAGGGAGCAACAAGCACAAACACAGGCAGTACGGGGGGTGCTAGGAGGTGACCATGGGCTCACTCAGGAACTCTGGGTTCAGGCTCTGCCCTGGCCTCCCTGTGCAGTGCCAACCCTCCCTCCACAAGCTGGAACCCTAGCCAACTGCAACCTGTGTCTTCTCTTTTGAAAGAAAGCCCTGTACCTTGTCACTTTCAAAGTTCGACAGCTGGGGAAAGCCTTGAGGCTTGGTTGGAGTCTGGCCCTCCAGGATTTGGGGAAGAGTGAAGATCAGCCACAGAGCCCACCAAGGGTCCATCCCAGCGGTGACCAGGCCCCAGAGGGACAGACAACGCCTGACTGAGGAGTGACTATTGGTGAAACTTGCTCAGAAATCTGTCTTTTCATGACCCACCTGGCCAATGCTCCTCCCTGGGAGTGTGGCAGACCAGGTGGGCGTGGAGGGAGGGCAGGGTTGACCCTCCTCAGACCCTAAACACCTTCCAGGGTTTCTTGGGTCCCAGTCAAGGAAAAGAAAGCCTGCTGGGTCCAACTGAGGCCATCTTGTGACTCCAACACCTTCTCTAAGTGTCCCCACAAATGTGTCAGAAACTGCCCACCTCTACTCTATCTGACCTTCATGCCAAAGAACAACTTGTTCTAGGCAGGGGTCATGGCTACCTTTAGTTTCCACAGCTTTTTACGCATGGATCAGGCCTGATAGCCTCCAAGCAGCTCCACAGCTGCCCCCCCACCTGCCCCCATGTTCTAAAACCAGTGTAGCAAAAGCACTGCCTGTTCACTATCAGAACACAGAGCTGGTAAGAGGGAGAGGGAAGGGCCTTGGGAACACCAGGGCCAGGTAAGAAGTACTGGGGGTATTTCAAAGGGACCTTCCATGCAGAGGGGAGGGGAGGGGATGGAGAAGGACAAGGTGGGAGTGGGGCTCTTATGAAAGCAGGCACAGTAGGGGGCGGGGCCTTTTGGAGTCTCATTCTCTGACAGCAGAGCCCTATAGGGTAGAGCCCCACGGGAGCAAGGTCTATGGGAATGGAGCTCTATGGGAGTGGGTCCCTGAGGAAGTGGGGTCCTATAGTTGCAAGATGCTACGGAGCAAGACCCTAAGTAGGATCCTGCTGGAGGCTATGAGAGGTAGGTGCTATGCTCTCCCTGGTCACAGGCTGTTGACTCGAGAGACAAGCTGTGCAAACTTAGAGTAGGTGGTTCCTGTCTGAGCTTTCTGAAGGAGGTTCAGAGCCATCTCAGCCTGTTCCCTGTGCTGTCTTTTCTGCAGGGCAGGACACTTAGAAAACTTGAAGAGCAAAGCAAGGACAGACCAGGCCTCCAGGCACAGCCCAAGCAGGGCCTTGGCAGGCCAGGCCTATGGAGACTTCACAAAGGGGACTTGCCCTCAGGAGATAAACCCCATAGTGACCTAGGGCAGGGCCCTAAGAAGCGTCCTGGCTTTGCTCTTTTCCAAGTCTTGGAGGCCACTGTACCTATTTTACCCCATTTCCCCAGGGCTGTCCTGAAATGAAGGGTGGGCAGCCCAGTGTGCCATACTAAATTTATAGCAACAACAGTCCTGTCATCCTGAGACGGCAGGGGATCTGGGATCCTGTGTAGCGTCCTGAAACTGATCAGGGCCTTCTACATGACCAGGATTAGGGGGAGGGGGCAGGTGATGACATAGACACCCATGCAACACTTGGAGATGTAGACAGCTCAGGGTGGAGATCATCCCACTGACAACTCCTGCCACTCTGGAAGCATATCCCTTCTGATCCTCCTTCTCTGTGCCCAGGACCCCTCCATGCTCTTTTCCTTCTGCCTGCCCACTGTCCTTTGTCCTCCTCAGCTATCTCCATCTTTCCTTACAATAGGGACAGTCAGAGCAAACCACCTTCTATCTGCCCTGTCTCCCCTCTCTGGGAAGACTCCTGAGTGCTGCCCTCTGCTCATGTCCCTCACCCCAGAATTCTTTCCCAGAACACTATCCTGAGTAGCAGGAGGCCCTGAGAGGACTGTAAACTGCCTTCATATGCAGGGGCGATCTGTCCATAGAGCATCTGGGTGAACAGGAGGGCAGGTGCACTACTGCTTGTTCCTGCCTGTTGAGAAGGGGCACAACACTTCATGTCCAGGCAAGGCAGGACAGGTCAACTGCTCTGTAGCCCCTCTAGGTCAAGTCCTCTAATCCTGTGGTCTCAGGCAAGGTGATCAGTTACATATTGGCTTCTACAGATTTTTAAAGTTTTTTCTTCTTAGATATTATAAATTACCTATTAGAATTCAAAATTGATATAAAATTATAAGAAACATTTGTGTATGAATATGTGTATGTATTGTATACCATGCACACGTATGTAAGAGGGTGGCAAATATGCAAAGCAACAGAACACTGGGTGTCTTTTCTGCCTTATTCCATTGAGACAGGGTTCTCACTGAACCTAGAGCTATGCTGAGAAGCAGCAAGCTTGTCTGTGTCCAAACCCTTCGGTGCTGGGGTTAAATATAGGACTGGCCATGCCAGGATTTTTTTTTTTTTTTCAAGACAGGGTTTCTCTGTGTAACAGCCCTAGCTGTCCTGGAACTCTCTTTGCAGACCAGGCTGGTCTCGAACTCACAGAGATCCACCTGCCTCTGCCTCCCAAGTGCTGGGATTAAAGGCGTGCGCCACCACTGCCCTGCATGCCAGGATTTTTACACTCGTTCTGGAGATCCAAACTCATGTCTGCATGATTGTGCAGCAAGCATTCTTATTCACTAAGCATCTCTCCAGCACCGAAGGGTTTGGACACAGACAAGCTTGCTGCTTCTCAGCATAGCTCTAGGTTCAGTGAGAACCCTGTCTCAATGGAATAAGGCAGAAAAGACACCCAGTGTTCTCTTGCTTTGCATATAACAAATATTTTAAAATGAAAAAGATATGCATGGGCAGTAAGATAGCTCAGCAGGTAGATAATTTGTTTCTAGGCCTGTCGTTCTACATTTGGTCCCCAGAATCTATGAAAGGTGGCAGGGGAGAACCAACTCCTGCAAGTTGCCCTCTGACCACAAGAACATCCCCCAATCTGTCAGGCACACACATACACATATGCACACACACAGTGTCCTCAGGTTGGCACAGAAGCTAATGGCTGCATGGTCCATGCTCAGCTCATTCAGACCCACAAGGCAACAAGGCAGAGATTCAGAGTGCTGGGTCTTGGCTGCGTGATCCCAAGCCCAGAGTGAGGCCATCACTTTCTGTTAAGAAACACAAGACAAGTCCGGCGTTGGTGGTGCACACCTTTAATCCCAGCACTCGGGAGGCAGAGGATCTCTGTGAGTTCGAGACCAGCCTGGTCTACAAGAGCTAGTTCCAGGACAGCCTCCAAAGCCACAGAGAAACCCTGCCTTGAAAAAAACCAAAAAAAAAAAAAAAAAAAAAAGAAAAGAAAGAAAGAAAAGAAACAGAAACACAAGACAAGAAGGAAAAGGGAAAAGGTGTTCCTGGGACCAGGATAGGTCCTAAGGAGCAGGGTGCTCTTGTGAGCTCTATTTTTTGTGGATAGGATAGTCTCCTGAAATTCCTCCTTCCAAGGCCCCTGGTAGCCCACTCTCCCTTCAGTCCATTTTCCTGCCCTCCCAAAAGTCTAGCTGCCCAGAAACCCTGGGTTATCAGAGCCTCCTCTGGGGTAGCCGTGGTCCCCAGTGCAGCCACCCACCCCTATCGCTCTAGTTTTCATTCCTCCAAAGGGTCAGCAGACAAGACTTCTGACTTTGCTCTAGGAATCATACAGCAGTCTTGCTAGAACTAAATCTCACTCGGGGTGTCCTGGGGCTGCTAGAGGGGAGGACATGGGGCTAGCTCACCTTTGTCTTCCTGTCATCAACAGATGGCTAGCTTTTAAGCTCCCAGGAGCAAGGACTTGCCTAGTTTGTGTCCCTAGGGCCTGGGACACTTGAGAAATGCTTATCAAATGAATGCTGGAAGATGTCAGGCCACCAGCAATGTCTGAGGCAGAGGCAGGAGCAGATGCAAGCCCAGCTGTGTCTGGAATGATGTGCAGTTCCCTGAACTCCAGCCCTGGTCTTCAGAGTCAAGCAAACCATCCCAGGTCTGGAAAGAACAATGCTCCCGTCTAGAAAGGCCCAACTCCTCCCTTATGGGTATATACACAACTTGCTTCCGACTCCCTGTTGTGGCTTGATTACAGTCTGGGTAGGGGTTGTTGGGGGACAGCTATAACAGAGGTTTGACCTACATATTGAGAGCCCCATGCTCACCCCTAACTGGTCCATTAAGTAGGCTTCCTGTTCCCTGTTCCTGGGGTACAGTTTTCCATTCTGTATGCTCCAACTGTTCCCTCAAACCCACCCTGGTATCTTCCTGGCAAGCACTCCTGGACCTATAGCTCTTTAGCCTCCAGGATCAAGGGTCAGGAGGGGCTTAGAGGACTTGTTGGAAGACCTGTGTACTTCTCTAGAGAAGGCACCCTAGGCAGGGCCCTGAGTCCCACCCCCGAGGGCACGAAGTCAGCATAGTGGGCTGGGGTGGGAAGTGAGGGAAGGGAAGCGATGAGCAGGAAAAGCCTTCATTGCAGAGGGGAAACAGGCTCAGGGAGAACAGGGATTTTTGCTTCTGGACAGAAGGAGCCTTTTCGAGGCCCACCTCCCTAGGGCAGAATCCTCAAATAGCCAGGGGGCAAGTTGCCTTCCCTCCCCACCTCAGCCTGGTGTAACTCCTATCCAGGATGACAGAAAAGGTCCATGGCCAAGTTTGATGTTTACTGAAAAGCCCCAGGTTCATATATCATACAGAAATGTATGAAGGGGTTGCTTCTGGGGACAGACAGAAGAGACTCCAAGGTTCAGGGTGCTCAGAACTCTCGGAGGCCAGTCCACTGTCCACTGCTTCTCCTCCAGATGGCCTCATCTTGGGACCTCTGCAGTGGACACAAGCCTTAGCAGGGGCAGAAAGGGCCGACCCTGACCTCAGCCCCCACTGCCCTGCCCTGCTGACACCACTCACCATTCAGGATGTGGAACTGGTCCGCAGTCTCGCAGAAACCTAGGGGCCCAGGCAGTAGTAAGGGGGCGCAGGTGTCAGGCAGGAGGTGACTGGGTGGGGAAAACTCACCATATTTGGGAAAGAAAAAGATCTGGTGTTCTGTCAGGTTGGCTTCCCTGACTCGCTGCTCAAACACATCCAGGGCAGAATCACTCACGGGCAATGAACGGACTGTGGGACAGACAGAGTTCCTGTGGTTTCAACAGGACAGCTAGATCTGTCCCCACACCAGCCCATGGGTAGCTGCTCCTCCCAGGGTGCCTGCTACCCAGAGTATTGGAATAGAAAGGGATTGGGGAGGGCCCATGTGTCCATCTGGGGTCACCCAGCCCATCAGGATGGCCCTTCCAGGATGCAAAGCACAAGGTCATACGTGGATGCAGAACTACCACACACCATATAGTTTCACAGACAGCTTCCTTGCCTTCTCCAGATACAGGATGGCAAAGTTCTGGTAGTCAGTCTCAGCAACAACCACACGCACTGGCACACGGGCCCCTGGGGTTGACATAGAGCCATAGTAGCAGCACATCAGCTCCTCACCCCTGCCTCCAGCCCCAAACTCTCTTGCTTGATGCCCTTGCCTACCTTGGAGCAAGAAGCGACCAGGGACCCCTGTATCTCCAAAGAGATGGCGCACCTGCCAACAGATCCCATCTCTGGGGAAGGCAAGAAGGTATGATCTAAGGAGGCTCCAAGACTCTAGGAACTCCAACCCAGGTGGACCCATATGAGAATCTACCTGAGCTACAGAGGAGCTAGGGTAAGGTGGGTTCAGGGGTTCTGATGAAGGTGGAGGCAGCCCTAGGACTCACAGCTTTCGGAAGGTGCTGACAGCCATCGCTGCACCCTGAGGAGCTGCGTGCAACGTGGTGGCCTCAGCCCGGTGGCCCTGCTCCTGAAGAAAGCGGCATGGAGAGCCCACAGCCACAAGGCGCCACGTCCCTGCAAACTGGGAGTGGATTGGGAGGGCTCAGGACTAACTCTGGGAATGGGCATCCTGGGTCAG
Organism: Cricetulus griseus; assembly: GCF_003668045.3. Lineage (NCBI taxonomy): Eukaryota > Metazoa > Chordata > Mammalia > Rodentia > Cricetidae > Cricetulus > Cricetulus griseus. The sequence goes on from NC_048599.1 coordinate 136,856,017, forward strand.
TCCTGCCACGCTGTTCCTTTACCTACCCCCACTCACTCCCAGCTTTTACCTGCTGAGCATTGAAATTGGCCTGGGCCTGGATGGTGCTGATGGGGGATGTAGACCCAGAGGGCTTTCGGGTCCTTTGGGTCAGCGAACTGGTTGTCAAGAGCAGGGTGAAGAACAACACAGCCCTAGGGGACAACATTGTAGGCTTGTCAGGGACAGTAGGCGACAGGAGAGGAGGTGGAGGGCTGCACAGTCCTAGGTCATAGTCCACTGTCCAGTACCACAGGAAGCACAGCCCAGGAAGTCCACATCGGTCTTCCGCTTATTGAACCCCTACCCCAAGCTAGGGTCCAGCCTAGAACCTGGCCTTGCAGGAGCTTGGCACTGCGTCCTAAGTGCAAAGTCTGAGTTGACTTCTGCATCCCGATTTCCACTGGAGGTCAGTGCTCAACCCTTTGCACGCCAGTAACTGGTCTTATCAACACAGCCAACAACAACGTGCTCCTAAAGCTACTTGTTCACAGCCCAGCAGCAGAGACAGCCGGCGCAGAGGCTCGAACCCGTCCAGCTGGGCGGAGCTCGTTACTGCCGCCCTTTGGAGTAGCCACGAGCAAGTACTGTTCTATGAGCAAGAGCGTACGGTCGCGCGCGCGCAGGCGCATAAAGAAACACCGGCCCAGATTCGGAGCCCGAGGCGCAGGCGCAAGAGAGGCGGACATCGATGCCTCCGGGCTCGCGGCATCGAGCCTGGCTCCTCAGGAAAGACGCGGAGGCGGGGGCTAGAGCGGCGGCGGAAGCGGGGCGCAGCGCAGCGGGCGGAGGCGCCGCGGTGAGTCCGGCTTTGGCCCCGCCGAGCTCACCTGTGTCATCTGCCCTGTCCCTCGTCACCGGCCTTGTGTCCCATTACGCCCAGTCCTGCCGTCACCAGCCTTGTGCCACCTTTGGTGTCCCTTACTCCCGGCACTAGCCTTCGTTTATTTTCTCGGGCCTTGTCCCGGTCATGGGCCTCGCCCTAGCTTCACTGGCCTTTGCCACCTTCGCGGGCCTCGTCCACCGTCACCAGCCTTTTTCCTGCAGTGCCTACACATGTCAGCCTTTTGTCGCCTTATCTGGCCAGTAATGGCCTTGGTAGGCTGTCACCATCCTAATCCACCCGGCAGTGTTTATAGGTGAATGAAGGAGCTACTACTGCCCAGTCTAGCTAAGCAGCAAGGCCGATCCCTGCTGTCTGCTCTGATACTGAGGAACCCCAACCACTCTTACCACCCTCCTGGTCAGGCTCTCTCCTGAGTCCACAAGGCAGAGGCCACTGGCCAGGAGGAGTCTCTTCTCAGAAGAAAATCAGCCCTGGTCTGAAGTCTTGGGGCAGCAAGGTCAAAAGACAGGGTGGGGTGTCCATCACTTGGTCCTTACTGGTAGAACTTGGAGCTGCCAGTTTGGGCAGCCCGGACCTGTTTGCCTGCCTTGGCACTCAGACGTCTCGGTGGGCTCAGGAGCATAGGGGAGGTGTCAGAGGCTCCCACCTGGAAGGTATGAAGATGGGGGCCACCTCCCACTCTTCAGGTTGCACTGGGCCTAGTGGTGCTGAGATGCTTACCATCGGGTACAGCAAGTCCTTCAGTGCCCTGTAGGATGTGAGGTGATCCAACATGACTGTCTGCGTGCTTCAAGAAGTGTTGGGTGGGACAGTGCTACTGGTACCCCATCTCCCACCACACATGCTCAGTGCAGTAGAATTCTTGGCTGGGCAGTTGGTGGGGCTGGAGGAACAGCCAGGGACTGCCATGTCTGGGGCACCAGGCCATCGGTCTCTCCCTGGGGTTGGGAGTGAGGAGGCCTGGGCTTAGAGCAGCCACTGGTGGGTTTCAGGACCGTCTGGGCAGAATGTCACGATGGACGAGGGGGGCATGCCCCTGCTCCCCGACAGCCTTATCTACCAGATCTTTCTGAGCCTGGGCCCTGCAGATGTGCTGGCTGCTGGGCTGGTATGCCGCCAATGGCAGGCTGTATCCCGGGACGAGTTCTTATGGAGGGAGCAGTTCTACCGTTACTACCAGGTGGCTCGTGATGTGCCCCGCCACCCAGGTCAGTACCCACACACAGCCTGCGGCCTTAGGGCAGGGGCTCATGGCTCAAGGACCTCACACATGAACCATGTTGGGGGGAGGTGTCTCTGTGATAGTTGAGACCTGATTGGTGAGTGGTGGGTTCCAGAGGCCCTACAGTACAGCTCGGGGTAGCCATGCTCTCAGCTCTTGATCTTTACTGGTAAGGGAGCCTTGAATGCAGGAGTGACACTGTATTGCCCACAGCGGCCACATCCTGGTATGAGGAGTTCCGACGGCTCTATGACATGGTACCCTGTGTGGAGGTGCAGACACTGAAGGAGCACACCGACCAGGTCCTGCACCTCAGCTTCTCCCACTCAGGGTACCAGTTCGCTTCCTGCTCCAAGGACTGCACAGTGAAGGTGAGAGTACCTCTCTCATGCCGCAGAACTCAATGGTGAGAAAAGCGGAGAGGCCCAGATAGGACCTGGAGGCCTGATCTGGACCACACAACGCCCCAAGTTAAGAACAGCTCTACCCTCGAGCTTCAGGGGCCAGCCTTCTACAGTGATAGGGTGTGATGCGAGTGGGTGGTAAGGATCTAGAATGAGATTCTTCAGGGGCCAGCCCTCTACATTGATAGGGTGTGATGTGAGTGGGTGGTAAGGGCCTAGAATGAGATTCTTGCCCCTGAGGACTCAACAATCTCAGTGGAGAAGAGTCAGGACTTGCGGTGCTGCCAGAGTGAAATGGCCAGGTAATTACCATGCAGCCCCTCTGGTGCAGATCTGGAGCAATGACCTGACCATCTCGCTGCTGCACAGTGCAGATATGAGGCCATACAACTGGAGCTACACCCAGTTCTCCCAGTTCAACCAAGATGACTCATTGCTGCTGGCCTCAGGGGTGTTCCTGGGGCCACACAACTCCTCCTCAGGCGAGATAGCTGTCATCAGCCTAGGTGAGTGTGGGCATTGGGTTGGGCTGCCTCATTGTGCCCCTGTCAGCAGCATGACCAGCTGTGGCCTTCCCCCCAGACTCCTTCGCCCTGCTGTCCCGTGTTCGAAACAAGCCCTATGATGTGTTTGGCTGTTGGCTCACAGAAACCAGCCTCATTTCGGGGAACCTGCACCGCATTGGAGATATCACCTCCTGTTCAGTGCTGTGGCTCAACAATGCCTTTCAGGTTCAGACTGGGGCAGGGACAGGCTGGGCAAACAGGTGGGGCAGGGTGGGGAAATAGAGAGGAAGGTACGAGCAGGGCTGGAGGTGGAAAGGCAGATGCAGGGTCCAGGGTAGGCTGCTCTCTAGCCCTGGCTCTCTGGCCAGCACCCACCTGTTGTGGGCCTTGGCTTATGTCCCACATAGGATGTGGAGTCAGAGAATGTCAACGTGGTAAAGCGGCTCTTTAAGATCCAGAACCTCAACGCTAGCACCATCCGTACAGTAATGGTGGCTGACTGCAGCCGCTTTGATAGCCCAGACCTTCTGCTGGATGCTGGTGACCAGGCTGGGCTCCCCTGCCGAGTCTTTGACCTAGGTGGGGACAGTGAAGAAGAGGCCCCTGACCCGGGTTTGCACACCTCTGGTTCTGGCCGTGTCAAGGAAGGTGTGCGGCACATGTTGGATAATGTGTTGGATGGACATGCACAGCTAACAGATTGTGCACTGGAGACCAAGGTGGCTGAGCTGCTGGCCCAGGGCCATACCAAGCCCCCAGAGTGTAGTGATGCTGACACCAGGAACAAGTACCTCATCTTCACCACTGGCTGCCTCACCTACTCACCACATCAGATCGGTAATGGTGGGCAGGGCAGAGCTGGGCCTGGGAGGGTCAACAACCACTGTGGTGCTCCCCAGACCAACAAGTCCATAGCACAGCTTGGATCGTGCACTGGGATACAGCTCTGGCCTTGACACACTCCATTCTGTGTAAGAGTGGTGACAACCCAGGCAGAGGATTGGTTGGCAAATGACCAGGTGGGCAACTGTGCTTGAGTCTGAATGTAGGCAGTGTTTGTGGACCACTAGGGCTGTTCTTGGATTGGGAGTGCTCTGGTGGTGATGTCCCTGCAGGCTCTGGATGACCCCTCACCCTGGTCTCCATGCAGGCATCAAACAGATCCTGCCACACCAGATGACTACAGCAGGGCCTGTGCTGGGTGAGGGCCGGGGCTCCGATGCCTTCTTTGATGCACTGGACCATGTCATTGACGTGCACGGGCACATCATTGGCATGGGCCTGTCTCCTGATAACAGGTGGGCCTGGTGTGCTGGGTGGGACACCACAGATGGCCCAGATCCAATAGCATGCTTGTACCTAACATGTATCCCTTACTCTCAGGTACCTGTATGTGAATAGCCGTGCCTGGCCTCCTGGCTCAGTGGTAGTTGACCCCATGCAGCCACCACCCATTGCAGAGGAGATTGACTTGCTAGTGTTCGACCTCAAGACTATGCGGGAGGTGAAGCGGGCTCTGCGAGCGCACCATGCCTACACGCCCAATGATGAGTGCTTCTTCATCTTCTTAGATGTCAGCAGGGATTTTGTGGCCAGGTGTGGGCTCAGGTGGGCCCCAGGGCTTGGGTATGGGCTTCAGTAGGTGGGTGTGGGCTCATCCAGATGCTATCCCACAGCGGGGCTGAAGATCGGCATGGCTATATCTGGGACCGTCACTACAACATCTGCCTAGCCAAGCTGCGGCATGAGGATGTGGTCAACTCGGTAGTCTTTAGCCCCCAGGAGCAGGAGCTCTTGTTGACAGCCAGCGATGATGCCACTATCAAAGCCTGGCGTTCACCACGCACTGTTCGTGTCCTCCAGGCCCCACGCCCACGCCCACGCCCCTTCTTCTCCTGGTTTGCCAGCCATAGGCGCTGAAGGCATCAGTGACTTGAGCCATTTGAACCCACTGGGGAAAATGATACCCCATGGTTCTTCACTGCATTGGGGCAGAGTAGCTCATAGCAGTAATGCCTTAGGAGGGGACAGCCTGACCCCAGCACACTCACATGCAACCTGCTCACTTAGCCATCAGGCTCAGCATTAGGGTAGCCCTTGTTGGCAGCACCAGAGATCCCATGTCAGCCTCTTGGCCAGCTTGGGGTATATGGGACAATGGAAGTCCTGTTCTTCACTTACCCTCTTCCCCTGGGCTCACAGAGCTCCAGGCTGACCACTACCTGGTTACCTTTTATGCTCAGCAAAACCCACACCCTTGGATATCCCGAGTGTACCCTGGGTGACAGGCCATAGGCTCTGGCCTCTGATAATTTGATTTACGCTACTGATTGAGTGGCCTGCTGTGGACCAGGGGTGCTGCATGTTGCACTCATTAACTGTTTGGGTTAATGAATAAACAGTTGGCAACAGCTCATGCCATCTAGTCTGTTTATAGGGAGGGGCCCCAGGCTCTGCCAGCCAGTGTCATCCTGGTGATATCTGCCTCAGGGAACCTCCAGAAGTCTGAAGAGGAGTTCTGGTTCAGGTGTGTATCCCTGGCCTTCAGGGATGCCTGTCCATAACTGCTGGTGGATGCAGGAAGTGGACACAGCCAAGCCTAGTACAATGCCTGGGGTAGGGTAGGCTTTAACACAATCTGTACCATCAGGAGAGCTTCCAGAGCAAGATATAGTGGTACAAGCCTGTAACCCTTGCTCCTCAGGGGACTGAGACAGGAGGGAGTTAAAAGCCTGCCTGGACTACAGAACAAGTTCAGGGTTGATCTAAGCAACTTGATTAATCCCCAGCTTGGAAGAGTAAAAAAAGTTGGGGGCTGCAACCGACCAGAGCAACAACTGAGAACCTGGAGTGCAGGGCAGGAGGCATCCCGTTAGCTGGCAGTATTTCACTCTGGACACCAACCCTTGGCATCCAGGGCCTGACTCCATGCAGCTAGAGCCTAGAATGAGCCCTGTAAGGGCACCTTATACTCGCTGCCCTAAAGTATTTTTTATCTTTGGAATACTAAAACTACCATACAAAGAGATAGTTAAAATGATAATAAACTAAAGCAGAACACTAGAATGTTCAAATAACCATTCCATTATAGGTAGGCAAACCAGAAAACCAGTGGAACATAAAATCTAAGCATATCAAAGTGATATAAAAAAGAACCTTTTAATTTTTTCAACGGGATATCACTATGTAGCCTGGGCTGGCCTCAAACTTGAGATCCTCCTGCTGAGGCCTCCTGAGAGATGGGATAGTAGGTGTGTACCACCACATACTGAATAAAAACTGCAATCCAACTCTGCTGTGAAGCCTGGCAGCAAGCCTGTGGGACTCCCTAAAGTCCACTAGCACAACTAAGAGAATAGATGAATGTCACCCCAGAACTCAGGTGTCAAGTCTTGGTACCTTAGTGTCATCAAAGCACAGGGAGCAGCAGCACTGTCAGGAACAGTGCTCTGTGGAGAAGGGAATGTTAGCAAGAGCCTCAGATGGAGCAAAAATAAAGCAGCCCAGTGCTGTGGGGCCACTGGCACTACATAGAGTATTCCGGAAGGCACAAATAATAGGGTCCTTGGCTCTGGAGTCAACAGGGCCAAAGAGGGCTGTCCTTGTCTTTCTTGGCTCCTGGTGACTTGAAACAGTCCTGGGTTGTGACAGCAGCACTCATGTCTTCTGTCCTCACACAGGTGTCTTTTCCCCTGTAACCTGTCACTTTTGCTGTGTTTCTGTCAAAGGCTCCCATTTTTATAAAGACATTGGGCCATGGATTGGTTAGGAACCACTTTGATGACTTAATTTGATTACCTTTCTAAGGATTCTACTTTCCATTCTGATGGCCTAGGAGTTCTCTGGGGGTAGTTAAGGGTGTAGAATTCAGCCTCTGACAATGAACTATTTGTATGGAACGAGTCTGTGCAGAACATACTCCCACTAGCGGGATACCCCTCCTACAGTGCCCAGAGAAAACCCACTAAGTCAGACCACAGCCTGGGTGGGTTGCCAAGCAAATCCTAACACCTCGGAGCTTTTTTAAAGACTGAATAGTTCTGTGTCTTCGTCCACTCACAAACCACCATAGCCTGAGTGGCTCATGGTCAAGAGCTTATTTCTCATGGTTCTGGAGGTTGCAAATCTAAGGTCAGCCCTCAGTGCCCCATGAGGGCTGTTTCCTGGGTAATAAAGGCTATCTTCTGACAGATCTCACATGGTGGAGGCCTGAGTACACTTTCCCAGGCCCACAAAGGTTCTATTTTCATGATTCAATCACCTCCAAATACTGTCTCACTGGAGTCATGTTTCAACATATGAACTTGGGTGAGACAAAAATATCTGGTCTTGTCTTGGTCTATATTGGCTGCTATAAAAAGGACACCTGAGACCAGCAAACATGTAACCAACAGTGTAACTGGCTCACGGCTGTGAAGAGAAGGAGTCCAAGATGAAGGCAGCAGCGTGTGGTGAGAGCCTCAGCACATGATTGTCTGGTGGTAGAGACAACTAGAGATGGTGGATCTCACCTGTAAAACGGCACCCATCTCACCCATGAAGGTGGAGACTTTACCCCCTAATGTCCTCTAAATACTGTTATAGTGATCATTAAATTTCAACATAAGGGGCTGGAGAGTTGGCTCAGGAGTTAAGAGTACTGACTGCTCTTTCAGAGGTCCCAAGTTCAAGTACCAGCAACCACATGGTGGCTCACAGCCCTCTCTAGTGGGATCTGGTGCCCTCCTCTGGCATAGAGGTGTGCATGTAGATAGAGCATATACATGAAATAAATAAATCAGTCTTAGCTGGGCTCACTGGCACATGCCTTTAATCACAACACTTGGGAAGTAGAGGCAGGCAGATCTTAGCCTGGTCTACAGAGCAAGTTCCAAGATAGCCAAGGCTACACAGAGAAACTCTGTCTCAAAACCCAAACCAAACAAAATAACATTCCTTTTTACCAAAAAGTTTGCAAATCTTTTATTTTATTTTTTTAAAAATTATTTTGCTGGAAGAGGTGACTCACACCTTTAATACCAGCACTCTGGAGGCAGAGGCAGGCAGAGCTTTCAGTTTGAGGCCAGCCTGGTCTACAGAGCTAGTTTTGGGACAGTCGGGGCTACACAGAAAAACCCTGTCTCAAAAATAAAATTAGGTCTGGAGAGATGGCTCAGAGGTTAAGAGCACTGGCTGCTCTTTCAGAGGTCTTGAGTTCAATTCCCAGCAACCACATGATGGCTCACAACCATCTATAATGAGATCTGATGTCCTCTTCTGGCCTGCAGGGATACATGCAGACAGAATACTGTATACTAAATAAATAAATATAAAAAAAAAACAAAAAACAAAATTATTTATATGTATGGGTGTTTTGCCTTCATGCATGTCTGAGTATCACGTGTATGCAGTGCCTGAGGAGGCCAGAAGAGGGCATCAGATTTGCTTGTTACTGGAGTTAGAGTTGTGACCCACAATGTGGGTTCTGAGAACGCAGTTACTCTGGAAGAGCAGCCACTTAAAAACAGCCATTTCTCCGCACCCCATCTTCTATAAACTCCACTCTCCCTTTCATGGCCACAATGTTTGAGTCCTCTAATCAAATGGCAACTGTCTCCCATCCCCCACCTCCAGCAGCATGGCCACTGGTGGCCTAGCTCCTGACACTATGAGGAAATAGCCAGCCTGTCAGCCAATCCCAACAGGCCAGTGTCAGGCCCCTGCACCAGGACCTGCAGAACCATCAGCCCAGGCCTCTGTGGTACTAGGCTGGAGTCCTGCCTACCTGCCCTTCTCTCCCATCCCACTGATCTTTCCTGACCCCACAACTGTGACTTGCACCAAACAGAAAATAAATTCCCAGCAGCTATCTTCCCTACTCCAGATATTAAAGGCATAGAGTGAGAGAAAATACCTAGGTCAGCTTCTGGTCTCTACATACACCCACAAATACATTTAAAAAAACACAACAAAACCCTCACAGGAACAAGTACATACAATACACAATAAATAGATAAATCAATATGAAAGACACGGCACTTTCAATTTTTCTTCAGCAGGCCTGAATTGCCAGCATCACTATGCTTGTGCTCAGGTACTTACAAGGTTAAAACAAGGGCTACAGAGATAGAAGACCATGCGTCCATCTGATACCAGAGATGGGTAGGTGAGCAGGAAACGGGGCAGACATGCTAGGAGGAATGATCCACATCTCAGGGACCACAGGCAGGAAGCTAATACCAGGGTGGTGTGATATTTCATGTCGCTTAATAGTGCATAATTTAAAGCTTAGGGATTGCTTATTTGTGGGATTTTTTTTCATTTAATTAAGGTAACTGAAACTGTGGAGTGACAAAAATAAATCTGCAGACTTATTATTAAATACACTTCACAAATAGACAAAAGTCCCCAATCAAATGCTATCGGATCTAACCCAGCAAGATATAAAAATAGGAGTACACCAGAGCCAAATGGCGCTCATTCCAGGAATGCAAAGCTGGTTCAACATGTGTCATCAATTAGTGTAAGCTGCCACCATAGGAAGAGGACCAAGAAAATGCAAAGGATGTATCACTTAAAGCAAAAAAAAAAGGCATGTGACAAAACACTCAGTCGTGGTTTAAACAAAACAAAAACTTAGCTACCAGGGAGCTGCTCACCATGAAGGGCACTGACACCCCACCAGTGACATCACAGCAACAGTGTGACAGCTAGAGTATAGCAAGGACACCTCCTCTCATCATGCCTGCTCAGTCTCACACTGAAGCCTGAGCTGGTGGAACAGGGTGAACAAAGGAAATAAAAGTGAGACAATGGAAAGAAAAACCAAAATTGTTTCTTCTTATAGGTGACATATCCATTTACATGAAAATCCCCAGAACATACATAAACACAGCCTAAGTAGGAGAGCCACTAAGTGAGCATATTGGGGTACAGGCTGTGAGAGAGAAGGGGACTTAGTATGCCATAGCAGTGTCAACTCCACATGTCACAGCCAATCAATAATCCCAACAGATTTTATAACTACAGGGAAGCTAATTCTAAAATTTGTATGTATTGCTGAAAGAATAGAAACAGTTCAATTCTGAAAACTGAGAATATAAAGGTGGAGAGAACAAACTACACTATCTGAGCTAATATTTGTTATAAATACAATGGCCAGAATAGTAGTGTTGAGAAAGCACACAGATCGCATGGCTGTGACAAGCAAACGTATGACAGGAAACAGCAGTTCTTGGGGAAAGGCTAATCTTTCTCCAAAAGGGCCAAAGCCAACCCAGGGCTAGAGAAGCTGCATTTCACACACAGCTGAGCCACAGGCACTGACTCAACATAGCAAGGAGCAAGCAACCACAAACTGCAAGAATTAACACAAATCCTACATCTTGTGTAAAAAAACAAAAAACAAAACAGCAACAACAACAACAACAACAACAAAAAACCCTAAGAAATAACATACCTGTTACATGGGAAATTCCAGAACCACTAGAAATCACAAAAGGCTGTCATGATTTGATGCTAGCAAAGAATTCTGAGAGGATTTGGGAGATGGTTCAGTTGGTAACATGCTTACAATGCAAGCGAAAGGCTCAACCCCCACAAGTTACACACACACAGAAGCTGGAATGAGCCGGTGGTGGTGATGCTCACCTTTAATCCCAGCAGAGGCAGGCAAATCTCTGAGTTCAAGGCCAGCCTGATCTACAGATCAAATTCCAGGACAGCCAGGGCTACACAGAGAAATCCTGTCTCAAAACACAAAAACAAAACAACAGAAAAGTCTCAAACTCAACACTAAGAAAATATGCAACTTAAACATAGGTTAAAGAAGGGCTGGAGAGCTGGAGAGATGGCTCAGAGGTTAAGAGCACTGGCTGCTCTTCCAGAGGACCTGAGTTCAACTCCCAGCAACCACATGGTGGCTCACAACCATCTGTAATAAAATGGGACGCCCTTTCTGGAATGAAAGTGTACATGAAAGTAGAATATTGTGTGCAAGATAAATAAATCTTTAAAAAAAAGAAAAGAAAAGAAGAGTGCTGGAGAGATGGCTCAGCAGTTAAGAGTACTGACTGCTCTTCCAGAGGTCCCAAGTTCAATTCCCAGCAACCACATGGTGGCTCACAACCCTCTCTAGCGGGATTCGATGCCCTCTTCATAAAGGTGTGCATGTAGATAGAGCATATACATAAAATAAAGGGTAAGGATATAACCTAGAAAAAGATGTTAAAGACATGAGCTAGAAAATCCAAATTTAAACCATGGCAAAACATGACTACATGGCCAGGAGGTGGTAGTGCACACCTTTAAAACCAGCATTTGGGAGGCAGAGGCAAGAGGATATCTGTGAGTTCAAGGCCAGCCTGATCTACAGAGTGAGTTCCAGGACAGGCCCAAAAGCTACAGAGAAACCATATATATATATATATATATAATATATATATATATATATATATATATATATTTGTTGGTTAGTGACTGTAATGAAAATAAGGCCAAGTGTTCTTGGGCAACAAGAATGCAGCTTGCAGTGGTGCTTTTGGGGACACAGCCTTTCTCAGATTTAAAATAGATTCACTACGGCCAGGTGTGGTGGCATACACTTTTAATCCCAGCACTCGGGAGGTGGAGGCAGGTGGTTCTGAGTTTGGGGCCAGCCTGGTCTATAAAACAAATTCTACCACAGCCAAAGTTACACAGAGAAACCCTGTCTCAAAAAATTAAAATAGATTCACCAAACCAGGGATGGTGGCATGTTTATTGCCCCAGTTATTTGGGGGGTGCTGAGGGAGAGTATCCATTGGGTTTAAGATCAGACTGGACAACATAGTGAGGCCTATCTCAATAAGGAAGCAAAAAGGTGAAATGAAATGCATTTTCCATGGGGCATAGTAATCTGTAACCATAGCACTAAGGGGTCAAAGGCAGGATTACCAATATCAGACCAGCAGAGATTACAGTAAAACCCTGCAACACAAAATGTATTTAGAGCCTAGAGATGTACCTCAGTAGGGTAGAGTGCTCACCTAACAAGCCAAAGTTCTGAGTTAGAATCCCAGCACTAGCCAGTTGTGATGGCTCTTGTCTTATTTCCAGCACTGGGGAGGCAGAGGCAGAAAGATCTTTTTTTTTTCTTTTCTTTTTTCTTTTTTTTTTTAAATTAAAGGTGTGTGCCACTACAGCATGGCTCTTTTTTAAAAAAAAAAAAAAAAAGATTTTATTTATCTATTATGTATACAAATTCTGCTTCCAAGTATGTCTGCACACCAGAAGAGGGCACCAGATCTCATAACGGATGGTTGTGAGCCACCATGTGGTTGCTGGGAATTGAACTCAGGACCTCTGGAAGAGCAGCCAGTGCTCTTAACCTCTGAGCCATCTCTCCAGCCCCCAAGGCAGGAAGATCTTGATGAGTTTGACGCCAGCCTGGTCGGTAGAATGAGTTCTAGGAAAGCCAGGGCTACTACACAGAGAAACCTTGTCTCAAAAAACACAAATAAATAAATAAATGGATGAGTAAATAAATCAGTCCCAGCACTGCTTAGACCTGGTGTGGGGTCTATAATCCTGGTACTTGGAAGGTGAAAGCAGAACATGAAAGCTTGTCTCAAAAACAAAACAACCCATACACATCTAATACATGATCTGGCAGCTCCACTTTTAGGGTAAACCTTTGAGAAATGCAGCTTGCTGCATGAAGCCCCAGAACACAGATGTTTGCAGCAGCTGTGGTCAGCCGCAGAAATCCTGAAAAGTTCTCGGGGAACAAACTGGCCCATTCACACTGTGGAACACTATCCTGTAGAAGGAAACACACCGGATTTTTTTTTTTTCCTTTGAAGTCTCAGTATATAGCCCTGCTGGCCTGAACTTGCTATGTAAACTAGCCTGGATTTGAATTCATAGATATCCAGCTCTCTCTGCCTCCAGAGTGTTCTTTAAAAAGAAATCTGGCTGTGCTGGATAGTTTTACATGAATGTGATACAAGCTGAAGTCATCTGAGAGGAGGGAACCTTAAATAAGAAAATGTCTCCTTAAGATTGGGCTATAAGCAAGGATGTAGGGCGTTTTGTGACCAAGGAGGGTGGGCATAATGTAGGTGGTGTCATCCCTGGGCTGGTGGTCCTGGGTTCTTTAAGAAAGCAGGCTAAGCAAGCCATGAGGAGCAAGCCAGTAAGCAGCACCCCTCCATGGCCTCTGGATCAGCTCCTGCCTCCAGGTTCCTGTCCTGATTACCTTTGATGAACTGTGATGCGGAAGTGTAAGCTGAAAAAACCCAGACCAGGTAGCTTTTGGTCATGGTGTATCATCATACCAATAGTAACCCTAATTCACCGAGGAGGACAAACTGAGGTCCTGGCAGTGGTGGGTGAGCAGGAGGGGATCTGGGTTGGAGACACTCATCCATGTCATGTTTACTATGAAGCTTACACAGAACGGCCCATGGTTTAAGATTCTCATAACTACACCAAGAGAGTCTGAATTTATTATGTGATGTTTAAAGAATCTATTTAATATTTCTGCTGTAAAATGAGTGACAGATTAAGCTGGGCAGTGGTGGCACACGCCTTTAATCCCAGCACTCAGGAGGCAGAGGCAGGCATATCTCTGTGAGTTCGAGGCCGGCCTGGTCTATGGAGCGAGTGCCAGAACAGGCTCCAAAACCACAGAGAAACCCTGTCTTGAAACACACACACACACACACACACACACACACACACACACACACACACAGAGGAGAGAGAGAGAGAGAGAGAGAGAGAGAGAGAGAGAAGGCAAGCAACATGAGTCAGGAGGCAGAGGCAGCATCACCTCTGCAGTCTGAAGTCAGCCTGGCTTGATGTAGTCTCGAACTAGCCATGGTTACATAATGAGACTATCTCAGAAGGAAAGGGGGGCAAGTGAGAAAAGAAAGAAAAGGAGGGCAGGGGCTGCTGTTAAAGTGCCTGCTTTGAATGTTTAAAATTATTAGTGTTACAAAAATATATGATGGAACTAAGATTCTAGGGAATACGAAAGGAGGGCCCAAAGGGGTGTAAGTTGTTTTTCCGGAGGCCTTTGTTGCCCTTGAGCGCACAGAAGTTGGTTCCCAGCGTCCATGTCAGATAACCTCCTGTAACTCCCAACTATCAGGGAATCTGATGCCCGCTTCTGGGCTCCCCAGGCACCTGCATGCAAATGTGCACACACACACACACACACTAGCAGTTAACAGCGTGCGTCGTTCTTCTAGAGGACATGGGTTCAGTCCCCAGCAACCACTTAGTGGTCCATGATCACTTGTAATTCCAGTAACAAGTGATTCCCTGAGACCTTCTGGCTTCTTTGAGCATAAAGTACTACATATGCATAAATGCAGGCACTCATACACTTGAAATAAAAGTCAATCTATATAAATACATTTAAAATTTTTTAATGTTAAAAAAAAAAAAGCTGGGTGTGGTGGTGCTTAGGAGGTAGAGACAGACAGAGTTTGAAGCTAGCCTGGTTGACAACATTGAGGTCTACGGACAGCCAGGGAAACACAAAGTGATCCTGTCACAAACAAACAAACAAACAAAAAAGTCCTTGGTAGCTTATGCAATGTTATATCCATGTAGGGAAAGCTTGGCACTTTTTTCTTTCTTTTTGCTTGTTTAAGACAGGGTTTTAAATGTAGCCAATGCTGGCTTTGAATTTTCCATTCTCCTAGCTCAGTGCCGAGATTACAGAAACATGACAACATAATAGGCTGTTTGATGGTTTGTAAAAAGCCAGGCATACAACCTAATAGCTTCACTATACTTGCAAGAAATGAAAATATGTACACACAAACATGGAGGCAAATATTCCTAGAAGCATTTCATAGCAGTCAGGAAGTAGAAATAGCTCAAATATCCAAGTGACAGTAAACCAATAAACAAAGGTGTTCCATGCATATAGGAAAACATTATCCAGATATCATTTTTTTTCCTTCTGAGACAGGGTTTCTCTG